>NC_043961.1:51540764-51890764 GCF_902148855.1 Sphaeramia orbicularis | reverse complement strand
ATTATTATCCTGTTGTGCATATTTTATATTTGTCCACCGCTCGCTTTGGATATTTACACATTACAAGGACATTTCGAGTCAGCATCACTTGATGTTCTTTTTTTATTTCATATAGGCTATATGGCAGTTCTGAATAAAAATACAATTTTACGAAAAGCTTGACTTATACTTTATGATAAGCGTTTCCATCTACAGCACTCTGCGTTTTATTACCTGAATAATAATCTGAACAAGACTCAGAGTCCAACAACGACAGGTTATGATATTAAATATAACCTAAACAGGTATTCGGCTATATAAATTACCAGTGTATTCATGACATTACTGGACAATTAAACTTTTCTTTCCACGAAGCACAAGACGTCGTTTTTGATTGGCAGTTAGATGCAATATAGTAGACTATGCTACACGTGTATCCCAGTCATGTACACCAACGACTTTCGCAGTAACATCAAGATATGTATAGGCATCGTGTGACAATATATACACTGCAAAAATATCTGTTTAACAGGCCACTAGGTACATGAAAAATATGCTTTCTTTCTTGGAACAACCAGACAAAAACAAAAACAAAATACTTTTCCACTGCGCATGTTTTAGTCATATTAATACTCTGATGTTTGGATGAAAACCCCTTTAAACAGGTGAACGCGTGGAATCATAACTCCTCACTTGATTCGTTTGTCAAAGATAAATGACTTGTTAAAGCGGACATTTACGCAGCAGTCATCCACAGATATGGACTTACACATCACATTTGGTTATATAAAAAATAATATTATAGCTACTGTTTTGTTCATGCTCCATAAACGATGATCTATCTGGGGCTCATTTACACGTCTGTGAAAATCTTTTTGATGTTGACGCAGTTCTGGTTGTTCTCGGTGGTGAAGTTGGGCTGTTTGAACGCACTGTTGATGCCCTCCTCTATCACCATGTACTCAGACTTGCTTAGGGATGAGGAGCTGCACGACCTCCTCAGCTCCTCTGAGGGGAGGTGTTCACAGCTGCTGGTGTGCAGGTACTGGGGGTGCTCCTCTCCGTCAGTCTCTCTGTGGTAGAAGTAATTGAAATTGGACACAATCACTGGCACAGGTAAGGCAATGGTGAGCACGCCCGCGATTGCGCACAGAGACCCTACTATTTTCCCACCAATAGTCACCGGATGCATGTCTCCATATCCAACTGTGGTCATGGTGACCACTGCCCACCAAAACGCGTCCGGGATGCTGGTGAAACTGGACGTGGGGTCGTCTGCTTCTGCAAAGTAAACCGCGCTAGAGAACAGAATAACTCCGATGAACAGGAAAAAAATCAGCAACCCGAGTTCCCTCATGCTGGCTTTGAGAGTCTGTCCCAAGATCTGAAGTCCTTTTGAGTGTCGTGAGAGCTTAAAAATGCGGAAGACCCTCACCAGTCTGATCACCCTCAGGATGGCGAGAGACATCGCCTGTTGCCCGCCGTTGGTTTCCCTCTCGGCCAGCTCGGTCCCCAGAGTGATAAAGTAGGGAATAATGGCCACGATGTCAATGATATTCATGATGTTTTTAGAGAAAGTAGTTTTACTGGGGCAGGCGAAAAACCTGACGAGCAACTCAAAAGAGAACCATATGATGCAGAGCGTCTCTATCACAAAGAAGGGGTCTGTGAACGGGCTGGGCACATATGGAGCTGTGCCATTGACGGTGGGCGCCACTGTGGCTTGGTCTCTCTCATCCCGAAACTCCGGTAGAGTTTCCATGCAGAATATGACTATCGAAATCAGAATAACAAGCACTGATACTATGGCTATGCCCCTGGCTGGCCCAGAGCTCTCAGGGTACTCGAACAAAAGCCAAACCTGCTTTTGGAAATCATTTTTGGGCAGGACGCGCTCCTCTTCCTTTATGAAGCCCTCATCCTCGCGGAATTTCTCCATCGCCTCCTCTCCAAGTTGATAAAATCTAATCTCCTCTGAGAAAATATCAATGGGGACATTGACGGGTCTCCGTATGCGTCCCCCTGACTGGTAATAGTACAGAATGGCATCAAAGCTGGGTCTGTTCCTGTCGAAGAAGTACTCGTTTCTCAGTGGGTCAAAGTAGCGCATCCTTTTCCTAGGGTCCCCCAGCAGCGTGTCTGGGAACTGGTTGAAAGTTTTCAGTTGGGTCTCGAATCGTAACCCCGAAATGTTAATCACAACCCTCTCACAACATCCCTGGCGCCCGCGCTCATATCGATCCACCGACAGGTGAGGCGCCGACAGCACCGCGGACTCCTCCAGCATGTTCTCTGCCGTCATGACGCCCTTCTGCACCTCGGCATAACCCCGGCTGTCGGTCGCGTCGCTGCCCTGGTGCCTGGTGGATGAGGGGGACTGGATCACACTGGAGGTCTGGTCATCCATACAGGTGGTTGTCTGTTGGGAGGGCAGAGTGCGCCACGCCTCTCCCAGCCAAAGCCTACAGCTTTGGAGCGCTGGGGGCGACGCCACTTACATGTCTTCTAACCATCACCTATCCCTGCATATGCACACACTGAAGCGGCGCACTCCCCTCTGCCTTTTTTTTTTCTTTTCTTTTTTTTTTTTAACAAACACGCCGACACCCGCCCACGACGTGCATATGTCTGACATACGTCCACCAAACACCCAATCGGAAATTAACTTGACACATGATACCGAGCACACACCTTCATTCAAGCGAGGTTCAACAAAAACACTTATGGAATCACATAAACACCTGTTTGATCAAAGTTGTCGTCTGTGGCTGTGAGCTCATGCAGGTCTCATGAAATAAATAAGAGCAGATCAGCACTGCTGTCATAAAACATTCAGTGTCTTTTTAACGGAATTGCGAAATGCACGTGGCACAAAACGCACAGGCTGAATCCATTATACGATTTTTTTTTTTTTTTTTTTGCCAAATAAATACAAATCAAAGAAATACATTTTAGGTGAAATGCCTGCCCTCTCCGACACTGTCTGGAAACCTTTGTCTCTCACGGTTTTCGCACAGTGGCATCGCTCATTGCTCCAGTTTTCCCACAGATATCAAGCTGATGTAATCGCTGAAACAAAGGACCGCACTGTGGATCATAGGATATCCACTGTCCAGAACCTGAGTGTTGGAACAGAACATTTCATCTGTTTGTTTTAATCTTATGGTGCGTCCCTTGTTTGGAGGAGGTGCTGCTCTCCATGGTGCTGAAAGCAAAGCGCGCACAGACGTGACCACTTGTGAATCAAGGTGCGCTCTCTCAGCAAATGAGAAGTACTGAGCTGTACTTTGGATGTACACAGCCCATTTACGTGTTTGTCTGAAGAAGCTTTCCTCATGAGAAGCACCGTGAATAAATGACTGAAGCCCGGGGATCAGTCATCCCATTTCCACTCGAATGAAAAATAAAAACGCTTCCCGCCATGTGCTCATATGCCTCAAAGACGCGTCTCAAGTGTCAGTCTTTATTCCAGCTGTGATTCATGATGAAATGCAAAATCACTCTTGTTTGTCATTCATACTGACAAGCTTCAAAGGCGCCTGTCTCTGTATCTGTTTCAAGAACACGTGTCCGGGGTTAATGAGGTCAAATTAAATGTAAGCCTAATGCATAATGTGCTCCTTTTATTCTGTTATTCTGGATTTTAATTTCAACAGGATGAAGCCAAAGGAAAAACATAGACTCTCCTCTACCCAAACATGGTAACATCTAGTACTCTACTATGAACACACTCAGAAAATCCTCTTAAAGCGGATGACACTGAATCTAAAAACCTTTTGACCTCTTTTGCACAGCCTGCAGAAATTAGTCCAAGAGCATGGGAAAAAAAAAGTCTCATGAGGAATTTTGGACATGAAGGCAAAAACAGACTTTGGGAGTTGTATAAAGCCAGCGTGAGGACTTTCATTCTATCTTTGAAAACCCAGGGATCCTTAATATGATGTACAATGTAATTTATTTCAGTTAATCCACTCAACAGCAACAATACTCACATTCCAAAAGCACTTGAACATTAAATCAGGGACATGGGTGCATTCCCACAGTAGGGAGTGCATCTTGGAACTTCATGGGAATTTTATGGGCATTTTTCATTACATTAATGAAAAAAAATGTAATAAATAAGCAGATTAGTGAGTAGAGCCCATTGACTCGTGGCCTAAACCGGGTTTCACATGCCACATTCTAGTGACATTAGACTGATGACAGCTTTTGGGATCAACTGATATGTTTTTTCAAAGCCAACAACAGCTATTAGCAATCACAGATACTGATGATGTATATTTAGAACCATTATACATTTGCAGTAAAATGATTTTTATAATCGCTCACTAGAAATGTGTTGAAGCTGACTGTCAAATCAAATTAAGCACACAATTTTTTACCAATATGTGCTCTGAGTTTTCACACTAAAACAAAAGGATTATAACAACATGTAGCACCAAATAAATAAATAAATGTTCTTTTCTCACTTTGGTGCTGATAGGCTATCACTGATGAAGTGTAACCAGTTAAATGTGGGCAGTGAGAGTGGTGACTACAGACAGGAGGCGGCTGCATCAGTACACCAGTACATTTATTTTACTGTGTTTTGGATGAAAAAAGCAAAGATACAGAAGAGTAGCAGAACATAAATATTAGTTCTGATAATTGGTCTTGGGTGATAATGGGCCTGTCCTTTATTTTCCATTAAGGTGTTGGTTGCCAACTCTGCTGCTTATACTCAGCGTGGAACCGTCCATGTGGCTGTTTACCCCCAGGTGTACTAATGGCAGAGACATTAGTGTTCCTGCACATTTGTAGCCAACCCTTCTATTAACTAGTGTTGTAGCTCATATTAATGTATATTTACACCTGAGCAAATCCCCGCAGCATAAAGCATCTTTCTCACACATGGTGAATGTAGTGAAAAAGTCTATTTTAACCAGATTCAATGAATTTTTGTTGATGAAAAATAAACTGCATTTTACTGCTAAAAAGACGCCTTGAAAATGTTTCCATGTATTATATTTTTGTTGAGCCTGCCATTAAAATATGTACTTTACACAGAAATATAAAAAAAAACACTTTTCCAGTAGTCTTGGTGCATAAACATAACCAAACTGTGAGCTGGAAGTTACACGGGATTCAAAATCAAGTATCATATTAATATATTGCACAGACAAATATGTAATCAACCCTTTAAATCCTAAGCCTAAAATGGTCTGCTTGGACGTTTTTTCTTATTTTGACTAACTAAAAGGTTATAAAATAAGCTGTGAGTAAGTCCGTTCCCATTTTTCCAGAGCTCTTTTTTTTTTTTTTTCAGATCTCTCAAAAGCTAGTTGTTATTTGCAATTTACTGCTTGTTATAATACTGCTATAATGGCTTGTTCTCCAGCTTCTATTACAGGCATGACTGAAATTACCTTAATGACCCAATAAAACCTATAAAGCCCTACGTCTCAGGTTTCAGAAACTGTTGGAATTTTTCCAAATGCACAATCAGTGAAAGAGTTACAGCTATCCAAACTGCATATGCGCAGGGTGTGTCAGTGATGACATGTCAGGTTTTAAAGAGTTAATATACATGTTTTTCTTCGTATGCTTGGGGATGTTCATATAATAGGTGTATAGCTGCAGTATAAGTAGCAAATAATCACTCTATTCTCCACTTCCTGAATAATATAAATTAAAGCCCCTCTGCTCATAAAGTAACGCTGAGCTGATCGACACAACAAGTGCTTTAACGGAAAGGACATCATCTAAAATACAGTGCTTTTCACCTCATCTGTATGTATTGTCAGTTCAGCATTGGGGATGTAAATCTGGGGGCAGGGGTTAAAGACAGACTTGTCAATAGAGATATCGATCTTTTCCGTTTGATTTCAGAGAACTAACAAAACACCACATGCCGAAACGAACATATAGATTAAAGCATCTTAGAATTATTTTCTCATGGTCTGAAAACATTGTAAATATTTTGATGTGTCAATGTGACTAATAATATACACAAGATACATTTTAAATCACAGCCCATCTGCAGGAGGAAAATCATCCTGGTATTAACAACCTCCCAGTAGTTGCATGTCATCTCAGAAAGCATAGGAAGTTTTGTCTGGGTTCCGTTTCCATGGCAACAAAACATCAAGTGTTTTGTAAAGAGAAAGGGAGATAAGTTGAAGAAGTTACATAATTTCCGGTCCAACTCGTGCAGGAACAAGTCCGCCAGAGACTATTTTTCACATTCCTGCTGAGGAATGAACATGTTACATATCAGGATTAAAAGAAAACAGACTGTTTTGTGTGTCGGCTGCAAGGCCACTAATCAAAGGCTGAAAAATCGGCTCAAAAAATAGCGACAGATATAAAAGCTTAGACCCTGGATAGGAGAGATGTTGTATTTTACAACAACACTTGTTATCGAACAGCCCTTGGCTATATTGCTGCTCTCCACTCCCTTCTTCTTCCTTTTATCCAATTCATTCTCCAGTAAAAAATAATAGCTGAAAATAAATTTAATTTCAATCCCCCCAGGCCATGTAAGCAGTCTTCACGCTTGTAAACACAGTCTGATTGAATGTATCAGCTCTGGCTCTGTTTTCAGACTACAGGATTTGTACTGTAGCTTAGATGAACCTTTGGATGCTATGAGAGAATGGGGCTAAAATAATTGATGGCTGGAGCTGTGGACTGAGTCTTTAAGATGCAGTGGAAGTGCTCCTCTGATTACATTGTTATGAGAATGAATGCATGTTCGCCTGTATGGATAAGAGGGAGGGGGGAAAAAATCCCATCAACTTCCTTGCGATGATGAAATTCTCATGCAGATACCATCAGTGTACAGCAGCCAAGGTCAGACTCTGATTCAAGACTACATTCTAGACCGAGACTACACAACAGGTGATTTATTCTCTTTGTAAACATCAGCCAAAAGATTCCCCTAGATACATGACCTCTTTTAACATGTCTTATCTCACAAGCACTCATAAATGCTTAATAACATTTTCATTCCACAAGGTTAATTTTTTTCTATTCTCTTGGCTGCCTACTGTGAATGAAAAAAAAAAAAAATCCTATTGTAAAGCCAAACCTCTGGAGCTGAAGGCGGCGTAAGATAGACTTTATCAGTCTGAGAAGTTAAGAAATGACTTATTAAGGCTGGCAGGAGCTGGAATTTTAAGTGACATTATGAATGACATTGAACGTGGTCCAAGGAGGACCAGGGTATTTGATATAATAATCCCTTCCATAAGATCATAACTGCATATTTCATTCTTCAATGTTGCAGACAGCAACAGAAAAGAGGGCTGGTTTCCATCAGAAGTGGCAATGCTTGGACTGCTCTTTGAGTAATGAGGAGCAAGGCTTTTTTCCTGTGTTTTCAGTCTGTCTGGCTGTGCAGTCATGCGCACGCTAGCTGATCAATACAGGCAGAGAGTGAGAGACCAGTGTGTATTGATCAGTTGTGCATCGGCTGTGATCCCTGCCATCGCAGAATCATTATGCATTTGCTGTCCACTGCCACAGCTCACATGAGTCAAGGTGGAGGCCAAGGTCATACATGAAGTAACAAAGCTTTTCTTGCTGTGATTTAAAGAAGCCTAGCAGGGGGTTAAAAGAGTACTACAACTATCAATATTATGCCAAACACCCACACATGGTCAAGAAATTCAATTTGGTCAGTTACAGGTCATTTGTAAAAGTCCTGACCACTGTGTCAACAAGTGATTGATAAGGGCAGAAAAGTTCAAGAGTCACTTTAAAGCAGTGTTTTTTCAACCTTGGGGTCGGGACCCCACATGGGGTCGCTTGGAATTCAAATGGGGTTGCCTGAAATTTCTAGTAATTGATAAAAATAAAAAACGTACTGATAAAAAATATATGGTGTGTTGAGAGAGACAATCACAATCCATAAAAGACATGACAAACTCTGAGTGTGAAACTGAGGCACTGTGGTTTTGTTTATCTGTCAAATGTTCATTGTGGTCGGTTTCAGATGCTGCAGCTCTTTCATAATTAATAGTTTGAGTTCCTGTTTGTTCAGTATCAATTGTCAGCCTTGTAAATACAAGCTCGACTGTACACATCCTGACCAAGGAAAATAAAATTCTCACTTTGTGCAGTAATCTACACCTGGCTTTTCTGCCTCTGTCCACAATAATATACATTATATAGACTAAATGTCATCTAAAATTAACATTTATTTACAACATAGTACAGCAAACTATTACATGATCAAAAACAAATTTATTTTAGCAAAAAAATTTCTCCATTTTGAATGTCTGGGGTCGCCAAAAATTTGTCATGTTGAAATGAGGTCACAAGCCAAAAAAGGTTGGGAACCACTGCTTCAAAGCAAACATCCACATTTATTCTTAAACAAATCATCAGTATTATATGTTCATCTATTTCTCACTTGCAAAGGTCAATTTTGTGATGATGAGATTTAGGGATACTGAATTATGTAATGACTTTTCCCATCTGACAAAAAAGTGCTGCTGTAAAAAAAAAAAAAGTCACAAAAGATGATTAAATGGCAATTTAACTGCTGCACTGTATCTGCTTCTCCTGGTGTGATGTTGTTTATGTCCATCCTTTATTTATTTCACTCATAATATTCTGGCCACTGACAGGAGAAGCAACAATATTGATTGTTGTCATTACAGTGGCAATTTTCATTGGGTTGGATATATTAGGCAGTAAGTGAATACTGAGCCGTCGAAGCTGAATGTGTTGGAAGCAGCAAAATGAGCATCGTAAGGATCTGAGTGACTTTGACCAGGTCCATATTGTAACGGTGATGACTGGGTCAGAGCTTCTCCACAACTGCAGGTCTTGTTGGGTGTTTCTGGTCTGCAGTGAAGTAGTACTGACCAAAAATAGACTAAGGAAGGACATCCCAATCTTGGACCAATGGAGCATCCGTGGGAGGTGTTGGACAAATAAATCTGATCCATGGAGGTCTACTTTTCTACCTCCAGGACTTTAGGGATCTGTTGCTAATTAGGTCATAAGGTGAACCATGAAAAAGTGGCTAGAAAATGATTTTTGTTCTCATGTCTGGGCACTACTTTTCAAATGCATTTTTGTTTAGACTATACCCTTATGGACCTTGGGTTAAAAGTTGTCCACAGTATATCCTGCAGTTTTTTGTCACAAACCATAAATCTATATAAATATAAAGTTAAAAAACAAAAATTACATTAAATTAATGTCCAACTACTACAGCACACCTTCAGAGGTCTGGTGGAGTCTAGGCCTAAGGCCAGAGCTGTTTTTGTGGAAAAAGGGCAACCTACACAATATTAGACAGATGTAATAATGGTATGATCCCATAAATGTTCGATTGGTTGAGATCCAGTTGTTATTGTTTAGACCACCTTCTATATGTACTAACCACTTAACATTAGGAATGAACAACAAGATCTGGAGATGCTCTGACCCAGTGATTTGATCATCACTGTTTCTCCCTTGTCAAAGTTGTTCTGATCGCTATTCTTTCCCATTTTGCTGTTTCTAATACATCAACTTCGAGGACTAAGGCCCAATCCCAATTCACCCCTTGGCCCTTGCACTTGGCACTACCCCTTGAAACAGAGCTGCAAGGGTCAGGGGTTGAAACATTCCCCTATGAAATGAGACAGCCCTTCGGGACCTGTTACATCATCAGCAGTCATTGATGCCACTATTAACAGATACGACAACTTTACTTCCGAAAGTATTCATTATGCCATCAGTAGCTGTAACTGTCTCTGTTGCATGGGCTTTGGTCATCTTTTTTATCAACTATAAACCACAGAAATGCGATCTATAATACTTTGAAATGGCATTAAACGGTCGATCAAATGATTAAGTTGTTTATGAAGAAAATATGTACATTTGCTTATTTCTTTCATCACACTGCTGCACTTTTTGGCTGTGTTTACCTCCATCTTACCAATGATTCAAACAGAATTATGGGAGATTCCTCCTACCCCTTCGTTTGTAGTGTGTCCTGAAATATCTCTGTCTTAGCCCTTCCCCTTCATCTAATCAAGAATCAGGACAACACTTTCACGTGTACACGCAAAACAGAGGAGTAGAGGAAAGGGGGAGGGCCAAGGGGTGAATTGGGATTCAGCCTAAATCTTCACTCATTGCCTAATGTATCCCACCCACTGACAGGTCCCATTGTAATGAGACAGTCAAAATCAATACCGCTTTATTTGTCAGGGGTCAGAATGTTATGGCTGATCTGTGTATACTCACATTTTTTGCTTTGAGATTGATAGCTTTATCGTTGTTGTTGTTATTATATATAGTTAATAGTTTTTATGTATTAATGTATGTTAATTTAATCTACTAATGTCCTCTTTAGTTCCATGGGAGCAGAGGTTTTCCCTAGAACCTGCTCATCACTGAAGTCACCACACATTCCTTTTTCTAGAATAATAAACCAGCCCCAACAAATACAATTCATATTTGCTCTCATATGGTATCGTTCCTCCCCAAAGCGGTAGAGAAATCTCCGCAGAGGTTTTATGTTTTCTTCTGTGCTGTGCCTCAGTCTGATAATGGTGAGAAAATCCTAGCTTGAAATAAATCCAGTGGGTTTTCTGACTCTCCCTGCACTGTAGATTATTTGTGATCTTTGTTTGTGTGTTT
The DNA here is from genome assembly GCF_902148855.1 of Sphaeramia orbicularis. Lineage (NCBI taxonomy): Eukaryota > Metazoa > Chordata > Actinopteri > Kurtiformes > Apogonidae > Sphaeramia > Sphaeramia orbicularis. Next base: position 51,880,162 of record NC_043961.1, on the reverse strand, counting down.
CTATTTGTGAAAATAAATAAATAAATAAATAAAAACATACATAAATAAAGTTGGTCTGATTAATGTTTTTATGCTCATGGGTCACAAGTTTGTCATGCTGTTGCTAAGATTTTGTATTTGACATGCTGCATGCTTCAGTAAGTCCTCCCTCCACCAAGGAGATGCAAGCAGCTGCTGCCACGACGATGCATAAAACAAGTGTGACACACATGGAGAATGGCGAGGGAATTAAACTCAGCATCTCATCAACTTCTCTGCCTTAATGTTATGGCTGCACTTCAAAACACACAAGCCCTGCACAGGCAGCGCAGCCAAGCCAATCACTGGTGAAATATAGGGCATAATTACATTTACACGGGTCACACACACACAACCACACAAAGATACAGAGACAAAACCCAGATATCAAGCTTTCCAGTAAGTGGCTGCCAAGAGTTAAAAGTAATATTTGTACTGTAACACAAGTCTCATAACTGAATGATAAATACTTCTTATTATCATCGTCTGACCTTTACCAACACAGACAGCTTCAAATATGAATTTTAATCAGCATTCTCTCAGTCTATGGTGGGTCCAAAATGGCATTTGAGGTACAGTCACAAGCAATGTTACCCTAAGGGATGTGACAGGATGTGATGCAAGTACCAAGAATTACAACACCGGGTATGGTATGTGACGCAGTACATTTGTCGTTGCTATTCCAAACGGCATCCCTGCAGTGAATTCGAATGTGAAGGTCGTGGGCAAGGAGGAGGCGTATGTTGGGAAAAGGATCTTGCCCCATGGATTAGAGATCCCTGTGGAGAACGAACTCTCTGGCCCCTGCATGACATGCTGTCAGTGTAATGGATTGGCTGGGTTACACAGAAGGACCCCCCAGAGCATTGGACCACTGCTTTATGTCCAACCTGGGAACCGTTACCAGTAGCACACAGGCATGGGCTTTAATACTAATACAGCCTCTGGCATCGACTGTGAACTCAACACGTATCTTGTGTTTATTTGTTGTTCTTTTTAATCAATAACAGAATCTTAACCCTATATAGGACACTGAAATTCTAAATTTCATCCTTAGCATGTTATTGGAGGATATTACAAGACTTTATTACCTCCGCCAGGAGGTATTGTGATCACTTTGCTTTGTGTTTTTGTTTGTTTGCGTGTTTGTTTGCTAGCAAATTTACGGGAAAGCTATTACAACCATCTTTACTAAATATTACCCACAGATAGGCATAGGCCCTGGGACAAACCCATTAAATTTTGGGCCAAGTAGGCCAAAGTTCAAGGTCACAGCAAGGTCACAACATCTCAGATTTTCCTGTCTCTCATCATTGAGTAATTTTCAAAAATTCCTAAAAAATTCAAAACAACTCCGATTAGCCTCCAATTTGATACACCCATAACAATATCTTGTATCTGGCACAAAATTGTCAACATCCACTGTGGAATGTGGACTCTGTGGATATTTCAATTTAACATTGAAAATCCCATTTATGACACATTTTTCATTATAACTCAGCAAACATTGATTGGAATTTAATATAATTTGAAATACACATGACTGGTACCAAGCTTCAACTTTTTCTGCTGTATGGAACAACCTTGAAACTGTTTAATTTAAAAAGAGATTGTCGATCCACACATGCACACCGTTCGGGGTGCTTGGTGGAGGTTTGCGTTCTCTGAACATTTGTTACTTTTGTGAAATTTGTCAAGATCTTTTATTATCATGTAGAAAATTGAGGTCAAAGAAGTTACCATATTTGGTTCCTTGTCCATATGTGGAAAAAAAAAAAAAATCCAAGAAGTGTATATGTATAAAGTACAATAAAAACACATGTACTGTGAAAGGAACATAACTTTTAGAGCATTAGACCAACATAAGTGCTGATCCAGACACCTGTCCACATCCACATGATCCCTTTGAACATCATTCCTTACATTAGTACCATTACTTCATGGTACCAACAAAGCAGGTACACTCACTGTTCATGCACAGGTGGACCTTACAGATCCTGTAGACAACATTAGATCTGAGATTGTTGCCTCACTGTCCTCACTGGAACTGGTGCTGTTACTGTCTTGTAAGGCGAATGTGTGCAGAAATGACCAAAACTAGTCACTTGCCCGATAAAGAGTTACAATGTGAACGTGAAGTGACACAATCACATTAAATGCACAGTGAACCTGTCTTCACTCTTAAGTCGTCACACTCTGCTGCTTGGTGGTGACCCCTTGTTGTCTGTTTTCAACGCCTCGACTATTTCTGTAGTGTCACTTTTTGATTGACATGGCACTAGAGAGAATTGCATAAATATAAATCCTTAGATGTCACAAATACACAGGCCAGGTGATGTTGGTAAGATGGAAAAACACTTTTTGTTTATAACTGTATGCAGTGGAAATTGACGTCACGTAGCACAACAGCAAATGATGCTCTGACAAAGCATATGAATGTGAAGAGCAGAGAGTGAGAACGTGTTGCAACAGTATGTGATCTGTGCTATTTTGTGCATTTTAATCAAAATAAAAATACAAATTTGACCTCATGTAGAAGCATGGGGTCATAGTTGTTGTTTTACCCCCACTCACATTGGAAATCTGTCTTGTCTACAGATGAGACTTGTATTAAAATTGCAAGAAGTGTTATTTTTAAAACCAATTTCTATGCCTTTGCTTTTTATTTCTAATGTGTGAACGGATCGCAACATAGTTTACAAATTGAACTCCTTGCCTGACTGTCTCAGTTGCCTACACCCAAGCTGTTTTCTTGGATGCCGTTATTTGACACAGGCATCACACATCCACTGATTTCTATGGAGAGTAACTTTCCACAAAATTCCTTATGCTCACTCCTGAATGCCTCGATGCCTCTGCTCCTTTTCAGCAGCAACTATGTGCAACACGACCATTAGCTTACAAAGAGAGCACAACACAAGCTGACATAACCTTGAGACCACGGACGCTGCACCATTAAAGTTAGATTCCTTATTCATTTAGTGATGTATAGTCACATTAAGTTATTTCATTCTGATAAAACAGCTGTGAGTAACATTAGCTAAAGTAATGTTATATTAATTAGATGAGCCAACATGTGTAATGGTAAAGGATATTAACATTGCATTAACATATATATTAGCTCTACAACTTACATAACCTACTGGTCACACAGTGAGGAGCACACCAAAAACTAGAACAATTTATATAATAAAGATATATATCAATAAATCAGCAATCTAATGCATTACAGTGTTGTAAAACTGTAGATTGAGATTATTTACATTCATCAGTGTGAAGTTTTATCCCTTGTTTGGCGTGATTCTCTATAAAGGGGATATGATATTATATGATATGATATGAAATGAAATGGGCCATTACACTGATTAAAATGACAGATTTCTCTGCAGTTAAACATGTCAGAAACATTTGATATCAATGTAGAAATACAATTTAACAAATGATGTAACACAGGCCTAGGAATGTTTATTATAGATAAATGTTATTACATCTTTAATCACGTGGAAGTGATGTCTGATTTTATACACACTAAAAGGCAGGCTGAGGAAAGAAAAGTAACAAAAATGGTATTCTGACATGTCTTTTTTTAATGTCTTATAAGTGACACCCTGCTGTATTATTTCTGCAAATTATCAGGCTTGCACCTCCCTGCAGTAGCTGGCGCAAGAGACATCTTTGAAGTGCGAACCACAGTTTGTAAGGAGCAGATGGGCTGACTAATGTAACTCCTGACAGGTGCTGTGTGTGTCTCGCCGCCAAATCACAGTGAGAAATGGCAGAACGGCTCATTTGGGAATGAAGCAGGAATCACCAGGAAAGAGAAGAGCAAGAACTCAATTAAAATGGTTACCACAATAAACAACACCAGACATATGCTTATTGAATTTCGGTCGACTCTGCCACTGACTCGCTTGTCTTATTTATCTGACAATTTGATGTTACTGCTTCACTGCAAGCCTTAAATGTGATAGCACAAGGATACAAAAAAAGGATAGTATGGCATACTAGATCATAAAAACGCAGTTTAATTTTTGCATTGGTGGTAAGAATCTATATTATAAAAGCCAAGTGGCCTCTCTGTACAAGTGTGTGTGTCCGGGGATTCACACAAAATCAGGAAAGAGCTGACTGCTGCAGTTTCACCTACTAATGTATTTTTGGTCAAGGAAGGGACTATCAAAAACGGCAAGTTGATAGGACAAAATATTTTGGGAGGTATTAGTAATTTTGGAATACAATAGCCTTATAATCACGTTGCTATGGCTAGAATGCTTTGGCGGTGACTGCTGGACAAATACGGTACAGCATGCATGAATACACAGCAGCATAAAAACGACCACATCTAGAACCTGTGGGTCCCCACAGGTCAACGTGCTAGTGTTGTATTAGAAGTAGACTACAGTGTCAGACCAGCATGTTCAGCTGTGACTGTGTCATTGAATGCACAGTGATGGTAAAACACTCAAAAATTGACAACTTGCCAAACTGCCATTTAGTATGAAATTATGCATTCAGTGTGAAGTACCCCAGAGGCACACCGACCTTTCCAGGAAAATTCATATGAGTTGAATGCACAAATCTGTATCTCCTCTGAGGGATGTGCCAAAAAACTTGAAAATGTAAAAGTATACAGAAGCACACCGGAATGTTGTCCTACTGCTGTAAGTACTGCCTCCTTTCTGAAACATACCAGTTTTGCTGCTTCTACAAAATTATGAGATGTCTATCTAATTCTGAACACAAGATATCTGCAGATATGACAGCATATAAATGTTTTAAAACTTAATTCTTATAGTTTTAGAGAGTGTAAGCTAATGGTGCCTGACATTTTCCGTCTTGTTTAGCCCCAGAGTACAATAACATAAGCAGTAGTTAATTAATTAGCCTGTTACTCGTCTGTTTCTTCTGCTTTCATGCACTCTGAACTACACCAATAATCCTATTAAAACGTCTACTGTCACTGCATTTTCACAACAAATCAACTAATATTAAGTAGTCTATTATTACAGTTGTTCTTTCACATATTATTTTTACTAATTTAGTGTGTGAATTAGCTTATATGTTGACCAGTTGACTAGTTTGACTTTTTAATGTTCATCTTTTGCTTTTAGATATAATACTTTAATACTGTAATGGTGTTAAAATGACTCATATTGGTTTATTTAGAACATACATAATGTGCATTTACTAAACCACAGCAACCATATTTGAGTTTCTAATCATATATGGTTGTTTTTACTCTTTAATAAATTCATGTTGATTTATATATTTTTTACAGCTACCCCCCAGGCATCTGCAGGAGACCCCCTGAGGTATATCTACCCTTGTTTAAGAATGACTGGTATTTACATTTACATTTATGCATTTGGCAGATGTTTTTTTCCAAAGCAACTTACAGGGGAAAAACCAAAAATGAAAGAAAAATACAAGAATAGATTAAAAACATAAAAACAGCTGTACAATTAAAACAGTGTCGTACAGAAGAATAAACAGCAAGATAATAGACTAAAATACAAGAATAGATTAAAAAGACATAAAAGCAGCTGTACACTTCAAAACAGTGAAATAAAAATACCAAGTAAAAACAACAGAATAGACATGATAATACATTTAAAATGGAATGTTTGAAAGTGCTAGGACAGGAGGTGCTCTCTGTAGAGCTGGGTCTTCAAGAGCTTCTTGAAGATAGGTAGGGACGCCCCTGTTCTGGTGGTGTTTGGTAGATTGTTCCACCAATGTAGAACGACCCATGAAAAGAGCCTGGATTGTCTTGTACAAGGTTTCGGGACTGCCAGACAACATTCCATAGACGAGCGTAGTGGTCGTGGGGCAACATAAGCTTTTATCAGTGCACCTAAGTAGGTAGAAGCAGACCCATGGAGAACTTTATAGACTAACATTAATGATTTGAATTTGGTATGATGCACTGATCCACTGTTTCCTCTCTAGACAACAGTGTTATATAAGCTCAGGGTACGACTGAGTACCAACCCCACACCAGCATTTATATCTTCCTCCTGCACCTGCCTGCATTTCAATCATTTGACTTACTTTTAAGCAAGGAAGCAATGCAAAATGTGTGTAAAATTAATTCAGATGCCTGCTGTCAACTTCAAATATATGTTATCTGCCAATATCAGTAAACTAATGAGGGGATTTTGCAAAATCTTAGAATATATTGTAATGTGTTAAATAGAAACATCTGATAGAAACTCATTACTGAACTATTTCTAAACCTCAAGTGCCATTTAAAGTGGACAGCTGTGTAGGGCTTTGTGAGCTTTGTAAGTATCAAATGTATCAGATAAAATTAAAAAAATAGAAGAAGCTCAAGGAGACAAAGAACAAAGAAATAAAATGAGGTGAAGAAAAAAAGGAAGACAGCAAATACCTTCTTTACTAGAGCCACCTGTTTCTGAATCATACTGTATATAAAGCTGTAGTCAAACAAAAAACAATGTGCACAGATGGTGGCATCCCTTTCATGGTATTTTGGTGTGCTGGTGGTATCCATGGTAACCGGTAAAAAGGGGGATCCCTGTTCCTCAGTGCTGCAATGGGAATTTTCCTGCCCAGTATTCCAAGCTGTGAAATTAACACTTTGAGATTAAATTTCACAGCCTGCTGCCCACTAGGCACAGCACTTTAAGCAGATGAACCCCCACATGTTTAGATGCAAACACACACACAAACAAACACTAACGGGATTTCATACACACACGGGTAGGAAGTTATGCAAAGTAGGATTAGAGATATCCTACTTATTTGGCTTTCATTTCCTGCTATAGGAAATAAAATCCAAACAGTGCGTATACAGGGAGGAAAAAAAAAAAAAAAAACAGGCACATGTACGTTCACATGCATGAATGCAAATAGTTCACCCACATACTTTCATGCATGGACAGACACACACATGCAGAACAGACACTATTCCTACGTTTCACATCAATAACTAGCACTGAGCTGCTGTGAGTGATGGGTCTGACTATTGGAGATGTTGTTCCCTCCCGACTCAGGTAGGGAAGAGTCTTATTATGTTCCTGCCCCATGTGATTCACTGTCTGGACACAAAGACGTGCACATCGTTAACACTCCAATCAATCTACACTGACACACGCACCAGATTGTATTATGGCTGTTTTTGAGCCTGCACAATATGAGGAAAAGCTGTGAGATAACATTGTTTAATATTGCAAAGACAAGTGATAAATGACTTGTGATAAATAAACTGGCTTTGCAGTCGCCTCCAAATTGACACCAATTAATCTGAGCGAAGCTGACGGCGAGCTCCAATTTCATCTGCTTGACCTAGTGATGTGAAGAAACTCCATCTAATAGATCGAATGCTCACAAACTGAGTGTGAATACATGGCATGCATTATGTATTTCCTTGCATTTTCATTGTGTTTACGGCACACTTCTGCAATGTGCTGACGTACATGTTTTGTGTAGTGACACAATGAAATTTAATGTCACTTATCGGTCATTACATGGTGTTTTGTACTTGATGGGATGGAAAATACACCTCTTACAGTTTTATTAACCTTTAAGCAATTACAGCTCATAAGACAATTTGGGACAAATTTTGGTAGTGTGTCTATATTTTCCAGTAGTTTGGGGCCAATATAGTGCATGTATGGTGCAAATGGAGTCAATTGGTTATTAATTGCAATTGAAGACATGATTTATATTAGACTTTATATGGTGTTTTATTGTGTTACAGTTAGAAACGAGTAAATTATCATGTTAAAAGTGACATGACACTGTATCTTTTCCTAAATTCTTACCTAACTCATAGATTCTTACTGTATCTACCGTTTTTCACAGTCTTATTTACAACCTGTTTCTGTCCAATCTATGGGTTTGTCGTGTTTATGTCTCCAACTACCATATAATTTTGCTGTAAGTGGTCAATGTTTTGACACTGTTATAGGGAAAAATATACATTGTTCCAAGTGTTTGGAGAGCAGCAATTACATCAAGACAGAAAAGACAGATGGAATAAATATTTTTGATTAAGCCATAAATATTACAGATGTACTGAAAAGAGAAGGACAGGAAACATATTTTTATGTTAGAGGATAAGGACCTTTTTTTTTTTTTTTTTTTTTTAACAAATACAAAATTTAACTATAAAGTTAATAATAATATAAATTGTCTGAACCAATGAATGCTCTTCCAATTCCATTTTTCTTCTCAACTTAAATCACATATTCTTATGAAGTGTTTGATTCCTATCGCCCACCTCTGTGCCATATTTCATGAATAGTCTGTAGGGAAATATGAAAGGAGCTGTGTGAATAAAAGTGGTTATGAAGCTGCATTCATTCTCCTGAGATGGATCTGATGGAACAGGGAACAGAGGATTCGTTTTATTTTAAGGTACATGAAAGAATCCTTACCTTTCTAAAGGTATAGTCTCAGCCCAGGTTCTAGGACCGTCTCAGAAGATTCTCAAAGATCACTAATGGGTCGTGAGACTTTGTGTTGAGTCATTCGATTTTCACATGTAAAAAACAAAATCATAGTAATACACTTACTATGTCTAACGATGTTTGGTCCTACAGTGGTTGGTCTGTAACTAGACCAGTGACCTCTGTGACCTCTGTGAACAGTTAGCTCTTCTAGTTATTCCTGCAGTTTTAGCATCAATGTTTTATGTCCAGTATATTTTCACATCATGAACTCATAAAGACCGAAACAACTACCAGCAACCAAAAGAATCCACTGATCTAAAATATTTAGTAACTGTTGATCTACTAATCATATCAATACATGGAAATAATTGATGTAAAATGCAGTTTGTCACCTTGTCACAGTAATCAGATACGACCCATGTGGATGTTCAGAGGTTGAATAGTGAACGTGGAAACACTGTCATCTTCTACAACATAGATTAAAAAAACACATGGAGTTTGATCAATGCCAGTGACTGCAAATGCTTATTTTTATGTGCAGTTAATGATACAATTTGCTTTAAAAGTCAGTTTTCCTTCTGTTTTCTGTTTTTCTTATAATAACTTTTGAATTTACCCTAAACTTTTATGAACATCTACATGATCACTGAATTACATATAAGAAAATACTTGATTTTCAATGAAAATTGCAAAATGCAGAGGATAATATTGTAATAAGTGGTGATAAATCCCTTAAAAAAGCTTAGATTTAGAGAAACTATCATTTGGAAGGCGATCAAACCATGGAGTTTAATCAATGCCAGTGGCTACAGACGCTTATCTTTACGTGCAGTTAATGATACAATGTGCTTTAAAAGTCACTTTTTCTTCAGTTTTCTCTGTTTTTCATATAATAACTTTTGAATTTACTCTAAATTTTTATGAACATCTACATGATCACTGAATTAAATATAAGAAAATACTTGATTTTCAGTAAAAAATGCAAAATGCAGAGGATAATATTGTAATAAGTGGTTATAAATCACGTAAGAAGGATAAGATTTGGAGAAACAATCATTGGAAGGCCATCAAACCATGGAGTTTGATCAATGACAGTGGCTGCAGATGCTTATCTTTATGTGCAGTTAATGATACAATGTGCTTTAAAAGTCACTTTTTCTTCAGTTTTCTCAGTTTTTCACCTAATAACTTTTGAATTTACCCTAAACTTTCACCAACATCTACATGACCAGTGAATTAAATATAAGAAAATACTTGATTTTCAATGAAAAATGCAAAATGCAGAGGATAATATTGTAATATGTGGTGATAAATCACTTACGAAAGATTAGATTTAGAGAAACAATCATTTGGAAGGCCATCAGACCATGGAGTTTGATCAATGACAGTGGCTGCAGATGCTTATCTTTATGTGCAGTCAATGATACAATGTGCTTTAAAAGTCACTTTTTCTTCAGTTTTCTCTGTTTTTCATATAATAACTTTTGAATTTACTCTAAACTTTTATGAACATCTACATGATCAGTGAATTAAATATAAGAAAATACTTGTAATAATTGTAATAAGTGGTGATATAGCACTTAAGAAAGATTAGATTTAGAGAAATAATCATTTGGGGGGGCGACACAAAAGTAGTTCTAGGTCTTTAAGGATTAAAATGATCAACTATTAACATTCATTAATTCATACAGATAGCTATACCAACAACCACATATATAGATAACAAATATATTAATGTAATGCAAAATGTTCATTCTACTCATGATAACTGCAGAAAAACAGCGAAATAAAGAATAAAGCTAAATGAGGTTAATTTTTGCAGATAAAGATTTGAATTCTCATGATTCTTCTGGTGCATTCTGGGAGCCTTGATAGAGTGGTAGCTAGTACATTTAGGCATTTTTCCATCCCATGAGTTTTCTTTCTAATAGCCCTAAATTTACCTATATGGACGAAAACATGGTCAGATGTACAACTATACACCATGTTGTGGTGATGACAGTCACAGCATCCTCACATGACTCTGCATTACAGGACCATTTACCCTCCCCAACATCAGTTAGCATTGAAATATTTACCGATAGCAGTGTGGCGGCCTGACTGAAGTAATGATCTAGGTCAGTGGAGATGATGAGAGAGCCTGAGCACAGCTGTAGAAAAGACCCAGAAAAATGCATCCTGCATTAGCACACAAGCACAATGTATTACAGAATAGAGTTTGAAGTGGTGAAAATTCAATCAGCATAATAATGAGTGTTTATTTCAGTCTAATATAAGTGATAGAACCGTGCAATATTAAAAAGATTTTACTCTGCCATTTCCCAGAAGAAGTACAAAACAGAGGACACGTCATCTATCTTTGTATGTGCTTTTCAAAGTGCTTCATCTTACTGTGTTGCATAATAAATGCACTGGGCAGCCGGTGTGTATTTTTATGGGGCTATTACAATTAATAACCAATCAAATCCAATCAAAACAATGAAGTAACATCCCTCTTCATTTCTTTTTAATGGAAATAGCAGAGAGCAATTAATCTTTTCTAAAAATCCAAACAAAAGCAGAAGGCTTTGTTAGGACAGACTTCAAAGTGTGAGTCCTCATTAGACACACTGAGCCTTTGAAGAGACATGAGCAATCCTCAGCGCTAAATCACACACACATCTCCCTAAAAGCTGCTTTTCTCCCATCGGGCCTTCTATAATTGTGAACACATTAGCCAAATGTATCCTTTTTAGCTTGAAATGTGCAGTATATAGATGTTGTATGTTGATATAGTATCAGTAACTGTTGTAATCAATTCCAACGTTGGCACTTTGATGCTGATATAAAGAGCAGTGCCAAAGAGTGTCTATAAATCCTGGGGAAGTACTTATTTATTGAGTTTAGTAAAGGCTCAACAATGTTTGGCTTTGCAAAGACCCTACACGTAATGATTCGACACACTGCAACAGAAATAAGGACAATTAATTACCAATTCATGGAAAAAATTTGTAATTGTAGTACGGTTTTGGAACATGTGTAGCCTGAAGGTTGTATGTTAACCCTTTAGACGCTTTAGAGTTTAACCCTTTAGAGTTTTTTGAAAAAATATAAAATTTTGATATGAAGATTTCAAAAAGCTGTATCATGGATGTAGTTTATAGGTAAGGACATATGTATGTGTATATGAGAAATGTAAATGAGAAAATTATTGGGTAAAGTTTATGGTGGGAGTAAATTTACTCATTCAATTTGCATATTCTGACATCACAGGGTGGTGGCCATATTGGATTGCGTACGATTTAGCAAAACTCAACTTTGAACATATTTACATTGGAAGCTGTCTTTGTGTTTTCATTTTTTTGTCATTTTATCCTTAATAGAAATTAACTTAAACATTGGTAGAAAATAAAAAGCAGTAAGTTTTAGTATTTTTTTTTTTTTTAGCCAAGCAGCAGAGTAGCCAAATCTGTTCTTACCTACCAAAACTTAAAGGGGTCATATTTTTCAAAACCCACTTTTATTAGTCTTTGGTACATTTATTTGTGTATTTGGACCCTAATAGTTCAAAAAGTTTGAATTTGAACCCTCCAGGTGCTGCAAAGCTATCTTTATATTCATTTGGGCAAAAAATCGAGTGGATTTCTACAACCTGTTTTAATTCCTGCTTAATTAGTTACATCTATAACTAGTTACGTCACAACATTTGCACATATAAGGTCAAGACTTCTGACCACATTTCTCCAAGTACGACATAATTGTTTGTCAGCAGCAGGAGTTGTAGTCCATACTGAAAATATGTCCAAACTTCGAGCCGATTACCTAAAATGTTCAGTCGTTGGTTGAACGGGACAGATCAGCACCGCCAACAACCTGAAGGGTGTAAAGTGCCTCATTTGCATTTAAAGGGCCAGCGCTCATAACAATAACAACCTTTCTGGTGTCATTACTCAGAAATAGGGTTGAAGATGGACCTGTGGAGTTGAATTAATGAAGAATTCAGACCCAAGTATAGCATTTACAGTTTATGTAGACCACAGGGAAAGGTTTTAAAATGCATAATTCCCTAAAAAAAAAGCAACATATCACTCTTTTAAACTAAATAAACTTTACTTTCTTACTTACTAAACCAGCTCAGGACCACACCTTCCAAACTGGGTTTTCTTCCTCACTTTGCATACAAACATGCCCTGAAATAGTGTTACGATTAAATGGGCATGTGCTCGCCATCTCTTGGTGGGAGGTGGTAATAAATTTTGCCATCTCTATCTGGAGCTATGGTCTGTTTCAGTTAGTTATGTTGGTTGTTACAATATTGCAGCTTTGGCGCTTGAAAGGTTAATAATAAATACATGACATCATATCTGATGTCAAGTGATTTATTGGAATTAAGAGAGTAATTATAATTTCAGAGATTTTCATATTTCTGAATGGACTAAAGTGAGGACAAATGTGAAATCTAGATGGACTGGGGTTGTGGGTGTGAAATTATGGAATGGATCTGATGATGCATTTCAGTTGTTCACTCCTTTGGCAATGTTAAAAAAAAAAGCCTTAAGTTTAAAATTGTTTAGGAATATTGAATTGAGATGGTTGATATGTTTTTGTTGTTGATTTTCTTTTATGGTGTGAATGCTCGATGGTTCATGCTGTACACATTTAATTTAATGTAAGCAGTGTATCAGGTGAAAAGGACAGGCTAAAAAATAAGCTTTTGCTTCTAGCCCACCTTGGGGTCGGGACCCCACGTGGGGTCGCCTGGAATTCAAATGGGGTCCCCTGAAATTTCTAGTAACTGATAAAAATAAAAATCATTATACTAATAAACAATATATGGTGAGTTGACAGAGACAATCACAATACTTACATGACATGACAAACTGTGAAGCTGAAACTGAAGCACTGTGGTTCTGTTTATCTGTCAAATGTTCATTGTGGTCGGTTTCAGATGCTGCAGCTCTTTCATAATTCATAGTTTGAGTTATTGTTTGTTCGTATTAATTGTCAGCCTTGTAAATCCAAGCTGGACTGACTGTACATATCCTGACCAAAGAAAATAAAATTCTCACTTTGTGCAGTAATCTACACTTGGCCTTTCTGCCTCCATCCATAAAAATATACATTATATAGACTAAATGTCGTCTAAAATTAATGTTTATTTGCAACATAGTAGAGCAAACTATTGCATGATCAAAAACAAACTAATTTCAGCAAAAAAAAAAAGTCTCCGTTTTGAATGTCACCAGAAATTTGTGATGTTAAAATGGGGTCACAAAAGAAAAAAGGTTGGGAATCACTGTTCTAGCCTATTCCTTTTTTGGTTTTTAGCTTACTGGTGGACAGGCCTTAAGCTGTTGTCGTCATGTGGCGACTGGCGTCGTCTGGCGTCCAGTGGCGCAGAAAGGGTCCCCTGGGGCCCCAAGCAAACAAAAAAAACCCCATATATTTATATATATATATATATATATATATATATATATATATATATATACATACATACATACATACATACATACATACATCTATACATACAGGTGTGGGAGGGGCAATTTGGACTCAGGGGGCCCCTTCAGAGAATTTGAGACAGCTAGTCGTTACTGCACCTTCTCACTGCCGCTGTGTAGTGAACTTATTCTTTAGACAGTTTGTGTCAAGTCTCTTGGTCCTTTGGGGGCCCCTGCTGGCTTAGGGGCCCCAAGCAGCTGTCTGCCTTGCCTAATGGCAAGCTGCACCACTGGCGTCCATTACAAAAATTTCAATCGTCTTCTTCTCCCAAACTACAGTTCCGATTAACTTCAAACTTGGTATACAGCTTCTTTATGATGATGTCAACAAAAGTTAGTGAAATTATTTGGATCTGGATCTGATTCTGGATTTGGTGCGACTTTGAAAAATTTCCTCATTATAAGAGATACGAAGTGGATCGATGCAATAACTCAGTAAATATAAATGATATCAAGTGTAAATTTCTACAGTCCAGCCCTGATGGGGAGATGACCAAAACATAATGTCCACATACTGATCAGGATCTTCTTCTGGATCCGGGAACTTACAGAAAATTTAACATGGGGTCTTATGAGGAAAATTTTCAATCGTCGTCTTCTCTGAAACTACAGTTCTGAATGACTTCAAACTCGGTATACAGCTTCTTTATGATGATGTCAACAAAAGTTAGTCAAATATTTCGATCCGGATCTGATTCTGGATTTGGTGCAACTTTGAAAAATTTTCCCAATCATAAGAGATAGGAAGTGGATCGATACAATAAATCATTAAGTATCAATGATATCAAGTTGCAATTTGAATTTGTTACAGATCTGATTGGAATATGACCAAAACATGGGCTATTTCTGTAATAGAATAAATACACACAACTGGGTGATAATAAATGGCATCTGGATACATTTCCCAACGCTTTTAATTTGGCCGGTAAGCTACAGGGCCATTGGTCCTATTTTTATGTTTATTACGATTACTGTACTAAGCGCAATACTTGACGTACAAACCAAAATAAATTCATTCATTCATTCAAGTATTAACTCCTTTTGATCGAGTTTTGATTTAGTTTCAAGTCAAATTGGAGAACCCAACTTAACCTGCTCTTTTACAGAAACAGTGTCATAGACTCTTATTTACATTACTTAGCGACTGTTGAGGTCACATCATGTAAATGTAAATGCTCAGTCAACATAGACGTATATAAGACGCCACATCGCCCCCGTCTTTCAAGCTTCCAGGGTTTAATCAAAAAGCAGAGCCAACGTCTCAACACATCATTTTTATTTTCTCTTTACACAATATTAACCACAGACAAGCCACCGATTATGACCTGTTTTCCTTCTTTTATCAGCTGGTGTTGCTGATTAGTTTGACTGTTACCATGGCAACAAAGGTCTAGTTCTCATTGAATGAAAAAAGTCCAGAGTGAAGCACAGACACTTCAATACCTCAAAGGTAAATGAGATTTCCCTCAAACAGAGGCTTCTGAGTGGCAGACAGCACCTCAAATCACTAAATGTTTTCAAGGCAACAGCAAACAGACTCGACGATATGTAGGATGTAGGATTAATGGAAAATAGTGGAGAAAAACGGCTGAAATGCCAAACGGGGAGCTGAGTTGAATTTGATTTGGATATGAAGAGAAAATGGCTGCTGTGATTTATTGCTGGTTTTAATGTGGCACCTGGATTACACTCCTGTTAGTCACATTTCTCCACCTTTTCAATTAAAAGCTTGTGTAAAAGTAGCTCATAAGGGAGTGTGAATTTTTTGTGTGAAGCAGAGTAGCTGATGTATAAACTCAGTTCAGTTCGAAGAAATCCAAGACGAAATCATTTAAGGTTTTAGGTTTTAGATGCGACTCAGTTTATCAGGTCATGCCTAGTCTCCCCATCTCTGTGTAGTAGAATCTATGATACACAACAGTGTTATTTAGACAGTGTTTCTCTCAGTGTTTATGGGGTGTTGCCAAGAGGCCCCTGGTCAAATTCTGTCTCAATAGTTAGTGTTTTCTCTACTTATTAGAGGCGACATCAGCTCCTCTAAACAACAGAAGTGCTCAGGGAATAAATGGGAGAAACTTAGAAATTTGACAGTGGTAACCTCCTTTCTCAAGTTCACATCAGATATTTTCCAATACCCCATGGGTTCTCTGTTGAAGCACTGATGGGGGAATCTAAAATGACATACACACACGCACACACACACACACACACACGCACGCACGCACGCACGCACGCACACACACACACAAAGTTTCTGTCTGTGTATATTTGAATGAGAATAAAAGTCTACATGAAAATCTTATCTTTATGTTTCTGCTTTTTCATCAATACTGCAAATGTAACTGCAGCAAATAACTCACTATCACTGTCCTCAATGAGATTTAACACTCTTTAACACTATTAATTATATCCAGCTACAAAAAAAGCCTGAAAAGAACTTAGACTGGCAGTACAGAGAGATGATATAATATTTCACTGAGTAGAATTGAAGACCCTGGTGCTAAGACTGCTGAAGTCACATTTTTGGACAATTCAAGTTGAGGATATAAACATGTTGTATTTTTACCTCTGCCAAGGAGGTTCTGTTTTTGCTGGCGTTGGTTTGTCTGTCTGTCTGTCCATGTGCAAGATAACTCAAAAAGTTATGGACGGATTTGGATGAAAATTTCCGGAAATGTTCATACTGGCACAAGGCACAAATGATTAAATGTTGGTGGTGATTGGGGGGGGGGCATTGATCTGCCTTGGTGGAGGTCTGCACTCTGTGAGTGCTTTGCTATTTTTTTTTTATTATTGATTTATTTCAAATATGAAAATGATACAAGCTTCCTGACTGCTACTATTTGACTTCTTTGCACAACATAATATAGAAATGAAAATTCAACGAAGCATAAAATAATCATACACACAAAAAAAGAAAAGGAAAAAAAGTCAAATTCGAAAAGGAGTGAGAAGAAGCATCGCTTATTAGCTCTCACCCCTTTGTCTAAACTAACAATATGTACATATATACATACATATGCAAATACAGACACATATACACATACATGTATATATACATATACATACACATATATACATACACACATACATATACACTTACACATACATACATATACACCTATACATACCCATGCACACACACACTTACATATACATGTAAAACTACATATATACACTGATACGTACATACACATATACATTCACATAGGCCTCTCTGCCTCTAATCCCTATGCCATAACAATGTGTAAATGACAATAGTCAGCAATGATAATTATCAATTATAACTGCTGAAAACAAAATATTTTTGTACATTTTCTTAAACTGGTTATTTGTTTAGCTAAGTCCACCCTATAAAGATTTTTAATGACTTTTTTTGTGACATCATTACTTTTAGCACCAGGGTCTTAATTAGTTTAAAGAGGAAGGTTTTTCTATGGGATGCATCGTTTCATCCCAGTGCACTGAGATAAGGTCTGCTCACTGTACTCTCTGTACGACTAAAAACAGGAGGAGACTGTGTGTTTGCTGTCCTGGGACCAGGCTATGGAATAGTCTGCCACTGGAGGTCAGCTCATGCAAACACCCTCGAGAGTTTTAAAACACAGCTTAAAACATATCCTTATTCAATATGTTTTATGCTTCAGTTTTAAATGCTGCATTTCCTGTGTATATGTATTTATGACCTGTTTTGTTTCCAGTTTTTTTTTTTAAATTATACATTTACATAAACATGTACTTAGACATAAAGAACCACACAGACACAATACAAAAAAATAATTATACAAGAAACCTACAGACCTATTAAACACAAAAAAGAGAAAAAAAAAGCAAAAAACCTCCAAAACACAACAACAACAACAAAAAACAACAAAATAATATTATCAGCTCCTCTTTACAATGCTCAGGGCTGATTAAGAGTTAATTTAATGTATACTAACAACAAATTTCTCCATCAAGAGGATATAGGAGACAGCAGGACACTCTTGTTGACAGTAGAAAAAAAGGATTTCATTCTCGATTGTTGTTTTTTCTTTTATAAATCTCTTTGTACCTCAGATTTTGAAAGGTGCAATGCAAATAGGCTTTTACCTATTAACAAACTAATGCTTTTCCTCCTCAGTTTCCTATATTTTTACACATCGCTACATTACTAATCAGTAAAAACAAACCTGAACAAATCTTAGTCAATATGAACTCCTTTTCATTTAGAAGGTGCTTTCAAATATCACATTACTACTATCTGTAATATAAACAGCTGGATGTTTTCAATACCAGTGTGTGTGTGACTCACCTCAGTAGATAAACATTTCAATAACAAAACATAAATCCTCCTGCAGTGTATTGCAAGAAGAAACGTGAAGATTCACTGGCTTCATGATTTGATTATAATGTCTGCATCATGATGCATATGTGAAATACATGATTTCCACACATCAAGAACACAATCTGACACAATGTGGAGGTGAACTAAGGGATCTTATATTTAAGAAATACAGGATTTGGAGCAGCACCTCTGGTTAAAAAAAAAAAATCCTAAACTCAAGACCGAAAAATACTTTAACAGTCTCTCTTCATATCAGGATATACACAGTTAAATGCTCCTCATATGGATTAACAAAGCAAAGTATTCGTAGCCTTCCATTGGATATTTACTGCAATGATTAACGTGTTTCAGCTGCAACATGCTTAACTCTGATGCATGCAATCACCCAAAAAAAGATAAATAAACCCTGTAAAATTGTGAATTATGTGCAATAAATCGTGCAATAATCCTCTTGTCTTACAATAACAATGCAATATGTAGTCAATATTTATTCAAATACACATGTACATTTTTACCTCCGCCAGGAGGTATTGTGATCCCTTTGCTTTGTGTGTTTGCGTGTGTGTTTGCATGCATGTTTGTTTGTTTGTTAGCAAGATAACTCATAAAGTTATGGATGGCTTTTCATGAAATTTTCAGGAAATGTTGATACTGGCACAAGGAAGAAAAATTTTGGTGGTGACTGGGGGGAGGCAGAGATCTCTGAGTGCTTTTCTTGTTTAATATACGTTCATAGATATATAGATATACACAGTGTAAATATTGCTAATATACAGATACACACATTGTTAATACTGTTAATATTGTAAATATTGCATCTATTCATATTTTCTGTTTGTTTTATTTTATTCTTTTAGGTCTATTCTTATTTTACTTTTGTTAAATTTTACATTCTATCTTCTTATTTTACTTTTTAGCTTGTTTGTTTTTTGTAATTTTATATTTGCTTTATTTTTCTTTTCTGACATACGTTTTTTTTTTTTTTAATTCATAGTGGTTGCAGTGACTGGAGTAGCATTGAACACACAATGACAACAAAGGCTATTGTATTGTATTGTATTGTATTGTATTGTATTGTATTCTACTGTACTCTATTCTATTCTGTTTTATTCTATTGTATTGTATTCTGTTCTACTCTATTGTATTGTATTGTACTCTATTGTATTGTATTGTACTCTACTCTATTATATTGTATGGTATTGTACTGTATTCTATGCATCTTGGTTCAGTGATGATGAATGACAGACATAAATGTGACATTGCATTAGCGTAACAAAATGATCCCACAGTGAATGCATACTGTCATCAAACTAAAGACAGCTCAAAAACATAAGAGAGCATGGAATTTTTCTGGCCAGGCTGCATATTTTATAACGTAAATGATGTGCTGAGAAACAAATGTTGGACTTTGGACTGAAGAAAATAGTCTTTGACCAGCTAATTTTTAGAAATAATCAGCTGTGCAGGAAGAACAGACCATAAAGTCACTGATCAGTCAGAACGTCTAAGAGAGAACTATAATCACTTTCCAAAAAACACACAATAATTACATAATCTCTCAGATTCTCAACACTTCTTCTGATGTGTCCTTGTACAAATCAGAAAAATTAACCGACCAGCTCATCTGAGCAAAATGAGGAAACATAACAGTTAAGTTTTTTTCCATAAGTGCAGCTTTCCAAATATGTAGACACGCATGCAGACACACAAAATATTCTAAAGCTTTCAACAGTGTTTGTTATCTCGAGCAAGCATATTTGTGCAAATGTGATAAAATATGAGGCGTGCTGGACTCATTTACTGGAGCGAGCGGAGCCTCCAAAGCACAACACAAATCCAGTAATTGATGCACACAATGAAGACAGCAGAATCTGACAGATTTATTCAAAAACATCCGCTCAGACTTTAAATGTGTCACATTTGATACCGCTCACATTTGTTCTCTCAGCACATCTCACTAAACAAACAAGTAAGAGATATTGGACACAGTGGCTGCTCCTGCCACACCAAGGGGAGGTCTCACTCCTTCCTGCATGTGCAATTGCCTTAGCTCAATGACTTATGAAAAGGAGAACAATTTGTGCACAGATGGGGACATAGATATAAATATTCTGACCCATTACAAGGAGGCCAGACTTGCCTCTCCTCCTGGCTTCAGGTGATCCATGACAAGACAGAAGCTCAAGGCGATGCTGGAATGAGGTTCCAAACTGCACTGACTGAATGCTGATGAGAAAAAAAAAAAAAAAAAAAGCGTACAGAGGTGTGTTTGTGTACTGGATCCAAATCATCAGGACTCATCAGTTTTAGTCATTTCTGTTCTGTTCTTCAAACTAACGGCTGCTTTGTAATGACAGATATTCAGCCAAAGTTGTTGCCTTGGTGTCAACTGTGTGTTTAATCGATGGTTGGTAACTTACAGATAGGACGACTACAGTTATTCACTGCACCTGATCCATCTGGCAGACCGCCAAACCAACACATCACCACTTGTCCCCCCCCCCCCCCCCCTCATTCCTAGTTACCCGAGGGAATCTGAGGAAATTGTCTGTAATGAAAAGCACAGTAAAATAGTCACTTTGCTATTCCAGAGATTTTGTCTGCCAAGACTGTAAACCAGGTACCTCGACTGTAGGATGAGGATGTTGATGGTTGGATGGTGGGAGATGTTCATGTGCTGGATGCTCATTTAACCTGCTGCTTTTTTGTTATTGTTATTATGAATAATTAATAGATAAAAATGTTGAGGATACCAACTGTGGTATCCTGTGTCACAGTTGCACGCTTTGTTGATTCATCACTTTGAGGTTGTGTGAAGCCGTACCATTGTCACGCATCTTCTCCCTTTTTTCCAAACATTTCACATGACGAACAGAGGTCCTTCTCAGGCAAATGTGAACACATCTTATGTTGCTTTAACTGTTTGCACCGGCTTTTAATACAAGTGTGTGACTTTTATTTGTTTTTATCTTCTGGTTGTGTTTTAGATGCTATTTATTCTATCATTTATCAATGTTAGTATATCATAGTTATTGTTATTTTAACTAGTTTTAGCATATCTTGTATTTTTATCTACAACTTTGTACAGCACTTTGGGCACATTGCATTGTTTTAAATGTAATATACAAATAAACTTGACCTTCACCTTGGCCTATTGAGACAAGGACAGCGCGAAGAAACAGAAGGGTGTGTTGAAATTCATAGGAAATACAAGAACCCCTATATTTGTGATATTTCCAGATAAGTTTCCTGCAAGTTAAAATACTGTTTATCCTCTGAATACATGAAAAGATACCACATATCAAATAGCCACAGTATTATTTGTGTAGGTACTATTTCTAATATATGGGGTAGACACATATGTAATTATATACAATTTTAATTCTAAAAGACTTTTCCTTTTTCCTTTTTTCATTTATTTTGTTCATGGTTGAGCATTTCATCAGCAGACATTCAACAATCATCAGGTGAACAAACATTTACAAAACCATGTTTGAAAAGGAGCAGGATGAAGACAATCTTATATTTCCTGCTGTCTTCTAAATAATAATAGCCTTAATGGTTAGCTATACACAACTAGCTATAAAGTCATACTGTATAAAGTCAGACAAACCAAACAAAATACATCCAAAGATAATGCAAAATAAATACGAAATGAATCCAAAACCAAGTGCGAAACTACATATCCAGGAAGTACAAAACAAAGAAAACATAGGTAAATGTACACCTGACGAAATGATGCAAAACCATTATGATACCAGACCAAAATAAGTAATTTAATATCATGTTTGCACTCCTTATGTACATATGCTTCATTTACGGAAATTCAGTGTATGTACATATAGCACTGGAAATCATTTCTGTTCCTCTGTAACAAAGTGGAGAGTAAACAATTTGCCATAAATGTGACTGTGAAGCCATTAGCATTTTCTGTGTGCAAATATGAGTAAAACTGTTTGGAAAAACATGCATAAAATGTTTGCCTTTAATAAAGAAAGTATTGTATTTATAGTAATGACATCAAAAGCCTACATTTTCTCAATAACAGGTAACATAAATCACATGTGATGTTGAAAAACTACTCAGGCATAACTAATATTCCTGACACAAAATACTTAAATACCTAAAGGTTCAGTTGAAGGGCATTTGTATTGACTTCATACAGACAATCACAGGTACTTTCATAATGATTTCCAAAGGTGTGGATTTCATTTGCATACATTAACCCATAAACAGTTGTCCACTTTTTATACCTCAGAGAAAACTGACCAAACATTATTTGATCTGTTGCTGTTTTTGTTCACAATCTTCCATCCCACATACTACATCCTACACTACATTATACTCCTCTAAGGCTTTGTGCAGCATGCGATGCATGTTGCAGTCTATATATAGTCATCATTACTATGCAGGAATACCTTATGGAAGAGCTTGCACCGAGCATCATTCTGAAGTAGTTCTCTGTGAAGCTTTTGACTCTTTCTGAACAATCAGTCAGTGTGGATCAGCTGCTTCAGTCCTATACCACGTCTACATGCAGTCAGAACATAATGCATTCCTGTCTTGGACTGTCACAGAGATGAAGTCACTCATGCCTCGGGGCTTTATTCTGTATGCCATGCTGCTACTGCTGCTGCTGCTGACATTTTGTCTTCTTCCATGGGTCCTCACGACAGAGGCAAAGTGTTCACAAAGAAAGCTTAATTAACCAATAATTTGAAGTTTTCCTGCAGCCGGTCTGTGCATCTGTTGTTGTTGGCCTCGCAGAGTGAAAAGATCCCTGAGAGGATTAATTTACTCTTTCTTCTAATGAGCACTTGGACAGGCATACCTGCCCTGTTGCTGCTCCTCTGAGGATATAGGCTTCAAAACAGGATGTGTTATGATATACATCTGCTGGGGCTAAGTCCATGTTAGAAAAAACCATGCATGCATGTGACATACCCACGCATTTTGCATCAGAAGAAGAACAAGAATGCACAACAGCGAATGTTAATGTCAGATATTTAAACAGTCAAAGTTGTCTTCACTTTATAAATATCAACCTGATCCAAACTGCTGCTTTATATTTAAAATCATGACCATCAATTTCCCCATGAAACCACAGGAGGGCAGCAAATGGGTTTTGCAGACACTGAGGTGTTTTTAGCCATCTTGTTTCAATTCTGTGGACGTTCAGCAGCCACACCGCTGGAATGATACAGACACCAGATGGATTAATTGAAAATGACAGCAAAAGCTTAGTAATGCTTTTTTTTCCTTAACTCTCTCGTATCTTGGACTACCCAACAACCTGAGCGTGGATTAAGTGTGTTTAAACTGAAAAATCACATGCTTTACTGCAACCTCAGAAGAAGCCAAGGACACATGAAATATTTCAGGGGAGGTTAAGAACAGCACACAGAAGTCACAATTGTTTCTCTAAAGGCTAAATCAATCCTGAAGGTCAGACAGTAAACATATTGAGGAACAACATATAAATTCAGTGTTGAGTGCTCGCACCTGCTTGAATGTTATTTTACTGTGGAATAACACATGTGCATTTACATTTTAAACCACTGGGATGCTATAAATTTCCCTTAAGTAAATGATTACCCATAAATTGTCTACAGTACATTGAGTTTTTGAGAAAATATTATAATCCCGACTGTGTTTCAGAGCAGTCGTGTTGGGATTTCAGTGACTATAGACTGGACACATCTGGTGAGCAGATTGTCACATTTTTGGTCGACATCTTTGCGTGTTGCTTTTCATGCTACAAGTGGGTCTAATGAAGTTTATTTGAGTGTGATGGGCTAATTTAAAATGAGCTGCATTTCATTATTCTGTTAATGAGCTCCTGATTCAATGCCATGTCAGAAAATGTAAGGGCTCGAAGTTGTGTTTTTCAACTTTTAGCTTCTGCGAAAACCTGTCAAACATCTGACAGAACGATTAACACACCACCACAGTCTGCTAGTTACATTATCATGAAGCAGATATATAAATATTTAACTGGCTCATTTGATCTGATTACACATTGATTTTTAAATAAGTTATCAGTTCACATTTGCTGCTCATAGATATGTCTGTGATAAAGGTCTTAATTCAACCGAAAGAGCTGTGGGATGACTGGAGTATGTTTTATTCAAAGATTAAGAAATGACAGTTTTTCCAAAGGTGATTCAATATGAAAATAAATAATTCAGTGTGATTTTATGGACCTGTTTAAGTGCAGAAATATATGATGTGAAAGGAGATCTCAGCCAGAAACCTCAGACCATTTTAGTTTCAGTGCTAAAAAAGTGACATCATTCACTTTAAAAACACACCCAGCAGACACTAAACGGAGATAAAGTGTTGGCTATAATTCCACTGTCCTTTAAATGAAGATGTGGTAACAGCCACAGTCACGCTCTACCTTTGACCACAGGGTGGCACAGTCTACAACAACACCTGTGACACCTCACAGGGGGTTGAAGGCCTTAAAAACACTGAAACAGAGTGGATTAGTCTGTCAATTAATATACTGTTTAGAACAATGATCCACGACAGGTATGTGGAGCTGAGAAAAGGAGTGAGTTTGTGTTGTGGTTTTTGTATAACGCACAAAAAGTAAAGAAAAGTAAAAAGTTAAGAAACAAGTATAAAATTAATGTGTGCACACTTCCTATAGTCCCGTAAGTTTTTACAATGACCATCCTAGATCTTCATCATTCGGTTTAAAAACACATTCAAACATAATGCACAGTAATTGACTGACGAACTTTATGACAGGAAGTGACCATTAACCACAGTGTAATGTGTCATTTCTGTTAATGATTTTAAAAGTATCATGGAGAATGCAGTGAAGGAGGAATGTCACTGTTTGTCTTGATGCCATTATGGTTGAATAGTTGTTATTGTGTGTTCTTTTTAATTGTGTATCATGTATGTGTTTTATGTTGTTTGGACTTTGTATGGCTGCTCCCTTGACCAGGTCTCCCTTGCAGAAGACATTCCTAATCTCAATGGGACTTCCTGGTTAAATAAAGGTAAAATAATAAATAAATTAATTAACAAATTAATTAAAAAGCTTTTGTTTGTTTGGATTAAGTGTGCAGGTGTTATTTTTCTGCATGGATGCCCTTTCCTTTAATTTGTTTTGTTTTTTTTTTTTTTTTTTACATATATGTATAGTTCCATAGATGATAGCCGTTTCTATTATTGGTACTAACAGTTGCAGTATTAGTATATCCACTGTTAGTACTTGTATGTGGAGTAGTAGTTTTAACAGTTATAGGTATTTGTACTACTTACTGGTAGTTACACTAGCAACAGCAATTCTTGTTTTTAATAGTTATATTTCAGTTTGCTGTGCATCCAAGCGTCCCCCCCTCCCCCCTCCCCCACTCTCTCTCTCTCTCACCTCCCTTAACTCTCTCTCTTTAACCCCCACTGGTCATGTCAGTCATCCATCCTCCAGGAGTTGGGGTCTGCTCCAGGTTTCTTCCTGTTAAAAGAACATTTGTCCTTCCACTATCACCAACTATTTACTCCTGGAGGCTGGGGTGCCGATAAGGGGGGGGGGGGTTAACACGACAAATTCATGTGGCCCAGCATTTGTGGGGGGCCCATAGAGCAGAGGAGGGGGTCCAGTGGATACAGGCTAGAAGTTGCGAAAATTTTGTGTAAGATCCCTTATGTAAGAGAGGCATAGAAGTCAGGAATCAGCCGTTGAAAGCATGTTAAGTTTCAGTTTCGTTTTCACGCTAGCGTAAGTGATGTTATGTATGGACCGCACCCCACATACACACACCCCCACCCCATCCCACCCTCGCTCCAACAGATCGATAAGATACTGAATTTTATGAAAGGGCCCATAACATTTAGCTTTCATGGGGCCCAAAATTGGCTGCGTCGCCCCTGCCTGGAGGATTCAGTTGGTGTCCTTGAATTAGCTTGTTAAGAGTCTGGTTTAGACCAGGGGCCTCGTGTATAAAGACTTGCGTGGATTTCATACTGAAACCTGGCGTACGCCCAAATCCAGAAAAGTCCGAACGCACAAAAAAATCCAGATGTATAAAACTGAGTGTACGCTCGAATTACAAGTACATTTCCTTTATACATCTCAATCAGCGTGGAATTGAGCGCATATGTTGGAGTACCTGACTCCTCCCTCTCCACGCCCACATTTAAATATGGAAATCAGTATAAATGGGGTCTGCAGGTGGGATTCTCTCTGGGATTCCCCTGTCTGCGTGATCAGACAATGACGTCAAGGTGGACGCGAAGCGGAGGCCAAAACAGGCGGAAGGAGAAAAGAGACGAACTTAACCTGTTTGAGCAGGAAGTTGACGATAGTGTGGGTGACACTGTTCTCACAGGGCTGATGAGGATCACTCCCAAGGTAAATATAGATTTAGTATTTGTGTATCTCACACATTAGTTTATTCTACAGGTCATACAATAGTCTGATCACAGCCAAACTAGATAAAGGTTCATGAGTAATCATGTCAGGAAATCAAAGAGGAAATCAAAGACTTTGACTCCTGTTTAATCACTCAAATTATTATTTTCCAACAATGAGGCAGAGGACAGTCAGACGCAGTATCATCCTCCTGTTACAGAGGCTTCCTGTTGACTCCCCAGCGTTATCCGGTCCTCCGGTCCGCCACAGCCCACTGCTGATGCCCGTCCGACCGGTGTCCAGAACACCTGCATGGGTCCGTGCTGACCCGAGTCACATTAGGACATCGTGAGGACAGTCGGTGGAGTCAATGAGCGACTGGACCGACTAATAAATGTTCTCACAGACATGAACACTGCATTAAATGCATTTATCAACCAGTGAATTCTGTGTCCTTGTCTCTTTATATGGTTGTTGCTTAATGTCCACCCGGGCAGGATTGGCATTGATGGATACAGGGTCTAATTGGTTCTGGTTCTGGTGGTGGATGTGCTGCTCTGACAGCAGGATGACGTGTCGGTGTTTTCATTGTTCATCTGTGTATCTCTGATGTGCCCATCAATCGGAGGAATGACCTTTGTCACATTATTAACAGTTTCTCAGTGTCACCTCTAAGTGTCGCCGATGGTTCCAAAGCACTAGAAACGTACGTACGCCAGCCATGGACTTGGCGTGAAGGACCGCACATTTCCACGGTCATTTCAGTCTTTATGCATCTGAACGTGAGTGTGAAAAAAGGGTGTACGCCAGGTTTTTGTGCGTACGCACGCTTTATACATGAGGCCCCAGGTCTATTTAGAGCAGCGGAGTCAAACTCATTTTAGTTCAGGGGCCACATTAAGCCCAAAGTGATCTCTAGTGGACCGGACCAGTAAAACAATAGCATAATAACCTGTGAATAATGACGACTCCAAATTTTTCTCTTTGTTTTAGTGCAATCAAAATTAAATTATAAAAATATGTACATTTTCAAACTATCCAAACAAAAATGATGTGAATAACCTGAAAAAAACTGAAATTTCTTGAGAAAAATAAGTGCAATTTTAACAATATTACACCTCAACTTACCACTTACACATGCATATTATGGATTGGATCTACAAAGGTGCAAAATATTTAATAACAGGAAGAATAATGTTAAATTTTCACTTTCAAAATTTCAGGTTTTTTGCATTTTATTGTTAAAGGATAGTTTGTAAATATTAATATTTTCATCATTTAATGTAAGTTTTTACACTAAAACAAAAAGAAAAATTTGGAGTTGTCATTACTTATTTATAGATGTAATGTAATATTATGTTTTTCACATTAAACTAAGAAAATTTGGAGTCACTATTTATAAGTTATGCTATTATTTTAGTTGAGATCACATTGATCTGTATGTGGAACCTGAACAAAAACAACTTCGACATTCTTGATTGTTAATATCTTAAGTGTAATTTTTACACTTTGCAGATTCATCCCGCGGGCTGGATTGGACCCTTTGGTGGGCTGCATTTGGCCCCTGGGCCGCATGTTTGGGCCCCTGATTTAGAGTGTCATGAGATAACTTTTGTTATGATGCAGCATTAAATGACTAAAGTTTGATTGCTTGCTTGATTGATAAGCCAATACAGATTTCAACCACTTTTGTAATTTCCCATTTGTGTTTAGTTACATGAAGCAAATAACCTAAGCTAGATAATTTAATTATCCTGAATATAGTGATAGCGAAACAAAAGAATAAAATCAAACAGGAGAGAGATATTGGAGACAAACTGGTGGAGTTGGGAGCTTTCCAATTGGAAAAAGGGAAACTCTGTCCCGAGTTATCTTCATTTTTTGTTACGACACAATACTTCATTCTTTCTATCAGGGAGTGTTTGGTTAAAAAAAAACAAAAAAAAAAAAACTTTGACACTTTGTTGGACTTTGCAACCACAATGCAACATGAGAGAAAACCTCCCTGTGAAGAAACACGGGACTGTTTCAGCCAATGTGTCCTTAGCAGAGGCGGACGGTTTGATCACATACACAGTTTCAAAGGTTGGAGGGTCACCTGATCCTTTGTGTGTATGTATGTGTGTGGGGTCCTCAATGCCTCAGGGTGACGGTATAATAGGCACCACCCCACCCCAGGGGCCGAAGCTCTTCAGCCCCTGGAAAAACTGTCCCGCCCCAGCCATATTTGATTTCAAGGGCCAAATTCTGAATTGATGAGTTCTGGACAGGTAGTAGAGACACAGAGTGGGCCGACTGCTCTTTTGATTTTATTTTCCCTGTCAGGTTTCTATTATACTACACAGCCGATGTTATGGGATGGAAAAATACTCCAGAGTTCTCTTATCTGATCCAAGTCATCAATGTCAAGATAAGAAAACGTAAAAGGAGAGAGATAAAAAGAAATTGAGAGCTGGAAGAGGAAGCTGGCATTAGTGTATTTCCAGTGGTCTGTATTTGGCTTGACTTTTTTCTACAATCAAAAGCAAAATGTTGAAGATATGAACCGGAGGTAAAATACATTAACCCATAAAGGTCCAGTGGTACTTTTGTGGCAGTCCCCAAATGAATTTTTCTTAAGTGTTTTATCACCATTTATTGTAATATTATCCACTTTATTTTGAGTTTTTTCAGTTTAAATTATGTATTTTCCTATATTTAATTCACTGATCATGTAGAAATTCATAAAAGCTCGGAGTACATTCAAAGGTTATTATGTCAAAAAACGGAGAAAACTGAGGAAAAAGTTACGTTTTCAGTAAAATATATCATTAACTGGACATAAAACAAGTGTCTCCATCTACTGTCATTGATCCAACTCCATGGCTTTTACTGGTGAATCAATGCTGTAGAAGATGACAGTGTTTCCATGGTAACTACGGACCCTCTGAACGTCCAAATGGGTCATATGATATATCTGATGATGATTTAAAGATGACAAACTGCATTTTACACCAATTATTTACATGTATTGTTAGGATTAGTGAATCAACAGGTATTAAACTACAAGATACGTAACCAAATTTTATCTTCCGTACTGCTGAACTTCTGTCAGTCAGTATTCTCTAAAATATCGCGGACCACATCTTTGGAATAATCTACGACCTGAACTTCAATCAACATCTTCTTTATCATTATTTAAAAAGCGTTTGAAAAGGACTCTAATTTACGAAAAAATGTAAGGCTTTATATCATTTGATTTGTATTTGTATTGTTTTTACTTTTGATTATTATTTCAATTAGACTGTATTTTTAATTATTTTTTTTCCCTGTGTATTGTTTATTTCTGGGGAGGTATTTACATAAGCCTTTTTTGGCTTCTATCCTCTCCTGCACAATGGTGCTACTTGCATGAAAATTCTTTTTTTTCTTGTAGTCTATGATGTGCAAATAAAATTAAAAATTAAACAGTTTACATCATCTTTATGAGTTAACAGAAAAGACGTCTACAGAAAAGACTCTGACAGATGCATGTGTTCACCACTTGAACATTTATAAGTAAAACAGTTTCTAATCTGGGAA
Source organism: Sphaeramia orbicularis (assembly GCF_902148855.1). Taxonomy (NCBI): domain Eukaryota; kingdom Metazoa; phylum Chordata; class Actinopteri; order Kurtiformes; family Apogonidae; genus Sphaeramia; species Sphaeramia orbicularis. The sequence goes on along the minus strand of NC_043961.1, from coordinate 51,849,988 downwards.
TGTAAGCGAGGAGTTTAAGATTCAGTGACATTAGCGAGAACAATAGAGGAGAATACATGTAACAGCATTGTCATTATTGTAGCTTTTTTTTTTTTTAAATTACTCGTTATGTTATTACGGTTTTTTTTCCAGGTAGCATGGAAAGACAGCTAACAACAACTCAACTGAAATGGAAAACAGCGACTTGCAGATTTGCTCTCTAGGGAATGGGTGCTTGAGATTTTACAAACAATGTCTGTACTCGTGAGAGGAAATGGCACTGAATAATACAGACGATTTACCACAAGTACATTTCATATAGGGAAGCATTCCAGCTGGATGACAGAGTAAAAATTTCATGGTGTAAGTGACAGCAGGCTGTACTGTCAAACTCTGTTTTCCGCTATTCACTATATCACCCCCCAGGACAAAAACCGCCGGGCACTGAATCAATGCCGCAGGGCGTTAGTGGTGGGATGGAAGCCAAACCAGAGATATGGCCGCTTGCAGACAATGGCAAACAAACCCTTATTGTGGCAAAATGCGGCTTTGACTGACGTACATCCTGTGACATTGAGACCGCAATCAATCAATTAAGTAAATTTACACTGTATATTTTCACTGACATTGTGTGAATATGTTTAATACAGTGATGTATGAATGAGTGCAGCTACAAATTACACAAAATTTGATGTTCTTTCCTTCTAAACATCAGATTGTTTGGTTTCACTGGATGATGAAAACACCCTTTGGACAGCTAATTCATCATGGTTAACAAGTTTTGGCTTTTATTTATGCAAAGTCACTTTATCAGTTTATGGTAATGCCTGAGCCATTGTGAAAATCTACTTTGGTTCAATCCAAGATTAGAGAGTCAGCAGCTGAAAGGTTCTGCATTCATGAATCTTTATACATTCATTAACATCAAACATTGCAAACAGAACTATAGCATGCAGAATGTTGGGCCAAGAGTAATGAGAAATTGGATGGAGCTTGGAAAACAAAATATCAAATACAATGAAGCTGAATGTCTTTTATGACTTTATTACAGCATTATATCATAAACAAAATGAACTGAACTCCATAATAAAGATGATATTAGTTTTAAAATTTAGTTCAAGCTTTAGAAATATTTTCCAGTAAATATAAAGTATATGAAATTGCACTAAATAATGCTTTATCGTCATTATCAAAACGACAACATGCAACAAAGTAAACTCCGCAGAAACAAATAGCAAAACAGACAAAATTGCATAGAATAAAGAACTTCAGACTGGATGTGAAATTAAAACTGAGGTTCCAGGACAATGTAGATCACTGAGAGAACAAATTGAGACAAGTTAGATACTGTGAAGCTTTGGGGAAGAAATCAAGAAGGGAAAAGTGAAATACTGCCTCGGTGTAATTTAATGAGAGCAGATGAAACCATCAACACATCCTGACGATAATATGTGGTATATGAGAGCTCATCTGTCAGCAGTCTGTCCTAAGAGAGTGACACAAGCTCCCACCAACCGCACACAGACTGAAGCCTTTGTAAACAAACACCGATGAGAGAGAATAGATCCCTCGATCATCATCACACAGCTGTAAACACAGATGTGCTGAGAATCATGTCATGAAACAGAAGGAGACAAGGCTGTACAGGAAGTACAGTAGGTCCCTGTAATATCACACGCACACGAGCATGGGGGTAACCTATGAAAACACGCAATGCCACGGATATTAATGGAAACAGGGGAAACTTAAAAAAAAAAAAAAAAAAACAATAAATGACACCGGTTTTACACATGCGGGGCAGATGTGAGAACAGTAAAGATTCGCATACAATGACATAAAAATGTTGAAATGTTTTGAATTCTTTGGTTCTATAAGAAATTGGATCCATTCTGTTACAGACAACACAGCCATTGTCCTCTGGAGTTGGGGAGTCTTTCCTGAAAGGGTATCTGCCCGGTGGCCCTGGGGTAATGTGGGCTGGGTGGAGGGGAGGTCACAGGCCACATGCTTAGCCTGGTTTTGGCTGGTGGTCTGCGTGCAGATTCTTTAGATCACTACGTAGGTCAGGTGCTCAATTTGCTTGAGATAATGTGACAAAAGCATCTACATACCTTTCAGCAGCAGGTCACCGGTGGCTGTGAGATCCAGCCTCTGATTGGCTGAATCAAACCCGAATAAAACAACCTGAGGTCAAGACACAAACAGGGAGTCTAGTATAATAACAGAACACTCATAAAAATAATTAAAACTCAACAAATTAGCCAGATGCCTTATTCTGTTAAACTGGAAGAACAAAAATACTCCAACTCATCAGGCTCTGTTGAAAGACATTATGCAACACTAATATTTAGAGAAAATCTAATTTTCATTAAAAGATAATATATAAGTTTTTTTATTCAATTTGGTAGCCTTTTATAGATTACTTTAATATTAAGTAATTTGACAGACCCCCCCCCCCCCCCCCCAGAGTTTAAAAAAAATCAACAAATTATAACAATAGATCATTCAGTATAATTTGATCAAAATCCATGTATCCATCCAATGATAAACTGGTCATGTCACACCGTACTACACGCTCCATTCATTACTATAAGATCCAGAGAAGGCAAGAATAATATTTATTCGACTGACTGTGACTCCTCTGCCTTATGCTAAATCCAAGACTAATATCCATTTAATTCAACTAAATTCAATTTGGTTAATCTCAAATTAGTTCAGTGATATTTACATATTGCAGAAATCGAAGGTCAAAGTTGGGACCATATAGTATCATAGACGAAAATCTGAGGCTGAGAAATCGAAAGATCATATGACGATATTTTGAGGTAGAATCACAATCCATGATCTGAATCCGAATTTTCTTTTCTCTTATACAATGTTGATGAGTTACAAATAAACCATAACAAGCCACCACCTTGTTTTCTCTGGTTTATGGAGGCTTAGGCTTTGTATTGTAGTTGTCAAACCAGAAATTCTGTACTTTTGCAACACTTGGACCAACGTTACTATAATATTAATAATATCTAAACACATGTTGTCAGATATAAATATAAATTCTACTCCACATGTTCGTGTACATGCAGCTGCAGTAGTTCCATTTATTACCTAGACTGTGGCCTGAGTTTTACAATGAATCCAAAATGTGCATATGCTCTAACATTTAACTACATTATCTGTGGAAATCAGACTCATTGCACTGTTACAGTTTAGAAGATGAACCTGTAGCAGACAGACTTATTTCTTCATCCTAGCATGTTATACAAACTCTGCAGGTTAACATGGACAAAATAAATGTAAACTGAAATAAACTCACTAGTCTAGCAACCTAAATTAGTGATATTACAGCAAAAACATCAGTGCAATGCTAACTGTGAAATACTGTAAATACAATAAATGCTGGCTCAGTAGAAAAGTTTGTTATTTTTGTAGTTATTTGTTATTTATTCTTTAATGACACAATCTATATAATCCCTATGAAAAGTACATCATATGTCAAATTAATGCTGCATACATAAAAGCCTAAAAAAAGCTACACATTTGTTACACTTTTGATAGTGTAATGTTCTGGAACACTCTCTGGAAAATATTGTAATTACACTGATAACTGTGCCATTTACAGTGAGTGTTAGCAAAGTAAGAAAGAGTCAACAGCACTTATTTATTCTGCCAATGACCTGAACTGTACAGTCTTCTTAAAAAATAGTTCATATGACAAACTAAGATTGATCACCATCTAATATCGTGGGATCACCAGGCCAATAAATCCTGGCACCTGCCACTGTCCGACCAATTCTCACATGAGAATTAGTCTGAACCTTCTCAATCCAATTTCAGTGTCAAAGCACAGCAAAGTCTCTCTGGATATGGATTCTGTACACCTTCAGTATGCCAGATGGTAAATTAAACTTCTACCAAATCCTGTTAGTTATATGGAAACTAGGGCTGTCAAAATTATCATCATAATTAATCTGATTAAAATTTTTAATGCAATTAACCCATCTGCAGCACAGAATGACTTTGAACGTCTCTGCCAACGCATTTGGGTCAGTTTGTCCAAGTAGACTTAGCGTTGTGCATGAACAAATGGGCAGTTGATCCGGTAGTGACAGGCAGCAGAACCAACCAATAAAGATGGAAGATGCTACACAATACATTGGCCCTCTGGATGGAAATATGAGGACAAAAAAAAAAACAAACAACATGGAACAGTCGACCGACATAAGGTATTATACACACTCTGCAGGAAGGAGTTTTATTTTCACTGACGCACCTCCACCTTAAAATACCACATTAACTTGAAGCATACGTTAGTCTGGGATTCCATTTGCACTTCGGCTAGCACATCACCCATCTTGTGACAAACACATTAAGTGCATATATATTCCCGCCTTTCTTGAGTCTGTTTGCTCACGCAAAATGAAACATGATTAATATGTATTAAAAATTAATTGTATTTAATCATGATTAATTGAAATTAATCCACAGCAACCCTGTGATTAATCTGATAAAAAACTGTATAATTTGACAGCGTTAATGGAAACATGATTTTATTTTATTTTTTAGAGGAAATGTACCGTCCAGTGTGGTTAATAACATAGAACAAGTGAAACATGAGCTCTCAGATTTGCCTGGTTCCCAGCCTATAAAACTCCTTCTAATGGAGTACACTTCCAGCAGAACCTGGCTCAGGGTGGGCAGCCATATATACCTCAGCCGTTTAGGATCAATGGGACTCTGCTTAGCGAGGAGGAAAAATGAAGCATTTAATAAAACATGATCCGTTTCAGGTTATGTGATGGTGTTGTTAACCCTGTTATCATATGACTTCACCTCGTTTTGTCTCAGGAAATGTAGAGAACTTATTTCATTCCCCTAAAAACTGACAATTTGACGTAATGACTGGATGTCCTACATTTGGAATATTATTTCAGACTGTCAGTTAGTCCGGGATGATAAGAAAAGGATATAATGGCTTAAATAATGAGTTAATGATGAGCTTACCTTGGTATTGTATTACTTTTTAAGAAGAAAGGAGCCAGTTCAATGTTATAATCTTCGAACAATATTCCAGTCTTTGGGAGGTAGCATCCTATATTGTAAATAATGTGTTATGCAGACACTGTTGACCACAAAAGCTGAAAACGATGACCCACACTGCATCTTGCTCTGCTATGTCTTTATGGTAATCAAATCTGAAGGTTTCATAGAATGAAGATTAAGCCCTTACTTCCTGCTCAGTTCCACGAAGTCAGCTGTCTTTTCAAACGCTGGGTCTGAGTTGATGTGGCTGATGAAGGCCAGATGTGGATCACCGCAGCACATACGTTTCTTTTTTTCCCCCTCAGTGATATTGTAAATTACAGTTTTGCTTTACAGACAAACCAATCTGTGGTCGTATATGAAATATCGCTCATGTCTCTGATCGTTCATATTTAGCAGGTTCAGAAGTTTAATACCTTAGATGCATCACATCCATCTGTCATAGATATAGATGTTTTCAATGTTGTGCTACTTTGATCTGTTTTTACACCCATATCAACATCCTTAATTTGACTTTTTACACAAATATCCTGAATGTACAAGGAAAGTTAATACAGAGCAAGACCTCTAAGGGGGTCAGGTTATTATTAATGAGTTATTTTCACACTTTTACTACTGGATATGCAATTCAACTGCACAAATAAAATGTAATGTATGTTTCTACTAACTTTGAACAGTTGAAAATGTATTTATGTTTCACATCTTCATTTCAACATGGGTATACTTCCACATTACAGTGTCAACTCAAGACACTTTTTGTACAAGTGTCTCAAAAATTACATTCATATACAATGTACTTAATGATTTTAGGGTCAGATTTAAGCAGTGACTCTTTGTTAAGTTCAACAAAAGATACCGGATACGTGGGAAACAAAGGTAATGTTGTTTTTTTTTTAAATGAATCATTTATTTATTAATATGTACACCACAGTTTTTTTCCTAATCCTAACCAAAGCACCTTTCCTGTTTAAACCAAAACCTCCAAACCTACAGGAGTTTTCTCAATGTGGAAATGTTGAAATTCTATGTAACTGTGGTTTGGAAAAATATACAACAGCAACATTTTTTTCTTGTGACTGGTTGGTATGTTACCAAAACATCTCAATTACCATTACCATTACAATAGATGTTGAAATGCAACAAAAATCACCCCCAGAATCCACTAGAGCAACTGTAAACATAAACCATAATAAATAAAGCCTCTTCCTGTTATTTGCTGTGTGTGATGGGAATACATTGATTATAAGATAAAGTAATAAAGTAATAAAGTACAGTATATCCCATTTTGACCCTCGGTCAATTCCCCTGGAACTGGAAAAAGGAAGACTCATAAAACACAATAAAATCCAAACACATAGTTTCCCATAGTGAAGGACTGGTTGCGTGCTGCTGCCAAATTGTAATTTCAAAACCCTTTTTGTGCTTACACGGCCTACTACAATAACAAAGCAAACAATAGTATGAATATGACCTTTCTCATCGAAGAACCAAAAAAAAAACCAAAACTATAAGCTCACATCTGAACACTGGAAACATTTATCTAATTCAGTCTGTCCCCAAAAACAACCATGTATGAGTTATGTTTCCTCCTCAGTTACTTTTATTCCCGGCCATGTTTCCTTCTCTGTTACAACTATTCCCGGCCTTGTCTAAAGATGTCCAAAATCTGTGACAAACAGCAGGGGAGTCTGCTTTGAATGACTAAATAGGCTCCTGCAAATGACATTTACAGGAGATCAGCAGAGGCCATGTCTCAAATCCCCAAAGCACGAGGAAGCAGCTGATGTAACCTGCCTCCATGTCTGGTCACTTAGATTCCTGAAAGAAAAATCTAACTAATGTTCATAGTTGACAAGTTGAGTCTAATCCATTATGTAGGATTGAACTGCTCCTGCAAGCTGAGAAACGAACAGAAACCCAGAGGGCTGCTTTTCAAAACATGGCCATGACCCCTTTTAAAAATACCAGCCGTGCTATGAAGAGTTCAGAGGAATAATCAAAGCCAGAGTGTAATCCTCGTGTAATATGGTAAGCAGATTTGGCTCCAACATGTTCTTATTATGATCCAGATGTGGAAGGCTGGTAATGAAATAAATAAAATCATGCTCAAACCCTTTTTTTTTTTTTAAAAACTACAACTATTATCTAATTTATGAGCACAGGCCATAAACATTAAAACACAGGCTTATCCAGTGACCTTGTGCTAAAACACACCTGGATTAGTTTATGCTGTTTTACCACTAAAGTCAAATCTCCTCTGGAAACTCTAGCACTATTCACCAGCACACACTCTCAGTGCTCTAAACACCCATACACTCGGTAACTCTATCCCATGAAAGTGTCGGTGTCGACAATTACGTCAGGTTAAAAAAAGAAATGAACAATTTACCATCTGGGGAAATACAAACACCTGCAGTTACTCGGAGAAGAAATGTCAATGAATGAATGAACGAATGCTCAAATTTCTGCTGAGCAAGTTGTTTTGCATGTCTTGTAAGAATGAAATGAAAAACACTACAGCATATGAAGTTCAGAAGTTCACCACCACTGATTCAGTCAAATTAGTATATTTGTAATGCAAAACTGTTGGAAAGTTTCTGAGCTGTGGAATTAATTGCTCAGAGGAGGTGATCTCATAAGCATTTGCTGAGGACAGATTGGCTGTTGCTTCACTCTTGAACAGGCGATAGTTTTAAGATAATACTTTTGGGAAACTGTAAGGTCAGAGAAAACACGGTGTTTTGCCTACATTTTTTCATGATAAGAGTATGGCTCATCTGCAACTACATAACCGGATGAAAGCCACCTGGAGAAGTTTTACAGCTGGAAAATATAGTAAACAACAGCAGAATCGAATTCTGTTTAGCTTAGTTTAAGTGTTAAAGAAAGGACGATCTGCCTCTCCATATCAGACAGGCCTCCTCTCTGTCTGTTTTTAAATCCCTTCTTAAAACCCATCTTTTCTCCTTGGCTTTTAAAACAATGTGAGATGTTTGAATGTAATTTTTTTATTCTATTGTTTTATTTGGTATTAGTTTATTAGTCTTATCTTTTGTTGTTTTTAAACTGTACAGCTTTTTATATCTTTTAATCTATTCTTGTATTTTATTTTTTTTTTATTCTTCTGCACAGCACTTTGGCTCTCTGCAGTTGATTTAAAGTGCTTTACAAATAAAGTTGGACTGGATTGGAAATATGACATGAGTGCAAACTTGAAAATGTTGTTGTTAAAGACAATATGTCACCATAGATGTACAATAGACAACCTGGTCAGAGAGAGACAGGGTAAATACTATTGTTGCACACATCTGTAAACCACTGTTATGTAGAGAAAAACCAAAACACATTTATTAAGGTCAGTAATGATAGTTTGGAGCAGAAAAACCTAATATCTTATTATTCAGCTGACAAAACAGACACTGAAAATGCCTTTCTGAGAAATTCATTTAAAAAATGTGACACTGAAGACTAAACTAACCATAAAAAATTGAGATGTAAGTGAATTTTTAATATTTTGAGCCATTATTTCCTCCAGTTTAGAAGCATAATATTAGCCATCATTCACTATTTACACCAATTTCTACTGATATCGACCATTTGTAAAATATCCTATTGGAGCTGATTATTAGAATCCACTCCTTTTTTTTCTTTCCTTCATAGGCAGGAATGAGCAGGAAATGGATGGTAAATATGCAAAGTCTTTGTTACCAATAACTAGAGTCTGCACCCTGCATTCCCTAGAGTTTTTAAGTTTAAGCAATAAAAGCGCATTGGTTAGACTTAGGAAAAGATTGTGGTTTTTCTTGTAATCCAATCTCTGGTATTTTTTCCAAACCTAACCCTAGTGTTGTCAGTACCTCAACCAACCAAAATTTGTTAAAGAGCTACATATGAATGTGATTTCTGCCGAGCAGTTAAACTATAACACTGATACACATACAAGAAATGTTGATATGAAATATACTTTTGGTTCGGAAATATTGAGATTACAGGCAAATCATTGTTTGCAGAAATATAATATACTCTAGCAAATGAGTTGGAATGGAACATGGAAGTTTTTATGATGACGGAGCGGAAATTAAACTACAAGACACTACAAGTCAACAATTAAACCAGCAGTGACAGTATGTTAACTGTACAACACGGAAACAAATTCTATTAACTGCTTTTGCTAAACAATACTCAGAAAAAAACAAAACAAAACTGTATGCATTTAGTACTGATTTGTGAACCATTTCTGTAAATGTCACCATGGCAGAAGTCAAGCCCTCATTTGAAGAAATGATGAACGACTGTTGGTTCACACAGGGCAGGCACTAGGACCTGCACCATTCTGCAGTCTCACACAGCCTGCAGCCTCTGGGATGTTTCTTACTTACTTTGAGAACAATTTTCAAACAAGTGCAAGGCTCAGACAGAAGCGTTTGGGATAAGTGACCACAAATGTGTTCTATCTCCTTGGCATGTTGTGGAATTGGACACAAACTGGAATATATTTGACTGATCCTTGGAAATCTTGTGTTGCTGGAGAGAAGAGAGCTTTTGCAGAGGTAGAGGACTATTTTACCTTCACCAACACTCCACTGATCTCTAGTACCTTACAGCCATGTAAAATATAAGGTATTTAACAGATTTACATAACATTTTAAAAGCTATCTACAGGAAAAGCAAAGGAAATATTCATTCTGAATTGTTGTCTATGTGTTGCTTTCAAGTTGACGTGAGGAGTAAACAACATTAACTTTTACATGTGGCACATTTATGCACATACACTTCAGCTCTGTCTGATTAGTTAGGTTGAAGACCAGACCCAACAGAGAACTGATCATCTCCTCCATCCCATCAGAAACTGCTGAAGCTTAGCCTGGGGCTCATCAGGTTACAATAGCACACATCAGACCTACACTCATCACCTCGGGCTAGGAAATATTCTCAAAGCATTCCTTCACAGTTTTTGTGTTTCAATGGGATATATAGGTTAGAAAAAGGGCTAGCTGCAGGGTAGCTCCTTAAATTATGCAGTGTGTACGCCACATAGTTAAAACAAATTATTGCGTAACAGTATAATTGCAGGTGATCATAGTGGAGAGTACCAGCAACATAAAAATGCTTTTTCATTTTGTATATGAACTGTTTTGGGAAAGGAATCAAAATCAGTTTTTGCAAATATGTAGTTTAAGTGCATTTAATTATTTTTCTGATTTCGCTATTTTTTCATTCCGTTTTTGAAAAGGTAATTACTCTGACTTTTACAGGTGTTTGCTGAGATGAAGTGTTCAGTAGTTTTGGTCGTACAGAGTCTGAGTAGACTAATTTATTTCTTTATATAATTTATCCACTCAGCCAAATGGTAGCAAAAAACAAAATAATTTGTACTATCAACAGGGAGGCTTCTGTGCACTCAAACAAAAGAGCCAGTGGTCAGTTTACATTGACAAAGAGGGTGATGAAGTAACAGTGATGAAACTAGAGGGGGGTGGGCAACAGGGTCGGAGTTAAGGCATGTTGATTGGCAAAAAATAGAAAAGCATATATTCCCTCAGAGCATTTTCACAGTGTTCCTGAGTGTGTTTTTCCTTCTTTCTACATGTTCATTTTCACCAGTGACAGTCACTTTCAAGTTCTTGCTGAGATGAGTTTGTCATCTAGTCGCCTGAGGCTTGTTTTGTGTGGTTAATCCTTTGTGCTGCCTTCAAAAAGGAGCTTGCAGTCATGTTTTTTGACATGGGAAATAAAGTCCACTATGCTTGGCATTTGTGGTTCAATTGGACTGTTTTAGGCAAGTGTCTCGGAAAAAAAGAAAATTACACAACAAAGGTAACAGTGAAATTTTTCCACGTGCTGGAGAAAATACACATAAAATCAGACTAAACACATAGCTGCACGTAAAAAACATATATTCATGCAAACAATTGACTATAATTAGTGTTACTGATAACTCAAAGCCATAAAATACTTCAGTAGCTGTGAAAGTAAGGTGCTAATCAAGGTGGTGCAGCTTTGGAAGGTGTTTTCCCCCTAGCTTGTCCTCATTTGGCTCATCCTTTGTACAGGAAATACAAGACATAAAACTTTACTTAAAAAATGGGAAACCCTCTTTTTTATGTTTCAGATTTAATATTAGGTATGTAAGTAATAATCTTATCATAGGGTTTCTAAAATAATCAATAACTGAGTGTCTAAGGGCATTCTGTCTCTGCAACTTCTATCAAATAAAACCAAAACACAGAAAAAATGTCTGTAAGTTGTCAGTAAGTGGGTCTCATGTACATTATATCAAATGAATGAATTATAACTTACTGTGTAGTTTATGTGTTGCACAATTGCTGACATTTGGATCAATGACAGAGATCCATTAATATAAGAAAAAAATAAATGTAAATCCTATACACCTGCCAGTCCAAATCCTAATGAAAACTCATCTTTCCGTTTTGGTGCAATTTATGTAAAAATAAAGCTAGAGTCGCAAAATGTGTAAAACAAAACTTTTGGAAACTGAGGTGATCTTTTGTGTTTTATGTTGTATGTTTTATCAGTAATATGTTGAAAAAGGATAAGACCATACTTACTAAATATGACCACATATGTTCACATTTAAATAATGACTAAAAGGTGTATTCCAAAGTACAAATAACTGTAAATGTACCTGTGGTGAGTGACAGATGGAAAAATTATATCTCGCCCATTATTTCTGTCTCGTTCCATCTCTTCTGGTATGCAGTGTAACAAAGTACTGCAGTAAGACTTTTCTTTGCACCAGCTGGTGCTCCTTAGTCCAGAACGATCTGTTCCACAGATGGATGATCAGAGTTTTGTGGGCCAGACACAGAGTCTTAGACAGATTACAGATGCTGTTTGGTTCATGTTTGTAGAACCTGTTCATCCACAGGAAATGTCCAACCATTGGACGGCTATAACAATGACCTTAGCGGATGGCCCTATGATAAACATTCCGTCAGTGTCATTCATTTTTACTCTTTTTACTGGACTCCCTCTCCTCGGCCTATTTGGTAATTAGTAGTGCTGTTAAATGATTAAAATTTTTAATCAGATTAATCATAGGGTTGCTGTGGATTAATTTCGGTTAATCATGATTAATTTCTAATCTATATTAATCGCATTTCATTTTGCAGGAGCAAACAGACTCAGGAAAGAAGAGAATATATATGCACTTAACGTGTTTGTCGCAAGCTGGGCAACACGTTAGCCGAAGTGCTAGCAGGATCCCCGACTAACGTATGCTTCGTGCTAATGTGGTATTTTAATGTGGAAGTGCTTCGGTGAAAAGAAAATTCCTTCCTGCAGAGTGTGCATAATAGCTGTCAATTAACTGTTCCGTCTTGTTTTTGTTTTGTTTTTTTTGTCCTCATATTTCCATCCAGAGGGCCGATGTGCCATTTAGTGTCTTCCATCTTTTTTTGGTTGGTTCTGCTGCCTGTCACTACCGGATCAACTGCCCATTTGCACATGCACAACAATAACTACTTGGACAAACTGCCCAAAATGTGTGAGAAGTTCAGTGTCATTCTGCTCTTCAGATGGATTAATTGCATTAAAATTTTTAGTCAGACTAATCATGATGATGGACTAATCCACCTAAATGCATTACTTTTCACAGCCCTAGTAATTAGTGATATCTCACATTTTATGATTTTCCTTTTCTGTCATCCTCCACCTGCATTTCCTGTCTTGTCCTTTTGTGGTCTTGACAGACATAAGTTGATAGTTGTTGCAGCTGCTTCACAGTAAATATTTATCTACACCTTTTTACATTCCTCCTTTTGCTGGATTTCTAACAGGAAAAGTACATAAAACTATGCACCTGATTTATGAAGAAATTTAACTTCCCTCAAAGAATGGCAAAAGAAAGTAAATCAGGAACCAGCATGGGTGGAAGTATAGGCATAAGCATAACAAATACTGGAATGATGGCAACTCCTATATCACGCAAAGGCAACACTGTTAAATATATTTTAAGAAGTAAAAGATTACAGTGAAATAAAGTTGTGTGAAATAATGCTTTTAACCACCACTCTTTTCAAACATAGAAAGCACCTACTGTGAACTACTGTTAAAAGTGTCAACACCACAGGTTACAGACTTGAATGTGACTCTATTTTGATTCATCCAACGTTCAGGGGTCATGACACATGACGAATATTCTGATAATTTTCCTCTTCTCTTGTTCCTTAAAAGAAAGAGGCTGTAATTGCCTACAATTACAGAAACTTCTGTTATTCCTGTCTTCGCTGGCATCAAACCCGATTAGGCAGCCTTCATATATAATTGCATCAGCATCTATCCTTGCATGCAGACATGTCCCATCATCTCTAGTAGCCTCAGGCATATGTCTAAGAGCTGGTACCTACTTACAAAGTACAGAAAGAAAAGAAAAAATAAAGGCAACTGTTAAAACCTTACAATAGTTCTCAGAGACACAACTTTATCTTCTCTTACACCTGAAGACAAAACAGTATATTAACCTGCACTACATTAATTTGTATTATATCACATGTACTATATTACTCCCAAAAACTGCATTAATTTGTAATATTTGTGGGAATGAGCAGGATTTGTACAACAGGCCAGTGTCTGTGATTGAACTGGATTACTTCCTTTCACTGAAGTGTCCCTGAAGCAGCAGTGCCTCTTGATTTCACATAGCAAATTACAGTGAGGCCACACACACACTGTGTGTATTGTGGCTCAGTCTCTACATCCAGCGCGCCAACGACAACTCAACCCCGTAACGTAACTACCCATCTGTAGTTCCACTCCCTCACACAGAGCTGAGTCCATACCAGTTCAAACCAGTTCTTTTAAAATGCTTATGGCGAAGTTTTCATTCAAATCAGAGTTTCAGCCCAAAACTGATGAGATGTTAAATGTTTACTTCCACCACTGATGCTAAGTAATAAACCAGTATCGAAAGCAGTTATTAGTGTCTGAATCGGTACGTTTGACATGTCCACATATATTCTCTGACTGGCAGCTCCATTTTTTCCATTTTGTAACTTTCCTGATTCAAGCCAGGTATAGAGTATAGACTAATTGTTTAAGGACTCTCCTTTTTGATTTCAGCCAGTGAAAACAAATAAGGTGAGAGTCCAGACAACCACTAAAAGTGCCAGGATGCAAACAGTCAGATTTGCTTTGAGCAGAGAACGTCAAACATAGTACCACATATGCACTTTTACATCCACTCTGCTGCTTCTGTGGCGATGCTTTATTTACCTTCCATAACAGCAGCAGGGGTGCGTTTATTTGGAAAAGGAGTAACCATAATATAGGGCTGTGGAAAATTGCCGTGACAAAAACAATAGCTGCAGTAAAAACAGACACAAAGGTGTCAGAGTGTATGTGAGGAGCTGTTTGATTGGCCGTAAAGGTGCAGATATATCACACACTCAGTGAAGCCAGACTTTAAACAATCAATTTGGAAAATGGGTACCACAAAATGCCAAAGCTAGATTGAAAATGAAAGCCTGGAAAGAAAATTAAGTTGGCAAAACAACAGTGATAGCTGTGAAATTTTAGACTAGAGAGCTGTTGAACTGTTAGTGATTCTTGACATTTGTGGCCAAAATACGCCTCTTCTTCAATGTATAAAATCTTATTGTAAGCCTTTAGAGCTCTTTTCATATTGGTTTTCATGTGGGGAACTTTTAAAGACATGTGGGTGTCATATTGGAGGCAAGTTACCGCAAAGACAACACACCGCAACATAGTACGTTACACAAAATCCATCAACACTAGTATTTCTTCAGACAGCCACTTAGAACCAACAGACAATCTGCAACTGCATGAACTGCTGCTCCACACTTATACTGACCCTGCCTTCACGTACGATGGGAATTAAGGTAAATACTAGTTACGAACTCAAAAATTGCACATGTACACCCCCTCACGTCGTATTTTCACTGGAGAACTGGACAAAAATGTTGATATCCGAGCTGCCGAGATGAAAATAACCTTTGAACCTTACAACATGTCAGAGAGCAACGAGGGATTCATGGCAAATGATAAACAATGTTTCTATTAATGTTCAGGTGCTGATTTTTCACATTTATAGTATACACAATTTGCACAAAAAAAAAGTGCTGTAGCGGATGAATTAACAGTCCCAAACTGTTTTCATTTTACTACAACAACAAAAGCACTTGAACACATCACACTTGTAATTTCAAAAAAGGATCCTGTTCTCAATAACACGTGAAGGCAACATGAGAGACATAAGTCACAAGAAAGAGTGATGTTAAGGAACAGAGGTGAACAGGGTAAGGCTTTCAAATCTCACATCTGTGTGATGATGGGACAAGTACAACTTACAAACATATTAATCTGTATGAAACTCAGTATGTGCCTATATTGACTGAGTGAAGATTTGGAACCTCGTTTTTCCTGCATCAAACTTGAATGAAATGGCTGCAAAAGGTCAATGTTCAGTAAAGCCAAGTCATTAATATAAATACACTTTGTAATCCTTCAAATTTTCTGGCTTATAATGTTTGTTATTTTACTTTTTTTTCCCGGGCTGGATATCTCAGATCATCATTGACTTGAATGACAGCTTTAGTTTTCTCTGGGCTTGAATTTACAGCCGTTCTCCAGAGTGCTTTAGTGAATGAACTGCTGAACATGTATCGTACTTTCACATCATGTCTCTACCTGTCAGTAAGTCGACTCAACATTTTACCTTTATTGTACTGTGGCGTTAGTGAGGAGGACTTGAAACTTGGATTTGTAGCTTCATGACGCTGATTAGAAATAGATCCATCTGATGAGTCTGCATCGTCTCACATGTATTTTTCTTTTTTTTTTTTTTTAATATTATTTAGTTTTTCCCTTGGGTTTTTGATTTCAGTTAGATTTACAAGTGAATAAGTAGTTTTATTTCAAGAAATAGACTAATTTTAGTTTTCATTAAAATCTGGTGTTGATTTTTTTGGGCCTAAGTTGAGAAAAGCTGAAAAAAGTAGCATGAATAGACAACATCAAATTCACAAACCCTGGGTCCCATATTATGCCATGAGCTATTAATACTGAAGAGAAATCTGAATTAACCTGGTTTATTACCAACAATTCTATTTTAGTGATTTTTATTCCATTTTTATTGTTATTTCAGTTACCAAATGTACTTTTTCACTGCTAATTTTAGTCTGTGTTTTTGTTAACGCCACTAACCCTGTAAATAAATGGATGTGATCATGTGTACAGGAAAATTCTCTGACGTTTACATGTCTCAAACGGTTTTCCTCAAAATTCTGTCAGTTGTCAGGTTTTTGAAGGATGTGAATGATTTTATTATGACACTAACAGACTCAACATCAGCCAAGTGTTGACACAGGAGGATGTAAAAGTCTGGCCAAATCATTTCTTTAAATACACAGACAAATTAAAGCAGTGATTCTGTCCAAGCACTCGAAGCCATATCAGATATGACATCTGCCATTGTAATGTCCTCCACTGATTGAATTGGCCGTGACTCTGAAAACAAAAGCCGCTGGGATAACAGTGATTATCAACAGGAGAACCTGAGACAGCACTGGCCACAGAGGCTGTGTTTCAGTTGGACTCGCACTGAGACAAAGTTAATTTACATGAGGATCTGACAATATTATACAGTTCATCTCAGGATACTGAGGTCTGCCAAGGTTTGAGCAAACTATACAAACTAAACTTCCGCCACGTTGTTGAGTATGTGCCACTGAGTGATGAAAACACAAACCAATGTACACTGACCCCTTGAGTCATTGTTAGAGACGTTTATTTAACTAATTTGGAATCTGTGAGTGTTTCTGTTTCTTCGCTGAGTGTGTTGTGTATGGTTACGTGGTGTATAGAGACCAGGGTCAGCTGTGATTTCTCAGCTCAGGGAGAAACACAGACACCAGTAAGTAATGAAACTCTTCTGGTTATATCTGCCATTTATCATCCTCATGTGGCTATTATTGTCATTCTGTGATAGTAATTCATGCTGTTGGGGGCAATATAAAGAAAAATGTTGGACAATCGAATGCGTTCTTTCTGTAGCCTGTTTTCACTTATCCATAATATTTAGCAGATTTCATTGCGTGTGTGGAGGGACGTTTGATCGAGTGGTCAACAGGAAGTATGTGCCAAGGCTTCTTGTGGGAACTACTCCGCTTGTAAATACTGAATCACAAAGCTGCATTATAATGTCTGCAGAGGTTGTGTGTCTTATCACATGAACATAAACAATACATTACTGTCATCCAGATGTTGCAATCACTGTGTCTGGTCAGCGATGGCTTTAGTTCCTGTCTGTTACATCACTACGAGCTTTTGGAGAATGAACTCTGTTGCTGATGGAACGGCCCTCCCTGATTCGCTCTTTGGCTTGATTTAGTGAGGTCTCAGTTTGGACTTGATGTGGTCTTTGGGTCTGAGAGCCTGTGAGACCTTCACACATCTGCTTTAAATCACCACCAATAGCCAGCACTGGCCCGTTTTATAACCCAAGGTCATTTTGTGTTTGAAATGGTTTCCCACATAGTTGTCTGATAACACAGAAAATTGCCTCAACTAGATGCAACAGGACAGCAGTCGAAGGGACATTATTCGCTTCAATTGCATGCTATTATCCCTCTTAACATGGCTCCTTTGACTAGTTGCCAAAAGTCAAAATAAGACATTTCACTACAACTTGGGAACAAGCTGAGGCAGGCATGCACAGGGAAAAAAGATTATATGTAGCCTTAAATATGTTGCATATAGAGTATGTCCTTGAGCACTGAGCAGATAATCACATCAATCCTGTTGGAAAGGAAAACACCCAGTACCATGTAAGCACCAAAAATATCAGACATATTTGATGGTATTAGGCTAACAAACTTGGTGGAAGAGGTTTTCAGATCCTTTACTTAAGTAAAAGTATTTACACGGTATTCATATGGTGAAATATACAATAAATATCACTGGTAATATGACTTAAAGCTCTGCACTCAAAACTTCACTTGAGCAAAAGTACAGTAGTGGAAAAAAGTTTTCAGACACCCTTACACAATCTCAAATATTATCATAAAATATTTGCAGAAAAATCTCTTTTTTTGTTTTTCAGATGTTGCTGCATCAGACAGACACAAAAAATGCACATCTTTTTTCCCAGTTTGACACTTTCAACGTGTCCTGCCCTAGATGTGTTTCATTATGTTGCTCAAACACCCAGTTTTGACCTCAGCCAAACAGAGCATGTGCAGAAGATGTGGGTTTAGAGAACAGAACAATATTTGGCAGAGTTCAATGACTCAAGAGTGATTCTTAATTCAATATATCACAAAAAATATTAGTTGTCTAAAAACCTTTTTCCACCACTGTATGTACTATCAGAAAAAGATGCATTATGTATCAAATGTCATTTTACTGATGTAGTAAATGTTAACGGTTGGGCTGATTTTATCTGCTTTATATGTTGGCAGTTTAATTTTCCGCTATACATCATATTCTAAGAGATAATCCTGTGTTTGTAGTATTAGTAACCTTTACAAGCTTAGAACAAATCAGCTCATCAGTACATGATTTGCACTGGACAGGAAGGTGATCGCAGGTGAAAAATAACTATCACTAAAGCTGTCATACATGAGCAAACAATGTGATTATCTGCCTCTCAGATGTAACATAGTAGGAGTAAATGCATAAAATGAAAATACTCAAGTTCAGTTCAAGTGCATCAAATGTGTAGTTCACTGCAGTGAGTAAAAGAAGATTCATTCAACTACTGGCAGATATGTTGAAAAATCTGATATCTTATTTTCATCCGGTAAGACTTTGTGATTTCCTGGTAATGAGGCTCTCCCTTCCACTCTGGTTCAAAATGTCACATTTCCAGAGTCAGTTGGACACTAATAAGTCTGCCTAAGAGATGGACGGTGCTCTCTGCAGTTCATTGTTCACAGATTCATTACGGTGTCCTACTGTCTTTATCTCACTGGCAGCGCTCTGTTGCTGCTGTTAAAGCTGTGCTGTGTGGGTGTGTTTGGATCTTTGTCCAACAGACTCCAATCTGAAAACACTGAGGCAGCCTGATGCAAGATCTGCATCCAGAGACATCACCGTTTCTCTGAGGGGAGTATCAAAGGGGAAACGAGAAGAAGTCAATTCTAGTTCACATTTTTGTGCTGGACTATAATCAAGTGTAATCATTAATCAGGAACAGAAAGCCTTTCTTTATTTAGCAGTAAAACACAATTTTGATGAACACAACCTTTGTGGGATGGATGGAACTTTGTAGTGGTGATGTTGCTCTGTTGTTCCCATCTTTCTTTTCTTCTTCTATTTGAACACTGCCTTTTCCCGTCTTTCATCTTTATGTGGCTCACAAAAACAGCCTCAGGAACAATATACTCTGCAGTATCCAACACAACAAAATGATGCCCTTTTTTTAAAAATCTTTTACTGTAAACAGTTATTCAAGTTATCCACTCATTCATGACTCTTAGTGTAGAACTTTAGTTGGAAGCTTAGTTAATAAGTACATTCAAATCCATCAATTAAGTTGTGAGTAACCTTACTGTAGATCTTAACCCATAAACCCCCGGTGCTACTTTTGTGGTAGTTCCTAAATTATTTTTTCTTTCTATTAAACCGTTGTCAAGTGATTTATGACCATTTATCATAATATTACCCACTGTATTTTGCATTTTTTCAGTGAACATCAGGTATTTCACTATATTTAATTCACTGATCATGTAATTTAATCTTCATTGCTGAGATAAAAGTGAGGGTTATTATACCAAAAACAGAGAAAATTTGAGAAAAAGTGACTTTTCAGTCAGATCTATCATTAACCCATAAAGACCCAAACATCCACTGGCGACCAAAACCATCTACTGATCTAAACTGTTTAACACCTGTTGATCCACTACTCCTATCAATCTATGTAAATAATTGGTGTAAAATGCTGTTTGTCGTCTTTTCATGGTCATCAGATATGACCCATTTGGATGTTCAGAGGCTCTGTAGTGAACATAGAAACACCGTCATCTTCTACAACATTGATTCACCAGTAAAACCCATGGCGTTAGATCAATGACAGTGGATGGAGATGCTTGGATTATGTTCAGTTGATGACAGATTTGCTGAAAAAGTCACTTTTTCTTCAGTTTTCTCTGTTTTTGATATAATATCCACTTAACTTTACTCTTAGTTTTATGACCTCTGACATAATTAGTAAACTGAATGTAAGAAAATACCTAATTGCTACTGATAAAACACAAAATACAGAAGATAATATTACAATAAATGGTGATCAGTCACTTTAAGAAAGTTAAATATAGAGAAAAATTCATTTGGGAACTGCCACAAAAGTAACATTGGGTCCTTATGGGTTAACTGAACATAAACCCAGTATGTCCATCCACTGTCATGGATCCAGCTCCATGGGTTTTACTGGTGAATCAGTGTTGTAGAAGATGACGGTGTTTCCACATTCACTACGGAGCCTCTGAACGTCCAAATGGGTCATAGGATATATCTGACGTTGATTTAAAGATGACAAACTGTATTTTACACCAACTATTTACATGTACTGATAGGATTAGTGGATCAACAAATATTAAACAGTTTAGATCAGTAGATGATTTTGGTCACTGGTGTATGTTTGGGTCTTTATGGGTTAAACTCTGGATTCAGTTCAGTACAAAGCTACACTTCAGCTCAGTAAGCAGTTTTGCACCAATGACCACAGCAGCGTAATGAGCAGTGTGTCATTCAAAGCCTATCGGTGGCCCTCAGATAAAGTCACCTACGCCTCCCCTCCTCTTTGAGAGCCAGCCCCAGCGGATCAGGTTACTTCAAGTGCTGTGTGACTTTTACCATATGAATGAAGCCACTGCCATTTTTTTTTTCAGAGGGAGGTAGATTGCTCCTGGACTGCAGACCGGATAGTGTGCAACCCCAGGCTGCGTGTCAGTCAACCTAGACGGGGTTCATTAAACGGACTCCATTAGAGCTAATGAGTTGTAGGTCAGTGGTTGTGGGTGGCCTCTGCATTTAAAACTAACAGACCACGTAACTGTCTGGCGTGCTGACTCAGTTCAGTTACACTAGCATATGAAGAATTTCTTATAACTTTGTATGCATGTAGAGGCAAAAACAAAACGAAACTAAAACACGTTATGGTGACAATATAGAGAATTTATTTTAATGCCGTATCCACAATAACCCATAAAGACTCAAACGGCTATTGGCAACCAAAGCATCTACTGATGTAAAATGTTTAATACCTGTTGATTCACTAATCCTATTTATACATGTAAATAATTGGTGTAAAATGCAGTTTGTCATCTTTTCATGGTCATCAGATATGACCCATTTGGACATTCAGAGGCTCCGTAGTGAACGTGGAAACACCGTCATCTTCTACAACATTAATTCACCAGTAAAACCCATGGAGTTTAGTCAGTGACAGTGGATGGAGATACTTTTTTTCATGTTCAATTAATGATATCTTTGTTGAAAAAGTCACCTTTTCTTCAGTTTTCCTTGTTTCTGAGATAATAACCTATGAATCTACTCTAGGCATCTACATGATTAGGGAATTAAATATAGGAAAATCCATGATTTCCACTGAAATAACGCAAAATACTGATGATAATATTACAGTAAAAGCTGATAAATCACTTAAAAAAGGTTAAATATAGAGAAAAATTCATTTGGGAACTGACACAAAAGTAGCACTGACTCTTTATGGGTTAATGTATGCTTTATTAACATTTCCTCTATATGTCTGCTTGTTTGGTGTCACTAAAATAGAGATTTGAAAAAATGCTTTTCAAAGTGCACATCAAAAAAATAAATAAATAAATAAATAAACAAATAAATAAATAAATAAAAATAATAATAATGTGCATGTTCCTGTTATTATTATTGAATGTATATTATTTTTTCTGTTATGACATAATGTTTGTGCTCCATATCATACATTTGGTGATGAGCAAAATAAAATAAAATGGAAAACAAAAACTGGCAGATATACAGGAGGTGTTGTGTCTTCCCAGTTAACAGAACAGTCTGCATGGGCATTGTAGTCATGTTTGTGTTCTTGTGTGTATGGAAATATTTCTCTTGATCAAGGGTCACATGGATAGATGTTTTAATGGAGAAAATATCCGTGTGTAAAAAATATATACATGTTTGTTTGTGTGGAGAGTGCCTTAGTGTCTAAGATCTAACTTCTATGACTTGATTCTGAAGTGATAAAACCATCTTACAGAGGAAGCTGTTCCAGATCCTACAGCTGGACGCTTGGTACAGGTGGGGTATTCTACATGTTACATATGTTAGAAAAAAGGAAAAAAACAGAGGAAATTGTTAACAACTAAGAGCTTTTCTGTAGTTGTGGAAGCAAAGTAAGCCTTAAGAGATTCCTGACTTTTACTGACTGCCTATGATTTCTAACTGTATAAAATCAGAGCTAGAACACTGTTACTATAGATCCCGATGTGTTATTTGGGCACTATTACAGAAGAAAATAGGCAATTAACAAAGGAAGTGAGACAGACTATTAAAGCCCTTCAGAGAAACTGTAAATATGACTAAGTTATCAGTGAGTACATTTTCCTCCAACATCAAAAGGAAGCTGGAAACTGGAGGAAACTGACAGGAAGAGGTCCAGCAGACCCGTGAGCCATAGCCACTGTTGCTATGGAGATGTAAAGAACCGACCATTGTCATGGATCTGTCTGTGGCTTTTGATGTACTCATTTGGAACTAACATATACATTACCTATTCTGTTAAAGCCTAAAGGACTGATACTTGCAAAAAAATACTACAATACTGTTACACAGTATTGTAGTTGTACAATACTGTTACACAGTATTGTAGTACTGTTACACAGTATTGTAGTAACAACAAATAAAGCCGAGGAGTTAAAGGTGGGGTAGGAGATGTTTTCCTGGAGCATTTTTTACTTTATTGCTTGAAATCCCCCTTACACCCCGACTACAACCAATTAATTAAATACTCTAACACAAAAATTTTAAAAAATGTAGTCACCTGTGGAATGGACAGGACTGAAAAAACATCATCCAATCATTTTAACCGGCCCATCGAAATGATTGAATGGTGATTTGTCAATTAAACTCAACTGCCATTTGTCCCTCCCCCCTCTGCGCGTACCCCTCTTCGTGCATGAATCGTGCATTCTCAGAGGCTTGGAGCACTTGTGCAGGAAGCGAAGCTAGAGCCAGAGCTTGGCTATATTAATTATATTAGGATGGAAAGCTCACCAGCAAACTGTTTTGTCACTAACATAAATCACAAGGAATGTAACATTAGCCAAATAGGTATGAACTGGGGCTGTTCTGTAAGAGCAGAGGTGTTGGAGGAGACTGACTGAGGTACACATGGATCCGCGAGCCCGAGCCGGGCCTGGAGCTGGGAAAATTAATGCTGTGCAGCACTCATGAACCCTCGAGAACAAGCATCGCAAGTGCCAGTACTCTGGAGGTGTGGCTTCACGGGGATGTCCGAAGAAAGGGGTTTGGACTTTTGAATTGTGTATTTTCAAAATGTAGCTTGCTCGAACCATTTTTTCCAAGATCTCCTACCCCACCTGTAAAAATAAAAGTTAACAATAATAAAAAAAAAATGCTCCTGAAGGGAGGACTCTAGTGATGAGTTGTTTTGTTTACACTCATCTATGCTGAACACAGTACTCCTGTAGTAGCAAAAAACTGAAACATTTTAACTGTAACCTAAAATGCCCACATTATCTTACAGGCTGATGGTGGTGGGGCGTTGCTGGCATCTCATTCATGCTGACTCAACAAATGGAAGCATCCAAACATCATTCCAACCATGTTTCACTGGTTTGGTCAAAGAAATGTTGAGGATTTTTTTTCCAAAACATGAACTAAAATCAAAACCAACACAGTATCTGGCATGTGAAATGCTGTCGACAGCACATTGTAACCTTATACTGAGGGTCCCATGGCGGCCAGAAATGGGTTTATATTTTCTTTACTGTTACACCATTACCACAATCTGATCAGTCAGATCAATTTAAGAGTCATCAGGTGATCACAGTCGCTACTGTAGCTTCATCTGTTCGGCATGTTGTGTGTCGCTGTTGCCCATCTGCTTCAGGGCTCAATGAGCAGTGCAATGTGAGATGGCCTAGTGCACACTAATGTTGTACAGCGGTGTTATGTGCATATTTGGAGCCCACCTAGTAGTTTGAATGAATGTTACCATTCTCCTCTCACCACAGGACGAGACTGCTGACTGTATGTTTCTTAACCACAGTAGTGTGTCATGGACCAAAATCAGATTCTCTAAATGACAAAGACATTTGTTTTCTATTAACATAATCACTCATATTGTATATTAAATAATATGCAAGTCACTTTTGTTAATAATCAACATACCATGATTTGATGAAAATGCTGAGCTCTTCTTGTGTGACTCATTAAACACAAGTATTCATATCTTGTTATTTTCACAGACATATTCAACGTTCTGACATGTGACCTGACATTAACAATTATAAACAACTACACCCACGGTCTCTGCTGCAGCTGACGCTTTCTCTGACCTTTCATTATAAATCTGTCTTTGCAAACAGCTCAGATAGTTTGGCATTAACTGGCAGGTTCAGAGGCGGTTATTAAACCTTCAAAATGAGACATTAATACAGGTTATTCAAAATGTAAATACTCTAAGTGGAAGTCTCTTCAATGAACAATGGCAAAGTCATTGGGCCTGTTCCTAGTTGTGATTTACACATAATCCTACATACTTTAAATATCATATTTAACATCAAACATCTCTCCCACTTCAAATAAAACCTGTCACACTGTTTGTGGTTTTGTACCAAATCAGTGTCAGAAAAAGGCTGTTTGGGTAAACACAGAGTATAAAGTGTCCAGTGTGGGATGAGATAATGTAACTTTCCCCAAGCCTTCTATATTTTATTATACAAATGCATGGCTAAACCTACAATAATTATAGAGGATTCTAGACATGTTTTGCAGTTATTTTTCCTAAAAATTCTGCTGCAGTGTCAGTGCCAAAATACAACAGAAATGCAAAAATAGAAATTGGTAAAATAACTATTGTGTTAATGTGGGTTGATGAGTTACACACAACCCCTTCATACTCGACCAAAAACCCACTGTTATTTGTTCCTTGGCTTCAGAGTGAAAAGGTACAATTGACATTTATGTCTGAGTCAAATGACTGCATTCATTAATATATATGTAAGGGCTGTAATTCATGATGGAAAAATCATATATCACAAATCACATGTATAATATTGTAAGGCTCAGAAGTTCAAGTAATTTCTGTTGCAGAAATGTAAGGTTTAACAGTGACATAAATTACAGGGAATAATTCATGCATTTTTGTAAAAAAAAATATTTGTGTTTACCCAATTAACTATTCACATTTACCCAATTAACTATTCACATTTATGTTTGCATAATTATTATTTAGACATTTAAATATTCTCATTTGTAGTGCACAAGCAGCTAAGATAATTTGTTGAATCTGCCTTTCTAAATCAATTACATTTACTGATCTAAGTACTGCTAGCTCCTGATTGTTTAGTTCAGTCATGTGAGGAGATGTGTCAGGAAATACTGTTGCTGTAGTTGCCGTGTGTGGAAAGTAAAGCAATGTTTAAGAAGAATTCTGTCTCCGTCCTGCTGTCTCATTTTATAAAGAATGAACTATTAACCAATGAACCCTCACGTTACAATATCAACCACAAATTCCATAAGTTTCTGTTCAGTGTTGAAAAATCATTACTGAGTTTGAAATGATTTTAATGTGTTTACTGACAGAAGAAAAACAATACAGTGTGAGACAAGTTCATCACTTTTAGTGGACATGACTAAAAAAGGTACAGCAGTTTGTTAATGAACAAACACCAAACACACTGCGGTTGATGGATATAATGTATTCATGTTCGGTGTTAAATGAAAAACGCACATAGAAGCACAACTGTAGAAAACACAGCTCAGGGGTCATAAAACTACTGCTGGTGGTTTGTTAAACAGGTCAAGAGGCCACAGGTTTAGATCCAACCACAGCCAGAGACCAACTTTGTCTGAAGTCAGTGTTCATTCACGTCTACAGGAACACACCAGTGTTATTCTGATTTACAGCCCATTCATTTGTGTTTATACAGAGCTAACATTTCTGTAATTTTTCATGCGCGCCACATCCTATTCACTGTCTTCTCAACAGTGCTTAAAGTAACACAGTGGAACGTCACCCTAAATTAAAATAAATATGTGAATATGATGAACAGGTTTGTTAGGGAGGATAAATTCAGGGATTATTCTTTGCCTTTGAAGGCTTTTCTTGTCAGTGGGCTTCAGAAGACTGACACCACCAAAGGTGTAACATAACACATAATCCACCAAATTGAAAACACTCAATTTAAGTGCACTTGAGCACTTGATAGGAATAAAACAAAATGACAAAACAAAATTAAAGTGTCTGGCTTTACTCTGATGAAGTGGCTTGACTTTAAGCTGCAATGCAAAAATAAGTGAAGCTATAAATGCTTTTTTATGAAGGTAGGAAATCAACCCAAATGGAAAATGTTATGTGATGTTGAAACATTTATAGTCGTATGCCTTCCTATACAAAATCCACAATTAGGAAATGATCTGGTATGTATGTGTTTCTAAATAATCTTTAATATGTAAATATCCAGCTATGCGCCTGTCTTTTCAAGTATACGATTGTTTATCTCCTAACAAACCTGTCAGAACTCATATATCCAAGAATGCTGGCAACATTTACAACATCACTACTGAACTACTGAAAGCATGTTGCCACTGTAGATACTCTACATTACACAGGTCTCCTTCTTTATTTCGGTATGTTCAGTATGCACTTTTCTGCTGAGCGGGAATAACATTAACTTTCTCTTCCCGTACTGGGCTTGTAAAGAATGTGTTTACAGTGGGTTTACGAGCAGGTCGAGACACTTTCTCTGTTTGTTTCTCAACAGAGCTGGAGAGCGGAGGTAGAGGAGGGTGGAGGTGTACTGGATGGGGGCTACAGTCGGGCCTGATGGCAGGAGACCAGAACACAGTGAGCTCTAATCACATCCTCTAGGAGCCACCGGGGTGCCACAGTTCACTAGGAGACACTGAAAAGGTCTGGATGTTAAATGAAGATTAGGATTAAGGGTACATACAAGTTTGGAAAGTCACTGGAGCACCGCGACAATGAAGTGAAAGATCTGCACCAGGGTTTTCATGTGTGGAAATGTGAGACAAAAATCAGACAAAGAACATATAAATTTTATAATTGAGTGTAAGAAAAAAATGCACTTAGATTAATGAAAGCAAAACTAGGCCTATTTTCTAAACAAATAATGTATGTATTATATATTAAAGGGTTACACAAATATGACAGCTATTGATTACTTGGTATTTTTATGTACGGCTCAAGTTGATGAAATACAAAAAAATGTAAAAGAGTTAAAAACAAACTGTATAATTTTTTGTATTTTTTATTTTTACAATATTCCACGACTGCATATTACGCACACTTGGTGGTCAGGAAGGGCCTCTCTCGGTGGTTGAGACCATCTGATACTGAAAAACATAGAACCGTCTAAAAACAATTACTATTTCAAAAACAGAATAACACTATTTCTCGGGTGGTCGAAATAATTATTTCCCAAAACTGTATGAATGTCTTACAGATTACACACAAGGATGTATCCACGTAAAGCAGCACCACTACAAAGACGCCAAATATTCATAGGTAAAATAACATTTGAATAAAATTTTCTTGTGTTAGGTAAAACTTTTGCCAATATGGTAAGCACATTTTGCTTGGCAAAGTCTCATAAATCAGAATTAAGCTGCAGCGACTGAAAAAACAAGCAAAAATGGCAAACCAGACTTAAAATTCTTCAGCTGTGCAATTGGTCTTGCATATAAAATGAGGAAAAGAGTCTTGTTATTCTGCTGGAATATTATACAAACCAATATTTTGGTTGTTACTCTTGGAATTTGGTACTGAGACAAAGTTTTATTTTGTTAAAATTCAATTATTTTTATAATAACATGATAGACAGGATTATTTTTCTTTACAAAACAAATGAGACTCATTTCCCAGAAACAAGCCTTTTTGAAAATGGTTTTTGTAGTGTTATTAGATATATTTCACCTCCTGTGGGTATAATTTAAAAGGGTTAGTTTGTCCTTGACCACTGAACGCCCACTTGGTGCCGACATCCAAGAAGAGGCCTACTTCATAAAGACAGACCCTGACCCACACTTAGATCTGACAAATAGACTTCAGTCAGTACACATAATGGATCTGATGCTGAAAGTTGTTTATCTCTTGACTATCTTTAATTTGCTTTGAATTATTGATAAATTCAGGCTTTTTCAAACTAAAAACAAAAACTGTGTCATCACTCCAAACCCCTCAGCGAAGTTTATTCGTGCAGAAATCTTTTACTTTCAAGAGAAAATGTAAAACTTAAAAAATATTTTATTGGGAAGGAGGAATCCATAATTCTGCTTAATTTTTAGATATGATATAATAAATACTTAGTACTTTATAACTGTTCAGTTAGGTTAAACACTGACATCTTTTACTAAATAACTGATAGCAGGTTACTTTTTAAAAATGTTCCCTCATTTATTCTCAACATTATTAAACTACAAAGTATGACGCATGTTTTCCTCCTTGTTGTCAGTCAGTGACTGTTACCATGGTAACAAAGGTCTTAGTTGAATGCTCGCCTCAGGGTCGTCTAGCTAGACTTTATTTTTTGTGAAACTGTACAACTTGAATCAGATCATTTAAAAGCAGAGATGAGACTGGTAGGCATGACCGTAGATAAAAACTGAATGCAGCAGATTTCAGTCCAATGTGTCGTCTTCTGCACATTCAATATTCTGTAAAGGTAACATTTATCCTAAACTCAAGTTAATACCTAAAACTGGGAAATTAATACTGTTGAAGTCAGTTATGTGGCGAGTTTTTTATTTTCTGTAAGACTGAGTGATGATTTCCTCAGTGTTTGGCCACTTGGTTGCTAAATTATTCAACTCTGGCATAAGAACCTAAATGTAGAAAAAAAAAAAAAAAAAACTATCCTATTATACCTATTTTGTCGTTTCTGTAAAAAGCCATGATAGGATCATTTTAGGCTTTGTTTCATGTCAGTGGTGTTAACGTATTCTCAAAATGCAGACTCTCTTACTTGCTGTATCAAACCAGAATTTACGATTTGATCTGGAGGTGGGTACACAGTTAAAAATCTTCTTTCAAGAACTATGGGATTTTATGATATGCTAATTATATATACAATCAATAATTCTACAAATTGAATTGCTTAACGTAAACATACTTTATCTGGAGCAATTCTTGTTCAGAATGACTTTGTTGTGTGTCATGTTCACCCTCCTCCATGTTTGTTTATTTTGCTTCCATGCTAATTTCCTGCCTGATTCTGTGGCACCATAAAATGTCAAGTGTCCTAAT
The DNA here is from genome assembly GCF_902148855.1 of Sphaeramia orbicularis. Classification (NCBI taxonomy): domain Eukaryota; kingdom Metazoa; phylum Chordata; class Actinopteri; order Kurtiformes; family Apogonidae; genus Sphaeramia; species Sphaeramia orbicularis. Next base: position 51,820,482 of record NC_043961.1, on the reverse strand, counting down.
GACAAGAATATTTACGCAGTGTCATTTGCAACATAATATAAACAGTACAGCTCCATTTGAAACAATATGCACAATATATAACATTGCATTGTACAGCTCTAATGTGAGCTATGCTTCATTTATCTTTTTGTATAAGTTTTATCAGCCTTGTGTATAACATCAAATACAAATAAGTAAAGCAATGAAATCAGCATATATATTAGTATAGTTACATATTATTCCTAAACGGAAACAGGAAACACATTCTTTCACCAAGTCACCAAAGTCGAGTGAATTAATCAAATGCCTGGGGAAAAAAAGGATTAAAAAACTATATGGACAAAAGTATTCGGACACATTGAATTCAGGTGTTTATTTTCTAACATTAAAATTGAAGGAAATACTGATGTTTATAAATTATATGGACAAAAATATTGGGACACGTCATGGCTACAGCTCATAAGATATCCTGTTAATGCCAATTTGAGGTATAAACATTAATAATTCCTTAAAGTTCAATGGGCGATTTTTCTTCCTAAGTGAGATGTGAAGAAAGTAGATGGTTAGCTGTGGTAGAAAATTATTATTTACAGTCAGAGCATGTAATTTAGAGGTAGAACATTCAACATCGTAGTCATGGATAAAAAAAATTTTTAAAAAAATTAAGTAAAAACTATCTCTAAGGTATTTTGGAAACAAAGATAAAAATTTTAACAAAACTAACCAATGCAATGATATTTGTTACAATATAAAACTATATTATGGCATTTGTCATTATTGTTTTGTAGCCCAGACCCCTGTTAGAAGAGAAACACCTGAATTCAATGTCTCCCAGTACTTTTGCCTATAAAGTGTAACTTAGTCCTATTTTATTGGTCTTTGGAATGGGTTCTTCCTTCATCAAGTTTTAGCCTTCCATCAAATTGTATGACAATCACTGTAGAAACTTTGGTAGAAATGTTTGTAAACCCCCGCAACAGAGGTAAGAAAGACAAGCAGACATCCCAAAAATATCAGGGTGAGATATAGAGACATAGAACTGAACTGCACGATCAGGCCTCACTAGTATTTATGAGTGGAATCACCATTCCCATTATGCTCTTTGTGCACAGACTATGGGTTTCCTTTTAAATTGTTGTGCCAACAGTTCTAATCCAGAAGCGTTCATCCAGACACCTGAGGCAAACACAGCATATAATAAACCAACTTGACGGAGCCTGCTAGCAGTGGCATCGTAGGCGTAAACATGCCTGTGATCCCTGTTATACTGTTATATCCAGCACAAAAGCTGTCAATTTATGCAGCCAGCGAGGCACACACACTGCAAACAGCTGTGTGTTGTGGTGATTTGAAACACAGCAATGATGAAAAAACATGATATTAAACTGACAGGATGTCACAACAGTGTGTGTTATATTCTTAAAGGTAATTTGACACCTGTTTCCATATTTTTTTCCAGCCTAGGCTTCTTCATGTCTCTGAATACAGTCTGGAGATAAAACCAAAGATAGTTTTGGGAGCAAACTTGCCCAAAAAAAAGGGGGAAAAAAGGGTGGTCTATGTTGAAACCACTCATTATTTGCTGACTTTATAGATCTATAAAATCCTGGAAAATGTGGTGCTTCTGTCCTAATTAGCCAAAGCTGTTTACTGAATGAGTATCCATTAAATTAAACTGAGGATAAAAATAACCTCAAACTACAGGCTAGTCTGTATTGTAATAGTTGTTAAAAACATCCGTATTACAATACAAATGCCATGTAATTTTAACATAGAGCTCACATTCTCTTTAGAAATGTCTGTTTGTACTGTTTTATAGCCTGCAGCTGTTTTCAATGAAAAATCAACACTGTCCAAATGCAGGAAATGTTCATTATCTGTCATAATAAGCAGAGTTCAAACTAATAATTTCCCTATTAACCATCCATTTTGATATCAAACATTCAACCACTCCCTGTTTATATGTCGAGTCTCTCAGAAAGTGTTTCATCTCAATATCCTCCCTCCTTTGGCACACACTGGTGCTTCACATAGCCTGAAACTAGTAGAATCTGTGATCCAGATGATTAGACCATTAATCATCACAATAGTAAACCTGGTCATTTATTCTGTACTACAAACAGCCTTAGAGCGGCTGCTGCTGAGAAATTCCTGTAAGTTGCGCATAAAACTATGTCAGACACTGAAAACTGATCACAGAACCTCAATTAGAGATAAATATCAATCCCTTAGGGAACATGTGTTGTGTTCTTTAAAGAGGACCTGCTTTAAGTTAGTGTTGATCACAGCACGTGCTGTACTTGGAAAGTTTAAAGGAAAACTGGAGGTATTTGCTCACTGGATTAAAGCTCCCAAATATCTTGGAATGGAAAAGAACTTTAATCCAATGTAGATGTATTTTGGTTTCACTGGCTTCACTTATTACACACGTGTCCAAAAAGTGGGATGGAGTTTGCACACAACCGCCTTATCTGTGCTATAAATTTGGTATCTAGAGGCCAACCAATGATGGATTTTAATAACCTACTCGCCCCTAAAGATTAAAACTGCTTTACTTTATTAGAACCTTGGTAACTCTTGAACTTCATCAAGCCCAGTAACTGATAAATGAATCTGGAATATGGAAGATCAAACCAGCTGCCTTTTTTTTATTGGGCAAGGATGCAATACCCCATTTCAACCCTATTTTTTCAATCAACCTGCCAAGCACATTTTGCTTGACTGGTCCTTTTCACACAACCTGTAAAGCAGGATGCAGGGCTTCTGATTGCACTGATTTACCCAGTCCACTGTTGGACAGCAGCTAGCTGTGGAATACAAGCATTAGGATATTTTCAGTCCTTGGCCAACAAAATAGTAGGCTAACACTCCACTTGAATGGATTTCTTTTGTAAGTTCATAATCAGTATCCGGCCCCCTTTATCAGGAAATAACAAGTACTGTTATAATATGTAATGTAAAAACCATAGTTAAGAGAAACTGGAAATAGTAATTGGGGAATCACCTGCCATGCTCATGTAAAATGGAGGGGGAATTCACATTTTAATAAGAAGAGACTGAAAGATATGATTTTTTTTAAACACTCAACCTTCATTACCATGCATACTATATTTCTTGCCCTGTTAGTGTCTTTCAAAAGAATTGAGTGTTCCTTTTTTGTGTTTTGAATAAGTGGGACAGATTTTTGTTTTTTGTGCCATTATCATCCTTTAGATAAGTCACTAATTTCAGTGGAGAAGCCTGATTTTAGTAACTGGCCAGGGTCTGTCAGTACTCACTTTATATTTATATATTTCTTCCTTACTCTCATTACAAAAACAAAATCTGAGTTACATTAGTAGGAAAAAAAATCTGATTTTAGCCTCTTTCATCTGTAGCCTGAACATGTCTTATGCTCTAATGTTCTTTAACCCTCTTGTTCAGAGCGTGTTAACCAAGTTATTGAAAGATGCTATGTGAATATGTTTTAGTTTATTGTCATCGATGTATGTGTTTGTGTTAAACTCACTGTTTTCCTCCTCAGGTCGTGTGCCCATGAGGTCGTCTATGCTGGCCCTGCTCCTCTTCTTTAGTGCCCAGGCTGTGGCCACCACAGGAGGAGACTCGTGTGCCACCAGGACCACACAGCAGCAGGATTCGGACCACAACCACAACACCGTCCCCACAGTGGACCCCAAGCTCTTCAACAAGCGGCGCTACCGTTCACCCAGGGTGCTCTTCAGCGCTCAGCCCCCTGATGCGGAGCCGGCGGAGTCACAGGGTGGCAGCAGAAGGACCCGTAGAAGAGCTGGGGGGTCTCTGCACCGCGGGATGTACTCGGTGTGTGAGAGCATCAGCGTCTGGGTGGGCAACAAAACCAAAGCCACAGACATCTCAGGAAATGAGGTGACAGTTCTGCCAGATGTAAATATCAACAATGTCAACAAGAAGCAATATTTCTTTGAGACGACATGTCACAGCTCGCGCTCAGGTGGCTCGGGCTGTTTAGGAATCGACGCAAAACACTGGAACTCCTACTGCACCAACTCACACACTTTTGTACGAGCGCTGACTTCTTTTAAGAACCTGGTGGCATGGAGACTCATACGCATTAACGTGGCCTGTGTGTGTGTGCTCAGCCGCAAGTCATGGCGGCAGTGAAGAAATTACCGGCACATCACACAAACAAACTCTCTCTCAGTTAAATACAGAACATAACACTCATACATGCCACACAGACATGCAGAAAGTGGTGTTTTCTGTAGAAATCCTCACCAAAGATTTATCACACCCTGCACAAAGTAAATTATTGGTGTATGTCAAAGTATCAGGACTGCATGTATATATACACCAGGCCTGGGTCAAATTGTATCTGCAGTTAATTTGTAGGTATACTTCTAATGGAGAACCAAGCTTTAAGAAGCTGCTGCGTCACATGCTATCTGACTTTGATGACTGTGGTAAACGTCTGGTTCACCTTGTCGAGCCTTAAAATTCAGCTGCATGTAAAGAAGGGCTGAACAATGTAAGAATATACAGCTCTGGAAACAAATAAGAGATCACTGCAAAATTATTACTTCCTCTGATTTGACCATTTATAAGTATGCATTTGAGTAAAATGAACATTTTTGTTTTATTCTCTAAACTACCAACAACATTTCTCCCAAATTCCAAATAAAAATATTGCTATTTAGAGCATATATTTGCAGAACACGACACATGGTCAAAATAACAAAAAAATGCAGTGTTTTCAGACCTCAAATAATGCAAAGAAAACCAGTTCATACTCATTTCTAAACAACACAATACTAAAGTTTTAACTTGAGAAAAGTTCAGATATCAATATTTGTTGAAATATTTTTGACCCTGATTTTCAATGACAGCTTTCACGTGTCTTGGCTCTCCACCATGGCTGTTGGATGACTTTATGCAGCTCCTGGCAGAGAAATTCAAGAAGCTCAGACATGTTTCATGGCTTGTGACCATCCATCTTCCTCCAGAAGTTTTCAAAGTGGGTTCAGGTCGGGGGATTGGGCTGGCCCGTCATCCACACCTTTATTGACTTAGCTAAGGCCAGGAGCATTGTCCTGATAGAAAAACCAATCCTCAGAGTTTGGGAACATGGTCAGAGCAGAAGTCCAGCAGTTTTCAATAGTTATTTTTTGATTCCAATTACTTTTGTGGTATTAATAGCACTGTTTTTGCCTATTGTAAGAAGATAGGGATGGCCACAGTAGTGGTTTTTACTTCTCCTTCTTAAATAAGACGTGGATCATGTGTTTATTCAGTAGAATAAGTTGTGCTTGTGTTGGAATTCAACAGACACAGGAATAGAACGGCTGTCATACATGCAGACATGCTGATTTCAGAGGAAATTGCAGTGGTCTCTTAATTTTTTCCAGAGCTGTATTATGTAAGTATGTGACCTTTCTGACATATTCTGCAATTGGGATATGAGATGTGATTTTAATGGGAATATAACTGATGCATCTCAAAGCAACTGAAAAAATATTACAATTATAATGGGGTTTTTGCTCCGGTCTCCACAAAAAAGCATCTTCCCTCACATCTGGACAGCACAACACAATGCTGCTTCACTTATGACATGTTGTGACACATTTTACCTTTACCTGCAGCTGCCGTGGTTTGGAGATTGCACTTGGCCATATTGTGATTTCAATCATATTAAATAATAAACTGTTGTAATATAAAATAAGACCAAATTTCTGGGTCAAAACAACCTCAGACTGAAGACTTTTTACTGAACTAACTGAATGTATACGAAAGTAATAATATACATTTTCACTTAAAATAAACATTTATATAGCTACACTTTTGATTGCTACAAACATATTTTTTAAAGTCTTAAAATGTAATACAGATGATGATGTTGTGTATATAACAGAGTGAGGTGATTCCCATAATTCCCGCTTTATTTACTGACATACTGATCTCATGACTGTAGACAGTGGTGGGAGGAGTATCTTTTACTTTAGTAGAAGTACTAATACCACATAACAAAAATATTTCATCACAATGAAAGTTGTACTTCAGAAACTTTAAAAAGATTATGTAACATTGTCACCAAAGGTCTATGTGCAGTAACATGATCCCTGTCAGTGTTTGGAATTGATTTTATTGCTGCACATGTTGAAGGCAGAGCTCATTTTAGCTGCTTTATCTACTCTTAGTTTAATCTACATTAATGTCATTGCATGTTTGTAAAGTTGCTGACCCCTGAGAACCTTTTCTGAAAAGTCAACTTTTCATGAGCTCAGAAAAAACACTAAAGATCAAAGCATTTGGATGGAGATGAATGGTTTTCATTGAATGAAGAATGGAAATCTGAAAAGTAACTAAAGCTGTCAATTGAAGAGGAGAAAAAGTACAATATTTACATCTGAGAAGTATATAGATGTAATGTATAGAAGTACAAAAAAAGGAAAAACACAAATAAGTAGGAGCTACATTCCCATCATCACTCACTGAATATCTTCAGAGAGAAAAAGAGGCAGATGTGACACCTCTGAAATTAAATAATACATTACAATAGAGCTGATGATATAGGTGAAAATATTATAAATTTATTTATTTTATTATGATTGTTATTAACTGATTTTTTTTTAATGATATGGACAATTTATGATTCTACTCAATTCTTTTCTGGCTATAATAACTGAAGACAATACTTGATTCCAAAATATTCTTTCTTTACTAAACCTCTATTCCACAAATGGTTGGTGGTATGGTGAATATTTTTACCCTACTCTACATCACAATTACAGTTTTAACCTGATAATACCATTAAAGCTGAATTTTAGAAATGACTAAAATTATTTTGTAAGGTTTATGTCAAGAATTGATTAAGTTTAATCAACAATCTACTTGACACAAAGCCAGGTATTAATCCCCTGGTAAAATGCAGGAGTGTTAAGACTTTGTAAATTAAAACTGATCACAGATAAACCAGTGTCAGAGCAGCAGCTCCTAAACAGTTTATCACGGCAACACAATAAGCTCATTCTCGTATTTTATTGCCACATTATTGTCATTTCCTTTAGCACAACCTACTTTCTCAGAACACACACAAAACTAACAATTTTGTGAAATACAATTTGTCTCAGGTCTGATATGAGCAAAATATTTGTTAAAATGCTGTTGTTGACATTGTTATTTATTAAACACTTACACCAATAAATGCACCGTGTGTTTTTCTGAGGTATGTTAGCAGGGCTGCTGTTGCTCTGATGTGGAATAAGCAACACCATGAATTCAAGTAATAAAGAAATTTTCCATTTGGGCCAAGGTGGAAAAATGATGAGAAAACACATTAGGCTCCATTTTACTGCCATTTACTTTGATTTTCTGGCTTTGCTTTTTTGTTTTTTTTTTCCTTCCTCTTCATTCAACAGGAGATATGCTAAAAAAATAAACATAAAAACGTTTCCAAATGATCATCAGTCTGACTCCAGCTGATAATATCAAGGCTTTCCATTTTCTTTGCTTTGGCAGTGGCATTTAAGTGTTGTCAGCACACTACAAATGGATTATACTGGAGGCAGTCTATCAGTATCTGGGCCCTCAGGCTCAGAGCTCAACCTTTGGATCACAGCTGACATTTAGGATTTCTGAGGTGAACTCAAGGAAACAATAACAGCAGCAGCTGATGTTACACTAGTAGAAGAATAATCTTTAGAGCAGGGGTGTCAAACTCATTTTAGTTCAGGGGCCACATTCAGCCCAATTCGATCTCAAGCGGGCCAAACCATTAAAGTAACAGCATAAAAACCTATAAATAATGACAACTTCCAGTTTTTCTCTTCATTTTAGTGCAATAAAAAACATTAAATTATGAAAATATTTACATTTACAAAGTATCTTTTCAAAAAGATGTGAATAACCAGAAAAAAAAGTAATTTCTTAATAAAAATAAGTTAAATTTTAACAACATTATGCCTCAACTTATCACTTGTACATGTGCATAACACACAATGTTACACAAACAAAATATTGTGGAAATTTTGAACTTTGGAATGTGTAATTAAAATAAGAATGTCTACAGGGTGGGGAAGCAAAATTTACAATGAACATTTAGTTGTTTTTTCTCAGCAGGCACTACGTCAATTGTTTTGAAACCAAACATATACTGATGTCATAATCATACCTAACACTATTATCCATACCTTTTCAGAAACTTTTGCCCATATGAGTAATCAGGAAAGCAAACGTCAAAGAGTGTGTGATTTGCTGAATGCACTCGTCACACCAAAGGAGATTTCAAAAATAGTTTGAGTGTCCATAAAGACTGTTTATAATGTAGATAGATAGATAGATAGATAGATAGATAGATAGATAGATAGATAGATAGATAGATAGATAGATAGATAGATAGATAGATACTTTGTTGATCCTTTGCAGGAAATTACTTTGTTACAACAGCAGCAGTACAAGAAGAAAAACACTCTGACCCATCGCATGAACATCCCACAAACAGTCATCAATGGAACAAACACATGGAACATGTAAAGAAGAGAATGACTATGAGCAAAAAGATTACGAGAAAGTCTGGAAGATACTATTAAAGAAGAATGGGAGAAGTTGTCACCTGAATATTTGAGGAACACTTGCGCAAGTTTCAGGAAGCGTGTGAAGGTAGTTACTGAGAAAGAAGGAGGACACATAGAATAAAAACATTTTCTATTATGTAAATTTTCTTGTGCCCGATAAATTCTCATGACTTTCAATAAACTAATTGGTCATACACTGTCTTTCAATCCCTGCCTCAAAATATTGTAAATTTTGCTTCCCCACCCTGTACAATATTATGTGTCAACTTATTAACACAAATTACAAATCGGATCTACAAATCCACAAAACATTTAGTAACAGACAGAATATTCTTAAAATTGTACTTAACCATCAGGTTGGTCACGTTTTACTATAAGGGTTAATAGACTATTATTTTACTTTAGATCACATTGGGCTAAAACCAGTTGAACACCCTTGACTGTTAATATCTTCAGTGTAATTTTTGCACTCCATAAAATCATGCTGCGGGCCAGACTGGAACCTTTGGAGGGCCGGTTTTGGCCCACGGGCCGCATGTTTGACACCTGTGCTTTAGAGGAAGATGGTGGTTGTTTAATGTAGCTAAATGTGTCTTTTTGGAGCCAAGGTTGTTACCTGCACATACTCAGTCCAAACAGGCGTCAGCAAAGGTGGTAAATACTCCAAGATAATACAACACTGCCCTCTAGAGGTCCTGAGCCAGAACATCTGAGAATATGTCGAATATAAGATCATTAGAGACCACGCATAGTATGTTGTTTGTAGCCTAGCTAACTTGAAGCACAATAACCGTTTTAGCTACAAGAGGCTTTCTCAGAGGGCGTTTTGTTAATTTAGACACAATGTAAGGGTAAAGAAAGGGGAGGTTTCGTGTACTTAATTAAATGGAGCAAAAAAAAAAAACAAACGAAAATTTCTGTCACAATTTAGTTTTTTCATCATTTAAAAACTTTTATGAGAAGTCGGGTCACGTACCTGGATAGCAATGGAAACGTAAAGCGCATGCGTCATGCTGAGTTCACGCTACAACGAACTGCTCGGATAAAAGATAACTTTTTTCAGGCAAGTTGTGCTTAAAATAAAAAGGTCAACCAGCAAAACATAAACAATACGAGATCAATATAGTTTAAGAATAATTAAAGGAAATGACCAAACACATAAAACATAATAAAAGAAAATAAAGTATTTACGTTATTTCAATAACTAAAAGATGCAAACTCCCAGAAATACATACAACCTGTGTTTGAAGTTTTTTTCAGGATGTTTACCAGCATCAGATGCATACATTTTGAAGTTTTTAACAAAATATTTTTGACCACATTCAAGACTGATTTTTAAACAATTGTTTTTCTTATTACGATGCAGGTTAATTTATAGATTCATAAAGTTAAAGTCTATATGTGGCTCTGTGCAGATGTAGGTTTCTTGTAGGAAAAATGCCTCTAGTTTCTTTACCATCACTATAGTAAATCAAATACAAGGAGCTTTGGTAAAATAACAACAGTTGTTCATGAGGGTGGAAATGCAAGAAAAACAATTTGGAAGTCTCTAGTTCAACTGTAATTTTGAGACGTCAGCTGTGTGTCTTAAAATAAATAAATACATAAATAAGTAAATAACACTTATAACACTTATATCAGGTTAACATTTACACAGTAGACATAAATAAAGTGGTGTATATAAAAACGAATCATTGTCCGCAGATGAATATCATAACTCAGTAAAGTTGTAGAAACTGTAAAACTGTGATTTCTCCTCTGACTTTCAACCCCAGGGAGACATTACTTTACAGAGCATCAGTATACATCATAAGAGCAGCTTTGTTTAATTTTTTAATACATTTTAATTCAGAGAACATGTCTTGAAAGTGCAGCAGCAACAGTCTCAGTTATGAAAATGTCTGAAACAAACACTGTGAATAGTCTGATTATTATAAGTGAACTATTTAAACTACATTTGTACATGAATGGTTCTGTCCCAGGCTTTTTGATCCATACAGGCTGCAGCAGTCCTTTAATTTATCCACACTGAGACACCTTAATCTACTAATTGTAAGCTAACATCTATAACATTAATGTTGAGACACTGCAGTGTCAGCCGTGGATTAAATGTTTGTTGATGGATTAATTCATATCTGTCAGTTGACATCTGCAGTAATAGTAGTAGTAATAGTAGTATCTTGTACTGCCTTTCATTTCAGTTTATCCTTTTCATACCATATCCTCCTGAGACCCAGCAATGCATTTTTGTCCTCTGTAGGGGACAAGAGTTTCACAGCTTTATTGAAAAAAATAAAAAATGCTCTCCACTACAAAGGACATTCCATGAAAATTTTGAAAATGCATCTGAAAATACTGTTGCATTTTGCTGTTTCCAATTAAAGCAATTATTTAATGTAAAAAAAAGTCTAAACATGTTCTTTCCTGGGTCTCAGGAGAATATGGATCATGTCTAACATACAGTGTGAGTTCATGTTAGTATTTGTCACTGTAACATTTTCTTAAGTCAGCTAAAAATTTACCAAGGGGGTCAAATGAGTGGCCATTTTTGTAAAAAAAAAAAAAAAAAAAACTTGTAAGAAATGCATACAACTGTGTTGAAATAATGTTAATACATTTGTGCACAGACTACTGATATTACTTGACAGTGGAAGCTGTATTTTCAGAAATATTGGATTTTGAATTGCACGTGTAAGTGAAAACTTTTGCTGGTGGACGGACGTGACAGTGGACGGATATGACATTACCCATGATGATTTGGTCAATACCAGTACTTTATTAGTAATAAACTTATATACTTACTATTGTTAATTATCCTCTTATTCATAAATGTTAGTATTGTGGATCTAAAACAATAACAGCTGACACAAAAACACAAAATGTGGCAGTGGACAGATGTGACATGGTTGTTACAGATCCCATCATACTGATGCTCGGCAGCCATGTCACCGTTTCCAGAAATGATCCCTGTGCAAAAACTAGTATTGTAATTATTTATTGTATAGTTTATCATCATACTAAAGAATAAATAACAATATAGAATTGTTATGTCTTCATAAAAATGCTAATTATTAGAAAACTATTGATTTAAAAAGTGACGTGACATTCTTAATGTATGTACTGGCGTAACATAAGCAGGATGGATCAGCACCATACTCCATATTGCAACCTGTAAAAATAAAACATGTGATATGTAGTATATAATCTTGTAAGAAAAATTGGGGAATCTAAAAGAATAGAATATTTGTTTTTCAGGTGAATTCAGTTAAAATATAAGTTGGCCATTTGTGACATGAAAATATAGCATTAATTGTGCTGAAATTGGACATTTATGAGCTGAAAACATAGTTCATATGAACATCAACATGTTGCAACAGAAGTGAAATCCTGTAAATTTGCATAACTTGCATTTACCAACACAAAGTTCCTCTGGGGATTCACTTATATTGATTTCTTATGCACAAAGACATAAATAAGACCTCTAAGCAAATTGTAGCCGAAGTACAGTCTATACTTCATCTCCATTCTGCAGTTAACTTCTTAATTCCATCTGAATTTTGCGTCTGCAGAATCACGTGGTTTCAAACAGCCAATTAACCACCGCGCATGTAAAGTCAACCAACACCCTGTAGTTTTGATTTTCTCCACTAGATGGAGACATGCAAGAGACAAATTTGTGGCTCTACTCCACACAGCTGTTATTGCCCTATTCTTTTAACTTCCTAGTGCACTGCTTCTCTTATTGTTGGGTAAAGTATCACTGTTTCTATTTTCTGTGTTTCCTGTCATGGAAAATGTTTTTAAAAGCGTCAAAACAAAAAAAATCAGGCTGTGAGTGTCCTGTTTCTCCACCTTTGTTATATCTTTGGGTCACAATGACTCTCAGTTGCACCATATGGAGATCAGGTTACATTATTGCACCAGATTTACATATCAAGTACAGAAGAGGAGGGTGAGCTGTGGAAACATAATGGGATTTTGGCTCTATTATACCCTGAGGATATGGTTTCAGTTTCAGTATAGGCCCACATCCACACTGGTAATTACAGCCTTGGCATTTCTTCCGTTTAATAAGTACAAACGGTTGCATTTAGTGAGAAACCTTGTTTTGATCCAAGTCTGTTTACAATGTTAAAAGCACGATGTTTTCAGAATAAAAATCTTCTGCTATTTCAGTGGATAGAAGCCAGTCATTTCTTAGTAAGGCTTTTATTGTGTAGCTCTTTTTCAGCTTCAATCTATCTATCTATCTATCTATCTATCTATCTATCTATCTATCTATCTATCTATCTATCTATCTATCTATCTATCTATCTGACACTAAATTACTGCTGCCAGTTTATTAACCCTTTCATGTATACTGGTCACTACAGTGGACAGCTATTCTACAGCTGATCTCTTGTATATTCATGGATTTTGGTGTTTTTTGTTTTTTTTTCTTTTACACATATCTTTATTAAAGTTTTAAGACACTACAAATCTTTTCTGACTTGAATTGGTAACATTATGTAGATCTCCCCTGAGCATAAACCCCCAGAATCACAAGCCCTCCCCCATAGTTTTCACACAATTTATCAGTAAATACATGTTTCTGTGAGTCAGAAATTAAACATGTGGTGTCCAGCTAAGTTGACATTTTTGCAACTTCATGAAAAATAGATTCATATGATTTTTTTTAAAATTATTATTATTTTTTTTAAAAGTGTTTTTATTTATTATTTTTATTTTAGTTATTTGAATTATTTTTCAGAAGAAAATTTTCAATCACATTGTTTTTTTCATGCCTAAAGAGGAATAAAAACACTCAGGAAAAATTTTTGATTAAGGTTCTCATAATTCGTGCATGAAAGGGTTAAATCGTAGAATAGGCTTTATTGTCATTGTAACATGAAACATGTACAACGAAATTAAAGTGTCCACCAGTCAGTGCATAATAAAAACAACAACAACAACACAGACACAAACATCACAATAGTAAATAAATAATTATAAAAACAAACACACACACACAGCCATTCATTCAATCATTGCACGAAATGAATTCTTTCATATGTTCTAATCTGATTGAAAATAGAGGGGGCAGCAGCAGTAATGTGATGTGTCTCATGATCCACCCAGACTCATCTTCTATGTCAGGGGTGTCAAACCTACGGCCCGTGGGCCAAACCCGGTCCTCTAAAAGGTCCAATCCAATGGGAGGAATTTGTGAAATGTGAAAATTACATTGCATACATTAACAATTAAGGGTGTCAGTTCGATCTCAAGTGGATCGGACCAGTAAAATAATAGCATAACCTTTAAATAATGACAATTCCAGATTTTTCTCTTTATTTTAGGATGAAAAAAGTCAAATTAGATGAAAAAGTTTACATTTACAAACTGTCCTCTCACCAAAAAGGGAATAGCAAGAGCAACCATGTGCTACCTCAAATGTCTTAACAAAAATAAGTGCAATTTTAACAATATTCTGCCTGTTATTAAATGTTTTGTGCCTTTGTAGATCCACCGTAAGTAAGTTGTAATATACTTGTAATATTATAATGTAAATACACTTTTTATTTATCTATTATTCTTATTCTCTATATTTAACTCTTACATCTCATTTGTCTGTATGTATGTATGCAAGCAATGGAGTTCACAGAATTTTCAGATCAATAAAGTACATATCTGTCCGTCCGTCCGTCCATCTATCTATCTATCTATCTATCTATCTATCTATCTATCTATCTATCTATCTATCTATCTATCTATCTATCTATCTATCTATCTATCTATCTATCTATCTATCTATCTATCTATCTATCTATCTATCTATCTATATGGCACTATATTATTGCTGCCAGTGTACTAAATGAATTCTTTCATATGTTCTAATCTGATTGAAAATAGAGGGGGCAGCAGCAGTAATGTGATGTGTCTCATGATCCACCCAGACTGATGGCCACTGATACTCTGGCAGACAAACAGGGGGTCGCTGTTTCCCTCCCACATCATCAGAGCCACATAAACAAAGGCAGCACAAACAGGAGAAGTGTGAGTAAAAACGGGTGAACCCAAGCTGACCCCTGTCCAGCCCACAGAGACAGAGAGCACACAGAAGAGCCTTGGTGACACTCCATATACACACTTCATTCACTTCAGTCCTGTGTTTTTGATTCTGTGCAGCTGAGGCCTGTGGGTACTATTAAACACACTAAGGTCATGTCTTCACTGTCTTACAGTTTACAGATGAAGTCCCACACTTCACAGTGTTTGAGTCTAATAGTGTACATTTATTTTTAGATACAAAAAACCCATATAGTGAACTTCCCCCCTCACATTGAAGCTATGTATGTTCTCAAACATTGTGCCATCTTCCTTGCTTTTATTTTATTTAATTTTTTTTTTCAAATTGAATTTAATTTTTATTTTTTATTTTTGGAGTATGTAGACTTGACGGACATGAAACTATTACCTCTGAAATCTTGGCTGCAGCAGCGTCTTTCAAATGCACTGGTTAGTGTCTATCTCAGTCCATGGTGTTTAAAGTACACACACACACACAAAGGTGTATATTTCCACAATAAACACAGGGTTCTTGGTGCATGTAGAATGGTGTCCAGGTTTTATCAGGTGTCTCCATGAAAAATTAGGCAGTAGAGGTCCTAAGGTGATATTATTATTATTATTATTATTAGTAGTAGTAGTAGTAGTAGTAGTAGTAGTAGTAGTAGTTGTAGTAGTAGTAGTAATATTATCATTTTTTACATTATCATTAATCCATACAGTTCAGTTTTTGAGACAAAGTCCAAGAATCTCCTCAAAACATATGCTACTTTTGTAGGTAAAGGGTCTATAATAACTAATTCATGCATCAGAGATCAAGGATCAAGGAGAATGTGTTTTTCAGGTTGTTCACTCGTTTACGGAAAAAGCATCTCCTATTACAAAAGGTCCTATTATTACATGCAATATAAATACATAAATGCAACGTCTGTGATGATGTAGATACAATTCACTGCAGCTGAAACCGTGCTGTCCATGTCATATTTGGTTAAATTTAACCCAGAACTGCTTCAGTGTACAAAAAAGACCTTTTAACCTTTTGGGGTCACTTTAAAATGTCATTAAATGGCAAACCTTTTTTTTGTTGTTTTTTTTTTTGTTGGGGGGGGGGGGGGGGGGGGGCAATTCTGTACAACACTGTTTTTAATTGTACAGCTGTTTTATGTCTTTAATCTATTCTTGTACTTTATTCTTTTATTTTGATTTTTCCCCTGTAAGTCACTTTGGAAAAAAGCGTCTGCCAAATGCATAAATGTAAATGTAATGTAATGTAAACTTGAAATGTTGTTAAATGTGAGGGTTAAGATATATAAGGGTATGTGTGTTCTTACAGTAAGCACCATATTTCCACAAAACTAAATATGCACTGCAAACAGATGGCTATTTATTTATTAACCCTTTCATGCATGAATTATGAGAACCTAATCAAGATTTTTTTCCTAAGTGTTTTTATTCCTCTTTAGGCATGAAAAAAAAAACAATGCAATTCAACATTTTTTTTTTATGAACCTATTTTTCATGGAGTTGCAAAAATATCCATTCAGCTGGACACCATGGGTTTAATTTTTGAAGCAAAGAAACATGTATTTAATGACATACTGTGTGAAAACTATGATTGATTTTTTTTTTTTTTAAATGCTGCTAATCTGATGTTTTCTGATGTCACATTTTAACATACTCTAATACTGGTAATTAATCACTTTATGGAGATAATACACAAAAAACAACTTTTTGTTAAAAAGAAAACAACTGTTAAATACAGTCTAATAATAATAACAAGCAATTGATTTACACTAAAACATGTTAGTGCAGATCAGGTTTATCTACAACAGTAAAGTTACAGTAATGGTATGAATGTCAGTGTATAGCCCAGGTGTCAAACATGCGGCCCAGGGGCCAAATCTGGCCCACCGAAGGTTCCATTCCGGCCCGCGGGATAAAAGTGCAAAAATTAACCTGAACAGTCAATGTTGTCAAAATCATTTTGGTTCAGGTTCCACATACAGACCAATGTGATCTCCAGTAAAAACAACAACACAATAACCCATAAATAATGACAGCTACAAATTTTCATTGTAAAAAATTATGTGGAAAAAATTGAAGTGAAAAAAATAACATTTCACTTGTTTAGTTTAGTTTAGTTTAGTTTAGTTTAGTTTAGTTTAGTTTATTTGAAAGGGGACAATGCAATTTCATAAAACACATGGTTACAAATGGTTAAAAAAAAGCCAGAATTAGCCAGAAGGCTAGTTTTCATCTGTAGTCCCCTGGCCAAGTTTTAAAAAGGCAGTAAAAAAACATTTACAGGAGAAAGACATGGTTAGACACTTGATAGTGTATGTGAATGTAAATATTTTCAAACTATTCATTCACAATAAAATGCAAATGAATACATCAATAAAAACAAAGATGAACAACCCGAAATGTGCAATTTTAACAATATTCTGCCTGTTACGAAATGTTTTGTGCATTTATGGATCCACTGTGATCTGTAGTTGTGTTAACAATAAGAGATGTAATATTGTAGAAACTGTTCAAATTTTAGTTCCAAACCCCAAAATTTTAACAATATTCTGCCTGTTACCAAATGTTTATGTAACATTGTGTTTAATGTACATGTATAAATAATAAGTTGAGGCATGATATTGTTGAAATTGCATTAAGTTTTCAAATGAAATTTCAGTTTTTTCAGGTTATTCACATCTTTTATGTAAAATGTAAATATTTTCATGATTTAATTGTTTGATTTTTTTACTAAAACAAAATGGAAAAACTTGGATTTGTCATTATTTGTAGGTTGTTAAATCATTATTTTACTGGTCTGGCCCGCTTGAGATCGAATTGGGCTAAATATGGCCCCTGAACCAAAATGAGTTTGACACCTCTGGTGTATAGGATGATCCACTGTGTTGGCTGATATGGAACCAAAACAATAAAATCCATGAATACACAAGAGAACAGCTTTGAATAACTGTCCACTGTGTTGACCACTAAGCATGAAAGGGTTAATTAATTTTTATTTATTTATTAATTTTTTCATAGGTTTCACATCTTCCACCAACGTGGGCCGTTGTATAATTGTATATAATTTGCCTTACAGTCATATCTACCTAAATACTGGACTAAATATGGTCCACATGAGTCCACTTTTCTCTCCTCCCTTATTTCCCACATCAGACTGAACTTCCATGGGTGCAGGGGTGTGTGTGTGTGTGTGTGTGTGTGTGTGTGTGGGGGGGGGGGGGGGGGGGGGGGTGCCACCTGGAGCCTCCCTCGGGGATCCCAGATGCTCACCCCACCTTGAAGAGCCCCAGCATCCCCCCCACCCCCACCTCCTGCGACGAAACCCAC
This sequence comes from Sphaeramia orbicularis, assembly GCF_902148855.1. NCBI lineage: Eukaryota > Metazoa > Chordata > Actinopteri > Kurtiformes > Apogonidae > Sphaeramia > Sphaeramia orbicularis. The sequence continues at coordinate 51,802,561 of NC_043961.1, read as the reverse complement.
ACCCCACACCGAGTCGCGCACGGAGGGGGCGGGGCAAGACGGCGTGCGCACAGCCTACGCAATTTGTGCGCATGTTTCATGTGTGGATACTGTAACGGTGCAGGTCATCATTGCATGGTTGATGTCCAGCTGGAGGAAGAAGAGGAGGAAGAAGAAGGAAAAGAAAAAGAAGAAGAAGAGAGGATTTACAGAATTAAAGGAGGCATCGCTGTTTTAGATCGGCGTTAAGTCCGCTGGCATCATGAGTAAAGTACAAGGCGGCATGAAATGCGTGAAATACCTGCTTTTCGTTTTCAACTTCATTTTCTGGGTAAGTCTGCTCCACTCATTTGTTTGCATGTAAACAACAGTCCCTGTAAATCATGTTGATATTCCAAACATTCACATGCATTACTGTAAGATGCGCGGATGTGGACCGGATCTGTGTTTAGGTTATATTTATTCACATTTGATGTTAGTGCTGCATCTTATTATGGTCTTTATAGATTCATCATACTGCCGACTGTTATTAGGCCTGTTTGGTATTTATTTATAGACTGCTTTCGTTTACAGTGGAGATGCGGTAGTGATGCTGAGAATGTAATAGTGCAGATAGTCTTTATCCACCTGCTGTTCACTCAACTCTCCCTCTCTGGACAGTTTCCCTCCTCTATTAATCCTGAGTTATGTTATGATTTAAGTCTATTAAGCCATGTATGGTTGCATCTCTTACACATCTCCATCTATGAAATCAGTTAATCTGTGATCAAACAGGATCCTAGAGGCTACTGAACCATTAAACTGGCCATGACTGATGTAGTATGTGTTGCACTGTAGTCCTGCTGCAGCACCACATCCACCAGAGCTGCAGACCCATGCTATTTTTCCAACACACCCACATTTCAGATCGTCTTCTTAGTTTGGCATTGTGCTGTGACTTTCCTGCTGCATGTCTATCTGGGTGTTCAGGTTGTTTTTGTTAATCTGTTTGGGGTAGATACATCATGGAGGTTTCTGTTTGGGTCTGTTGTGCTACATGAGGTCAATGCAGATAAGGTTACCTGTGGCTGCAGCTGCTACAGTGGAGTCACTTTCACTTTGCTGTGCAGTGACTTATGAAATACTGTCAGGTTTGGTTTATAACAGAGGGAGAAAAGAAACAGCCAGATGCAATGTATAGAAGTACAATTGCAGTGTATTTGTATAAACAGGAAAACTTAAGGAGTTAAAACAGGTAATTCTAATTCATACACCTCTACAAGCTTTACAAAATACATTTATTCTAGGGCAAGGGTGTCAAACTCATTTTGGTTCAGGGGCCCAATTTGATCTCCAGTGGGCTGGACCAGTCAAATAATAGCATAATAACTGACAAATAATGACAACTTCAAATTTTTTAGTACAAAAAATAACATTAGATGATCAAACTATTTCTTTTCAAAACAAAAAAAAGATGTGAATAACTGGAATAAAAAGAAATTTCTGAAGAAAAACAAGTACAATTTTATCAATAATATGCCTCACCTTGTGATTTCTACATGTGCATTACAGATCAGATCTACCAAGACACAAAACAGGCAGAATATTGTTAAAATTGCGCTTATTTTTCTTTAGACACTCCAGGTTGTTCATATTTGTTCAGGTTATTGACATTTTATTATTAAAGGATATCAGAATTTCATGTTTTTTGCAATAAATCAAAGAGAAAAATTTGGTGTTGCCATTATTTAGAGGCATCATATATTATTTTTCTCACATTAAACCAAGAAGAAAATTTGGAGTCATTATTTCTAGGTTATTATGCTGTTATTTTTGAGTTTGATGCCCTTGACTGTTAATACCCTCTGGGGAATTTTTGCATTTTGCACTTTGTAAATTCATCTCGCAGGCCAGATTGGAACCTTTGGCGGGCCGGTTTTGGCCCCTGGGCCGCATGTTTGACACCTGTGTTCTAGGGCTACTACTCTGTCCGATGTCTGCAAATCACTTATTTGACCAAACAATAGTCCAGAGCTCAACAATATTCAGCTTTTCATTTCATAAAACCCTGAGAGACAGCAAGTCTTCACAATCAAATGACTGAAACCCTGTAAAGATAAATGTTTTTGCCACAAATGCCACTTTATTTGGTTAGTGCAGTAATTGCAGAGGCTCCTGCGGTCGTCTTGACAGATGCTCATCCTTTATTGCTCAATGATACAGTCTATGGGTTTGTGCATCTGCATCGGCTCATCTGGCCTCTGTAAGATGATCTCTTGTGCCTGAAGCCATGTCACCCTAACACACAGCGACCTCTTTGTTTTTGGAGTTTTGGGAGAGAAAGCAGAGCTGTTGTGGTGTGAGCCAAAAGGGGCGTACAGTAAGTACGCTGTCATTTTGGGGTGCAGAGCCAACAGGCAGCCAATGACAGTGGGAGTTACATCACCAGGCACTGTGAGGCTGGCACTGCCTGCGACTCAAATGCACCATGGGAGATGGACCACGGATGCTGGCAGGGATGCTGGATGTAGATATGATCATTTTATTGGAGCATGAGGTGCAGTTTTGCATCTTTTCATCCTTTCGTTTAAACCCTATTTAACTCATATTTTCCTTCAGAGTTCACCTTTAACAGATCAGAAAATAGATTAAGGTTCAGATTTGTGAAAGTTTAATACATTTTTTTTCAGTATTTTTCATTGAGACTAGAATCTGTGAGCATATTCTTGAACAACTCTCAGTCAAACCAAATAATGCGACTTATCTACAAGGTCATGAGGATTAAGTTTCTCTTGAGGCGACACCTTGGTTCTAATCAATGGGATTATTTCTGGTCAAGTTTTCCCACAGAGCATTGGTGTCCTCTTGATGTTGAAAGGACAAAACACATCACACCTAGTGAAGTATTTTTATAGGCTGCACCTCAACATATTTCCACTACAACAAAAAAAACAAAAGGAAACTTTCAGTAAAAAAAAATATATATAATTACTGGAAATAAATGTTCTTTTGGCCATTTCAGCTTGTACGACTCATCCATCCTCACATGTGAATACTTGTGTCGCTGGTCTCAAATCTGTCCTGTTGCGTTTGTTTTTGGAGAACTTTCAGTTGCTAAAGCACTGATTCATTTACATTTCTGGCAGCAAGTTGTTTGGAATAAACAGGAGAAAAAAAAAAAAAAAGACAGGCACTGGGCATGAGCATCAATAGCTGGTTTACTGGAGAGACAAAGATAAGAGCGCCACCTGCAGAATATTAATCAACTGAGGATTCCAGGAAGGATGATTAACAGTGGAGCGTCGTCTTAACACTTAGAGACAAGTTCTCATCAACTCAAATCCATGCCTGCATTTTAATAGTGTGTTATTATTCTGCATAAGTGTGTGCTAACATGATGAATGCTGTTTCTGTCTCAGCTGTCGGGCCTGTTGGTGCTGGCTGTGGGACTATGGCTCAGGTTTGACCCAGACACGGTGGAGCTGCTGACAGGTGACAACGCCCCTGATACCTTCTTCATAGGTACGTCTCCACTTCTGCAGCCTCGTATGACACCCAACCTCACCTTTACGGAACATAAAATGCAGGTCGAGAGAACAGTCGTATTTATTTTCACATGATAATAACCCTCTACTATCATCAGGGTTCTTGCACAGGTCTTGAAAGTTTTAAAAAGTATGGAATTTTGAAACACTGTTTTCCAGACTGAAATGTGTGAAAATTTTAATAAAGTATGGAAAAAAGTTTATCTTATAGTTGATTTTAGAGTATGCTCAAAAATAAAGGCACATAAATACATGAGGAAAGCATACAAAACATTGGATATAATTTCACTAACTCGTCAGTACTGGTATGATTCTAGTGAAACTTGTTGCACTTTTGTGATTTTCATGTGTTTTGAAAATGTTTCTGCCAGTAAAACATAATTTACTGCAAATTATGCATTCATTCATTCATACATTTATTAAAGTGAACTTTTCTACTACACATAACAGATGCAATCTCAACTTAAAAAGTAGGTACACAAGTATAAAAGTACATAAAGGCAAAGTCTTGAGGAAAAAAACAGAAGTTCTGAAATAGTCTGGAATTATTTGGATAAAAAGCAAGGACCCTGCATCATATATTTCAATAAAACGAATGATGACAAAGGAGTGTAAGTCACATGTGAGATATTTAAAAAATGATACATGATTAATAATAATAATAATAAAAAGACACCATTAAACGTAATCATTTTTGAAGGTTCTCACAGTTTATTATGGTTAAATATAACTGCATTTCCCTAAATCAGTGTCTACAGAGCATGACCACATGTTCTGATATGACTGCGGATGTCGTGTCTTCTGATGCGTGTAATGATCATTTTACAAGCCGTCATTACATCCCAGGGGGATTCACCCACCACCATTTGAACTAAAAAAACACACTGAAGTCACAGGTGTGGATGAGCTCTGATGAACACTTTACAGGCACAGAATCATCTTGTGACGTTTTGACCACTGATGCCTTTATTTATCATTTATATTCTCAAAAATGACATCATAATAACAAAAACGGAAGGAAAAACATAAGTAAGTAGGAGTTAGGGACTGTTTCGTTCATGTTTATTGGACTTTTTTGGTTTTAACATAATATGAGTAACGTTAATACAAGAAGCATTCAGTATGTTATTACATAGATATTTTTTTTTCTATGTAAGTAGATTTTACTGATTATTTTCATATTTTTCTTTGCAGTGTTAAGAAAAATGGTTCATAAAATCATACCTTCTTTGTCTTATAATTTGTCTTAAAAGTGTTTTGTGGATTGATTTTGATACAATTTACTGATGGAGACTGACAAGATTATATTGATTCTGAATCCATATCAATTTTCTTTATGGGGAGAAGTTAGTGAGTTTACTTTTTTTTTTGAGCACATAAAATCATAACACACAAAACACATAAAACATGTCAAACAACATTTTTTGGCGCTTAAAAAGGAGTGGGAAGAAGTACAACTTATATACTTCCACCCCCTTTTTACAAACTAATAAATAAATTAATTCCACTTCCTTTACTTAAAGAAGGGTAGAGGCTACTATCATTTCCGCCAAATGTTTTGTCTGAGAACAAGTAAAAGCATATGCCAAGTCATTTTTAAGTGCTCTTGGACAGATGTGATTTCCCTTTTAATGGAATAATTTGATGAACTGATCGATCAGCAGTCTTCATATGACAAATGACCATGACCTGGACATGTCCGTCTGTGAACCAACACATGATCAGGCGGCAGCATCAGGGGCTCAGGTGGTCTTTGATTGCTGTCGGATGAAGAGATCCTTTTCAGAACTCCAACAAGCCACACACTTGACGGTTAAAACATACAGTAGTTAAGACAAACACTCCTCAGTGCTCAGTAGAGCTGCATACAATAGCCTCTCTCTGTCTCTCTCTCTCTCTGTGGGTGCAGATGATCAGAATGAAGCCTATTCTTGTTTCTCTTGGTGTAGACCATGACCTAAAATGGTGACTTCACTTCATCAGCTCTCTGCTGTGCTTTCTTGGAAGCGGTTGCCTCCCTAAGGACACATGTAGCAGGTTGGGTGGGGCGGGCAGCAGCAGTCGGTCGTTCCAAACTCCTTGTTGTCTTATACAGTGGCTCCTGCAGATGAGGAAGGAGAGACAATACACAGAGGGACTGAACCGCCCGTCTGCTAAATGTTAGAATGAAACCTAAAATAGAACAGAAATGGGACGATAATGCTGCATAAAAGAATGAAACACCAACTGCAGTACGCTTTAGTTTTTACAGATACAGTATCTGTTTATGCAATCTATTGATGCTTCGATGATCTGACCTCAGTTTTGTATTATTTGACAAGCAAATCAGTCAACATCCAACTTATGTCACACATTTAGACAAGTACTGTTCCTTAAACTGTTCTGCACTTTACTTGAATATTACTCTACCTCAGGGGTGTCAAACTCATTTTAGTTCAGGGGCCACATTCAGCCTAATATGATATAAAGTGGGCCGGTCCAGTAAAATAATGTAAATAATAGGATAAGAACTTTTGAGTGAAATAAGTAAATTCCGTAATGAAAATGTTTACATCTACGAATTGTACTTGAACATAACATGAACAAATATGAACAACCTAAAAGTTTGCAATGTTAACAATATTACGCCTTAGTTTATCATTTATACATGTGAATCACAACTTAGAGATCACAGTGGATCTACAAATACACAAAACATTAAATAACAAGGAGAATATTATTAAAATTCCACATACTTCTCTATTCACATTTTTTATAAAAGGCTAGTGTGTAAATGTACATATTTTTGGTTAATTTCACTTTTTTTTTACACTAAAACAAAGAGAGAAATTTACAGTTTTCATTATTTATAGGTTATATGATAGTATTTTACTGGTCTGATCCACTTTAGACTGAAATGACCTAAAATGATTTTAACATCATTGATTGTTAATATCTTCGGCGTAATTTTTGCATTTCACAAATTCATCCCAGGGGCCAGATTGAACCCTTTGGCAGGCCAGATTTGGCCCCCGGGCCGCATGTTTGACACCTGTGCTCTATCTCTTTATTCCACTAAATTTTAACATAAAAGTTAATACTGTGTATTTTACTCGTTTGCATTCATATGACAGCTTACATGAGGATTAACTGTGTAAAACTGTTAGAATTAGCTCCAGTGTTGTATTTCTTGTTCATTATTGCATCAGCAGTAACTTATTAATATATAATAAGAAAGGAGTCAGTCTTTTTTTTTTTTTTTTTTTTTTTTTACTGTTTTTTTAATACTGTTCTGCACTTTCACTTAAATGAACCTTGACTGCAGGACTGTTAATACTACATGGGTATTATTTTGCTGCTCTTAGGCAATCGATCTTTCTTTGTTAAAGATTCTGTGCTGTAAACAATGATCACGTCTCACTCTAAACGAAAATGTAAAAATCACAATCATCAGGAGGATAGTGGATCATAGCTGCCAACATAGACTACGAGCAAAGCGTCTCACAGAGTGATACCATAACAAAACGAAGTGGCACCATTTCCTTTGGGTGAATGATTTTCCACTCTGTCACCTTTGTTACTCTGACCTGCAGAGCGTAAACACCCGTAATGTGTGTGTATACATGCAGGATAGTCGACTCAACTTTATTTACATTGCACCTTGCATGCAAATATACAGTCCAAAGAGCTGCGCAAACTAAACTCTGCAAGTTTAAAATGTATAATAAAGCAATACAGTGTTGGCATAAGATAAGGTGATAAAGGCCCAGTGTAAAACTAATAAAAGAAACAGTGATTATAATGTAAAAACTAAGACTATACTAAGCTAAGATTTAAACGATTATGTTCTGGTAACTGGATGAAGTATGGAGACAAAGTAAGAGAATGGGAGGCATTAGTATGTCATATTTCTACTCAACAGCTGCCTTCAGCTAAGTCTGTTTGACAGTAAGTCTGCTACATATCAGTGGTTTGAATAAGAAGAAGCGTGAGAGCAATAGAGCGTATATTAAAGTGATGGAAAGCATCTCGAGCCAGAATCAGTTCAGTGGAAACACTTTGTATATATACAGTCGATGGCATCTTGGCCCATTATATTTTCCATTGCTAACATAGACACTCTGCTTGAAGTGGTGTTAAATCTCTCTTCCAGCTCCCTTCAGTCTATTCGCTGCCGATGGCCCTGTCTTTACCTCCTTAGCAGCAGGAAAACAACAGCTTGCATCCTCCCCATGTGGATTAATTAAATTGCTGTGGCGGTTTGCTGCCGATGCCACTGATTAGGCCCTTAGCATGGGCCTCTGGGAGTGGGTCCGGTGTACGATTACAGAGTTGAGGGCTCTGTAGTCTGGGTAGGGAGTGAGGGAGGTGACGACATCCCAGTGAACACGGAGGAGGTTGGAGCAATCTGTAACATCAATCCCCAGAAAATTAGATTAAACCTTTTTTTTGAGCATCTGTTTTTACTGCTTTAGCCTCCAGTAGCAGAAATGCATAAAGCAATTTGAAAGAAATATTAATAAGAGTGGAAGCTCCTGAATCGACTCCATAGCAACACTTACTCTGATCTAAGTGATACAAAACAGAGCAGGATATTGGGATGCTACACAGTGCCAAAATGCTTTCCCTCTCAGACACGTATAGGGTTTCTGTCTGTTTGCAGCCTCAGAGCAGGTCCAGGGTCTTGTTTTGTTTCATGCGCTGACAGATGGCCACACAAGGTATTTGTTTTCATTGGTTTCTAGTTATCAGACTGTCTCAACCAAGCAGGAAGCCATCTTGAAATCAATATTTCTGTGTCTGTGTGCGGATTAAACACATTTATCATTCACCACACTAAGTGAGGTTCAAAGGACAAACACTTAAAAGTCCCAGAGATACTTAGTTGAGTGTTTCAGACCTATTTCATCTTGTCTCTGTGCTGTAAAATCCACAAATGTCTGCACTAAATGAGTAGGCTGATAATCACATTGAATTGTGGGAGGGGATTCAGAGGTTCTGAGCCGCCAAAGGAGCGTCCACCTACACTTTTCTGTTCTAGTGCAACAACAGCCTTTTGATAAATTCTACTTCTACCAAGGCCTTGCACAATGCTGCCATCATTAGGTGAAGCTGTGAACTGCAGTTCCATCTCTAGCTAGATTTGACATGTTCACTCATTCATCTTCTATGTCAGGGGTGTCAAACCTACGGCCTGTGGGCCAAAACCGGCCCACTAAAAGGTCCAATCCAATGGGATGAATTTGTGAAATGGGAAAATTACAGTGACTACATTAACAATCGAGGGTGTCATTTTGATCTCAAGTAGATCGGACCGGTAAAATAATAACATAACCTATAAATAATGACAACTCCAAATTTTTCTCTTTATTTTAAAGTGAAAAAAGTAAAATTACATGAAAATGTTTACATTTGCAAGCTATCTTCTCACAAAAAAAGGGAATAACATGAGCAACTATGTGCAACCTCAAATGTCTTAAGAAAAATAAGCGCGATTTTAACAATATTCTGCCTGTTACTAAATGTTTTGTGCCTTTGTAGATCCACCATAAGTAAGTTGTAATATACTTGTAATATTATAATGTCAATACACTTTTTTATTTATTTATTATTCTTATCCTCTGTGTTTAACTCTTACATCTCATTTGTCTGTATGTATGTTTGCGAGCAATGGAGTTCACAGAATTTTCTTCAAGATCAACAAAGTACATATCTATCTATCTGTCTATCTATTAAGGGTGTTAAAAAATATCGGTTCTGCAATATATCACAATATTTCATTTCACAATACTGTATCGATAGTAAAAAGTACTGTATCGATATTTTTAAGTATTTATTCAAATGCAGATATGGCAGAGGTTCATTTTTGCTTTTTGTTTTTCTTTATTGTTTATAAGTTATTTATTATTATTTAACACTGTTTTATTAAATAATGGTTATTTTACACATCCTAAAAGCACTTTTTACTGTCTGAGAGGCAGATGTTAGTTCCTTTGGAAACTAGGAGAATTCGAAAAATTTTGTGATATAGCATTAGATCCTGTTCTGAAATAAAAGTGTGTTTAATATTTGTACACATTTCTGGTGTAATTCAATCCTTCCAGGAAATAATCATTAAAAAAGAAAGAAACAAACAAAAAATTGCCTTTTTAGCAGTATCGTGATATATCATGATATATCATATCGTGATCCTAGTATTGTGATTTGTACCATATCGCCAGATTCTTGCCGATACACAAACCTACTATCTATCTATCTATCTATCTATCTATCTATCTATCTATCTATCTATCTATCTATCTATCTATCTATCTATCTATCTATCTATCTATCTATCTATCTATCTATCTATCTATCTATCTATCTATCTATCTATGTGTAAACAATAAGCTGAGGCATAATATCAATTCATATTATTCACATTTTTTAAAAATAGTTTGTACCTGTAAATATTTTCATTATGTAATTTTACTTTTTTCACTTCAGGAAAGTTTGGAGTCGTGATTATTTGATCATATAGTTATTATTTTACTGGTCCGGCCCTTTTGAGATTATATTGTACTTTATGTGGCCCCTGAGCTAAAGTGAGTTTGACACCCCTGTTCTGTGTGCAGCAGTTAAAGTCCTCACTCATCGTCTCTGCTTTTTTCCGTCCTCAGCTGTGTACATCCTGCTCGGTGCAGGGGGGCTGATGATGCTCGTCGGGTTCTTCGGCTGCTTCGGGGCTGTGCGTGAGTCTCAGTGTCTTCTAGCATCAGTGAGTATGAAGTGAAAGCTGTGATGCCTTTTGATGTTGCTTTATTGATGAACCTGGCATGAGTTGCATAAATTAGTGGTGAAGTTTTATTTTGTGGGTCTGTATTAATTTCACAATTTCAGTGTCATTTTTACAGACACAACTATATGTCATTAGTTGGCATTGATAAAGCATGTTTCATACATAGAAATAAAATTAAACTTAGGAAAGATAAAAGATAAAAGATGGTAAAATCAATCAGGAGCATGATTTACAAAAATAAAAGTAAAAAATACTAAAATACAATGATGACTAATACAATGATTGAATGTGTTTTAGAAACATGAAACAAGGGGGAATGCTGTTCACATCAACAATATGTTTTCCTTGTAGTTTTCAGTCAGTGTGTGGGAGCCAAGTACATACATAATTCAACAAATACAGAAAATAATCTTTCATATGGTAAATTCATGTCAACTGAATGATGCTTATTTTTAAGGGATTTTTCACAATACTTAGTATGAAATTACCAAATTCTACCCATGAAATACTGAATGTATTAATATAAGATATTTCGCTAAGTGTTGTAAGAGACTGGACTCATTAGAGGGTGTGTGTATAATAATAATAATAATAATAATAATAATAATAATTATTATTATTATTATTATTATTATTATTGTTATTATTATTATTATTATTATTATTATTATTATTATTATTATTATTATTATTGTAATCTTTACCATAACAATGGTGGGTCTCAGCATCTGTCTGTCTGTCTGTGGATCTGCACGGTTCTGAGAAATTGAGATGTACTTAACTGGCCAATTTGGTTTCTACAGTTGAGGAATAGTCCCATCTCAACATTGAATATCTTTTTCTTTAAAATTCATTTTTTTAAAGTCAGGGGGGACTGATTTAATTCATGTTGCTAAGCAGTTGCTAGGGGGAGGGACAGGAAGCAGCCTTGCACGCCAGGAGACAATAGGTGTAATCATTGTTGTCCTCTGGTGGTCAAACACAGGAGGTCATTCAGTACTGTCCTCCACTGTCAATTTGATGTCACAGTTATTCAGTTACATTTGTTAAATAAAATATCAAATTCTACTGCATTTTGGTCCAATTAGGGGAAAGTCTTTTGGGATACATTTGGGGGAGGGATAGTAATTCAGCATATTTTTAATATCTTGGTGTATTCACGTTTCCATAGAGAAATGTTCCCACAGCTAGAGGAGTGGATTTATCCACGGGATTTGAGCTACTACTAAAAATAATAATAATAATAATAATAACAACAATGAGAAGAATAAGGTTTATTTGTGTCCTGCAGTTCTTCGCTTGCCTGCTGATTATCTTTGGAGCAGAGATTGCAGCTGGTGTGTTTGGATTCCTCAACAGGGACCAGGTAAAGCTATGTATTTATTCTTAAGAAAAGAATACTACCAGATTTTTATCTTCCATTATAAGTCTTCAGCTAAGGACCACCTAAACTAAACTCATGTACAATCAAAACTTTTCCCAGATCTAATGTTGCACTTGTACTTTATTTTGGGTGTTTTTCCCATTTTTGATGGTCCAACATGATATTAAATTATATATTTTTTTTTACTTAAAATGTAAAATCTTGACATCTATACACATAACTACGTAAGTGTTTTACAAATTTAAACAAAATGCTAAAACCCAAAAGCAACACAAAGGGAAAACCCTGACTTTGCTGTTACAATTTACAAAAACTCATGAATAAGTGAACAAACATGCAGCTTTCTTTCACCTTTAACAGATTGTTGAAGAAGTGCAGAAGTTCTACAGCAGCTCCGTCACCTCCACCACCAACGTGAACGGCACAGCGATAGCAATGATTTACCACAAAACTGTGAGTAGACATGACTTTTACTCTTTTGCTTATTTATTATGTTACACATAGAACGTTCCCATGCGTATCAAATGTTCTATATTCACAGCTCAACTGCTGTGGAGGTTCCACACAAGATCCCAACCTGTGTCCAGAGGAAGAGGCAGAGAAGAAGGTGAACAGCTGTAGCATGTCATGCACACTAGGGGGCAGTATAGTATTTTATCTGATACTTCTCCCCCTTGTCTGCAGGGTTTGCGTAAAGCCTGCAGCACAGCCCTCTGATCACTGTGACCTCTGTTTTTAGGACTGTCTCACTGCCATAAAAGACTTCTTCAATGAAAAGCTGCACATCATCGGGTACATTGGCATCGGTATAGCCGGTGTAATGGTGAGAATCCACAAAAATGTTTAAATAATAAGTCATAAAGTCATCAAATCATATTCAGATCTAATCAAATACACTGGTTTCTGCATATTTAATGAAATCCTATAAATGCATCTTAGTGTGTATATTTTGTATGTTATAGTATTGACTTATCATTATTATTATTATTATTATTATTATTATTATTATTATTATTATTATTATCATCTTATTGTTTTATTATTTCATTGTCTTTTGTTGTTATATTTTACTTCTAAATGTTATTTTATTGTGATTTTAATCTTTTTATGTCACTGCAGTACAGTTTGTTATAATGAAGCATTGATCAGGATTTTTTGTACTTTTATCCACCTATACCAGGGTTGTTAAACATGCGGCCCGCAGGCCAGAACTGGGCTGTCAAAGGATCCGATCCGGCGCTTCAATGCAAAAATTACACTGAAGATATTAACAGTCAAGCGGTGTTGAACTTGTTTTAGTTCAGGGTGCACATACAGCCTAATGTGATCTCAAGTAAAATAATAGTATAATAACCTATAAATAATGACAACTGGTTTAATGTGAAAAAAGTAATATTACATTATGAAAATATTTACGTTTGCAAACTATTCTTTCACAATAAAATGTGAATAACACAAACAAATATGAACAACCTGAAATCTCTTAAGAAAAACACGTAAAATTTTAACAACATTCTGCCTGTTAGTAAATGTTTTTGTATTTGCAGATCCACTATGATCTGTAAACTGTCTCAATAATAAGCTGAGACATAATATTATTGAAACTATACTTTTTTTTCTTAATAAAGTTCAGTTTGTACACAGTTGTTCAGGTTATTCACGTTTTCATAATGTAATTTTTCTTTTTTCACAATAAAACAAAGAGAAAATTGGATTATTATTTATAGGTTATTATGCCTTGGATTATTTTACTGATCCGGCCCACTTAACCCTTTACAGGGCACTCAGTGAAATACTCTGAAATTCAAAATCTCAACCTTAGTGTATTAGTCTCCCTCCTCTTGCAATAAAACATCTAAGCAGCACTTGCTAAAAAGTAAACACATGCAAAAAAATGACTGTTTAAAGGTTATAAACTGACAAAAATTACTAATATTCACTATTTACAGCTTCAAAATGTCTGTAAAACCTCTCTGAATCACTGTATAGTGTTGTAAAAACCAACATGCTTCTTGACCTTACTGAGGCACGGGATTGGCCCCATCTTTAATGTTTGCGGAAATGACCAAAAATAGTCACTTGCCTGATAAAGGGTTAAGATCAGAGGGGGCAATATGTGGTCCCTGAACTAAAATGAGTTTAACTCCCAACATTGTACATTAGATTTTAAAATTCAAACTGCAGGAGTGAAAATGATGATGATGATGATGATGATGATGAAATTCTTTATTCAGTCATCACATAATAACCAGTGTCAACAACAGCACTTCAAACATTACAAATGTTACCAACAGGTTAATGACTGAAAAGGCACAGGCAGAAGCAAAATGCTTATATTAATGCCTGTCCTACATAACAAATTCAGCTACCCAGCATCCAATATAGGAAAAAGAAAAAAAGAAAAAAAAAAAAAAAAAAAAAAAAAAAAAAACAAAACAATGTAAAAAGCAAACAAACAAGCAAAACATAAAAAGGTGAAAATAAACCAGAGAAATAGAAAACTTAACCACCAAATTAATGGTAATTTAATGTAGACTCAAAAATAAATAATTTACCTATTTACCTATTAAATCAGGGGTAAAGGCATCAGAATATGAAAATACACACCTACCAGGACCAAATATAAGTAAAAATCAACCTGATGTTATGGAGAAGTGAAGATATTTAGTTTTCATGTTCAGGTCACAATTGAATAAATTTGATCAACAATCGGTAAATACCATTTCCTCTGAAAAAAACAAAAAAAAAACTGTTACAAGCCAAAAATGAGGCATCACAGGGTTGATTTTCTCAATAGTCTCATGTCATCTAATATAATTTCATCGATAATATGCTTTGGCCCTGTTACTAAAAAAACAGTGCAGCTTTAAGAGATAAGAAAGTATGAAAGTTATATCTTTATTACCAGAGGTTTGTGTAATCTGATCAGCTCTTCTGCTCTGTGTTTTAAGAGGCTCAAGATCAAACTGAATAATGAATAAAAAATTCATAGCAGGTGCTTCACTGTGTCAAAAACACACAATGTACTTATATGTGTATGAATGAATCAGATGCTCCTTAAGGACAGAGGTGCCATGCATGAAAAACCAAAGGACTATGCAAAAAAAAAGGGAAAAAAAGCTAATTTTCAAGAAGTAAGCAATGCAAAAACAGCCAGCAACCAGTCTGAAACACTCTGCTCCAAAAATAAATCCCCAACAAATACATAAGAAATAAAAATAAACTATTATTTTTGTATCTCAGTGCCTCTGACTGTGTTTCTCTGTTGTATTTTTGCACCATTTACTCTTTGAACATTGATGATTGTTCCTTTTTGCTTTTACTTCCCATTAGTTGGAGTACAATTAGTTTATTCTGTCTTGTTCAGTATTATTTTTAGTCATATCACTTTGAACTCTATGCTAATCTTATGAATGCTGCTATACAAATATCGCTGTCTTGACCCTGTCCCTAACTGTGTGTGTTTTCAGATTATCGGTATGATCTTCAGTATGGTCCTGTGTTGTGCCATCAGGAACAGCAGAGAGGTTATATAGACGGGGGGGGAGTTCGCCCCCTCCCCGTCCTCCCACCTCACCTCCTCTGCAGCCAGTCCGCTACAAAGTCACTCGACCCTTCGTAATCAACCCCATCTGAATAAGAAGGGACAAAAACCTCCATTTTGTTTCACTGATCACCAAATATCCAAATTTTCCGAGTACGTGGACCAAATTGAACACGATACGCTGGATCGATGTATCTTCACGCCTCCTGAACTCCACCAGCACTGAAACCATGAATCGTCTCTCTTTCTCTCTCTCTCTCTATCTCTCTCTATCTGTTTTTTTTCCATAACGCTTGCTCTGCTTTTGGCACAACTCTGTGACATTCCTTGGTTTTAACATCCTTTTGTTACACTGCCGGCTCCAGCGAGGCTGCAGCTGCACTGTAGCAACAACACACATAACAGCCTTCTATGACACTGGAATGTTGTGACTGAGGAGTATTTGCTGTAAATACAGACCCCTATTTTATGCATTTGCAGTTCATTATTATGTGCCCTTGCTCTTTTTATGTCATTTACAGGCCTAATAATGCCAACCATACTTGTGTGCTTAAATGTTTTGAGGACTAGCCTACCTTTGCAGAAATTTCCATGATGTGCCTATTTAGCCGCACAGATAAACCTCCAGCTACTGTAATATTTATCTACTCCTTGTGATTTCAATATGCACATAACAGCTGTACTCGCTCCCCGCCATCACTCTTTAAGTATTCCTACTTTAAAGCACAATAGAGGACGTGTAGAAATGAGGGTTAGGACGGGTCTGATGATAAACTGCCACTCTGTAAATCTTCAAACAAATCCAAAAAAAAAAAAAAAATACATCTGATAAAAACATCCTGAGCTCTTCTGGAGCATGTGTACTGTAACAGTGAGCTAGTTTGCATTTTGTGTGAAATACTGTGGATGTAAATTTTGTTGGTGTGCCAGTAAGATGTTAAGTATAGAATAATATAGTTTATGTCAAACTTTAACCTCAATAAAACTATGTATTTTGTGCTTTTATTGACATGTGTGAATGTCTCTTTCCTGTCTGTGAAGTCTCTGAATGACTCTACACCACGGTTCTGGGATTTTGTCTAGAGCAGCTGCAGCGCTGACTCTTCAGTGTAAATTTTGCGGTTGCTGCATTTCCTGTACACGTCTGCACTGCAGATAGGTCAACTGACACAGATGAGATGTGGCAAAAAAAAAAAAAAAAAAGCGAGGGAAAACCAACTTTTGTATCTTAAAAGAACCAGAGACCGATTAGGCTGTTCGTTTCTTACTGTGTTATATTCAATTTGTTTTCTCAGACAAATATTTATATGACTTTGGACAGTTTTTATGTTGTTTTTTTTTTGTCTTTACTCTAGACAGGATGTGGGGGTAGAAACTGAATAATGTTATATAGCAAAGATCACAAGGTCCTAGTTTTGTGGAGGTGTTTTAGACTCATCTATAGTTAGTTTCAGTTTGATCTTAGTCTGATGCGAGTTCAGTAGAAAAACAACCTGACTTTTTTTCTGTCCAAAAACCAGCAACTCTATCCCTAAGCTGCAGAATAACTCTGACACAAACTGAAACCTAATATTGTTCCATTCAAACAGAAACTGGAGGCAACAAGAGCTTCTTTTCTTACATTTTGGACTGAAAAGTGTCTCTCAGAAAGCACCAGTGTTATGATTTTCCCTTAATCTCCATATATGCTCTTTGCTACTATGAAATAACTCATACAGATAAAATATGGAACGTGCAGAGCTACACTTCTGCTATGTTTAGTGCAAAGCTGTGGTCAAAAAAAGATTCTGCTTCATTACTATGCTCTTTAGTTCCTTCACCGGTGGCAGTTGCAATTAAACATGAGGAAAAGATGACTTATCATTCGTGGTTTGATTTTATGGGAAGATAAATGAACTCTGCTGTTACTAAGTTAGTAATACTGTTCTTTGCAAATAAAATGTCTTGTTAGCTCTTGCTCTCAGCTTTCTACTGAAGTTTGAAGTAATGAGTCATATTTACTCAGAACTGACTGCTTATTATTCCTGTAAGATCTTTACCGCTTACACAACTGATAACTTAAGCAAAAATCATTTATTGTATAAGTGCCTTTGTCTATTTGTGAACCATCTTCAACTAATTTCATCAGCCTAAATTAGATTTTTATATTTTTTAAAAGACAAAAAAAACAGCCTTAGGTAAGTAATAAAATGAAGACCACAAACACAACATACATTACAAATTGTATTTTTTTTTAATACAATATATGTACAAAAGCTATCACAATCACATATGTAACTTTTTTTTCAGTTCACAAACAGTAACAGTCATAATGCTTTTTTGGCCAACAGAATTGTTTGTCAGTCAGAAGATGGCCTGCTCTGTTAAGGCAACAACCAAAAGTTAAATAGGTGGTATGCATATGTGATCATCTAATATTATAACTGAGGTTATACAGACAAACACATACATATTTAATGTGCATCAAGTTTTTTGCAGATATTAAGATACTGACTACTGAACTGTAGGACTAATATCAAGTATATAACAGGACACAGTTTATGGTTTTGGCAAACCGTATGGTCCCATGTCAACAGGAAGGTTTATGATCAGTCAAATTCAACATTTACACTCACAGTTAATGATGAAAAGCTATGTAAAAAAAAAGTAAAAACAAAAAAAAATCCCTTTGCAATAAATTGTCTGAATTGGGCTCTAAAACTAAGAGCCTTTGTAACATGAGACAGCAATAAAAAAAGAAATAGATACAAACACGGAAGTACTGCAAGTCACTGCATTCAGTTCAAAACAATAATGTAGTTCACATGGAAAATATTCAGATAATTATATCGTGGGAAATGGGTCTTTGTTTGATGGAGTGATACCCAGCCCAGCTCCCTCACAGAGGGAAACAGAACTGGACTGACAGGGACAAAGAGAAGAGTAATAACACTGCAAACTCCAGGTCCCCCGACCCAGTAAGGCTAGCTGCTTCAAGTGCAAACATTGGCCATAGCCTACTGAATAAGTCACAAAGTGTTTAAGTGCAACCCAGATGTCAGACCACACAGAGGACCAACCCCAGGGCTCAGCAACCCTGAGGCTCCTCTCAGCAGTCAGACCACACATGAATTTTTTTCTTCTGTAAACCGATGGTATGTAGCTGCCAGGTGTTCCATCGTCTACACTCAGAAGGTACGATGCATGTAGCCAGCCAGCGGGATGACGATGATGCTCTCACGCCGACAGGAGGCTTAGAGGTGAGTTGTCTAGAATGTATTCTCCAACGCCAACAAAGTACATAACCTGTGCGATACCAAACAGCGGCGCGATGACCAGAGCCCTGCAACCTGCGCCTTTCAGGAAGGCAGACGGTCCCTCCTTCCGCATTATTTTACTGTGAATGGCCAGAGACAAATCAGTTTATTCATAAGAATGAGTTTCAACAGAAAAAAAAAAAAAAGTCATGCAACTGAGGAAATGGTCGAATGTCTCACCTGATGCAATCCATTACTCCATTGTAGGTCTCCTCAGTAGACACTTTGTTCAGAGACTGCAGCCTCGTCTTCACCACTGCAAACAACAAAAATATCCAATCATTTTCAGGATGTAAAACATGCATCAGACGCTTAAATGTAATATTTGAAGCATTTTCAATTCATTTTCAGTCAACTTTCAGCTTGAGTAACGCTGGCTCTGAAACTCACCATCACAAGGATTAACAGCTACTGCAGCAGTCGAACCTGCTGCACAGCCTGACAGGAAAGCCCAATAGAAGGGCGATGACTCATCAGCGCTGGGTTTACCAAGGCGGTTCAGGTTGGCGAACAGGGGGAAGTAGACGATAGAGAAAGGAACATCCCTGAAAGGAAAAACACAGTGGTATGTCAGATTAAAAACCTCCAGAGTATGGGACACAGACGGTATGTGATTCCAGTCCAGAACAGAGTAGAGGTTTACCTCATCAGCGTTGCCCCCAGACCCCTGTACAGCCCCTGGATGCCCTGTGTGTGAATGAGCTCCTTTGCGATCTGTGTGGCTGACACAGCTCGTGGAGCCGACACCACCATGCCGGAGTTGTAGGAGCGGCTGAGCAGAGTGTTTGTGGTCCCGAGTTTTGTAGGAGACATCATGACTGGCTTCTGCTGCTGGGCGGCTGTGGATGAAGGACAACATTTGGAAATTAAATGCACAGCCATATTAAAATAAAATAGTAAAACCGCTGTCTAGAACAAGAATATCCACTATCAAATGACATTCTTCTTACCAATTCTTCCCGCATCTTGCAGCTGAATCTTCAGCATCTCCATTGGAGTAGTGATAATGACTTGGCACATTCCAGCACCACAGCCTGCCAGCATCTCTTTAAACACTGTCAGGCCCTTTCTGTTAATGGGAGAAAAAAAAAAAAAGATCAAAAACACGCTTAGCTGTTGATGGGTCATGAAAGTTAAAGACAAAACTACAATTGAAACTAAAACTAGCTGTGAATATGACAGTTACAAAAGCAACTGATCAACAGGTTAAATCTCAGCTTTGTTTTAACACTATACTCTAAGATGTTGTTGCTTACCCCTCCTTTGCGAGGTGATGGCGGAAGAAGTCATTAGCAGCCAGCTTGATTGCCTTCTCAGGGGTGACCAGCGTCAAATTTACCGCAGCACCTGAGAAGAAACAAACAGACAGTTAGCACTGATGTCACAATCTGGTTTTAATGCACATATAAAAACATTCCCTGCCACTATCAACAAGGTAATATAATTAGTCCAATGTATAGTTAATCTACACAAAGACAAGACAAATACTCAGTTTAGAGTAGTTTCAATCAATAAAATGGAGGGAAGTTAAAGACATTTAATTAAATAAAGAGTAAAAAGAAAATGAGAAACAAGCACAAGACATGAGGATGAAGAAATAAGGAAGGAAAAGGATATGAGATAATGCAAACGTCAAGACTAGACAGTCTATGATGGATCCACTTTCTGTGGTGAAAGAGAAAAAAAGAGGCAATTTTTGGACTAAAGAAATGTTTCAGGTATGTAAGTATGTTAATGACATGAAATGAAGATAACAGAAATGACGAGGTGTTAGTGAGAGGACAGACAGCATCCTGGACTCATGTACTGCATCTACAGACTTTGGACAGACTGAAAAGTTACTCTGAGAGACTGCTCACCACACCAAACAATCATCACCACAGATGCATTTTCAAGATCAACCAAAGTCTGCACTGACACAATGCATGGTCTAGAAATGGAGGATCAGTAACACAAGTGACCAGACAGTGAAGTCACAGCCAAGAAATTACAGAAGAGAAGTCAAATTACAGAACAAGTAGATGGCAAAACAAAAACGTGTGCCTATAGTTTTAAATAGAGCAATATTGTAAGAACCATTTAATGATTTGCCTCCAGCGTGGCTGCGCCTTATCGGCTAGCCTTCAATATCCCAGGGGGACCCAAGTCTGTAATATGAAAAACACAGATGCAAACAAACAGCATTCCTCACAAGAGCAGAGACCCAGACTAAAAGGCCTCCATTTTCCTTGTTATAAACTATGTCGATATATTATCACCTTTTCCACAACAAATTAATAAACTGATAATGACATAGAACATGTCTTCCATTAACTGTAGTGTGTAGAGTTCAATAAAATGATACATGACAAAGCTAAAAGTGCATGAGAACAGCTTTGGCCACTTATTTCATAACTTTTGTCTTTGTTAAACATAGTTTTACATAAAATAAACAACCCATGCACTGAAACTACTCTGTAATACAACCCTAATAAAAAACAGTTATATCCAGTTATCATAACGTAATATATGATTAACCTCACTATAGAAAAATATAACCCTGTCCTACTCCTATATGTTCCTATATGTTGTAGCACTCTGGTGTTTTAATGTTCAGATATGGAGAAATCTTACCTCTGTACATTCCAAAGTAGCCCTCTGACCGAACTGTTTTGACAAGGCAGTCCATCCTGAAGAGAGAGAAAAACATTCAGAATAAGACAAAAAATGTTTTACATTGATTGTAAAAATAGCTGATCAATAATTAAGATCTGAATATTATTCAGAGGCTTATTTCTTTTAACAACATTCAGTCCAGTTATTTTCCAAAAGGCCAAGTGATCATAACCAGTATATGGAAATGTAGATGGTGAGAGGGTAAACGGAGCAGTAAATTTCCACTCTCTATAGGCATACAAAGGGGATTCAACCTATTCATTGAGGAGGAATGAGAAATTTACATAGTCGTCATGATTCACCGTGTCAGGAATGCCAACTTATCCATACATTCAACACAATGCATGCCTATGTCAGGACAGGATATACAAGACTAGCTGAGGATTACATAAGTACATATTGCTACTGCCTGCCTGGAGTTTAGACAAGAAGAACTATGTTTGTCATGTCAAGGCAACTGTAACTACAAACACTTACATGCTCTTGTAGACCTGCTGACCCTTTCTCTGATTCTGCAACCTGGTCTTTGCCAAGTCAATGGGAAAGACACAAGTGACACCAACGATACCAGCAATACCCCCATTGATGAGCTTGGCTGGGAGGCTGAAATGAGAAGAGGAACACGCAAATTAAACTTTTCATATCTAACTTTAGATTGAACAGCAGCCCATATTCACTACAATAGACTCAGAAGCAGCAATTTAAAACAGGAAGTTTTATTTTATCCCTTTAAATTATTATAGTGATACATATATGAGACTTACCTGATCTGCTGCTGAGACATGTTGACTTTTCTTTCAGACAATAGAGAAGATAGGAAAACCAAATGCTGTAGATCCGAGTGCGTCTGAATGAATGGAGTCCTATGAGCAGATAATAGGAGGAGTTATTTAGAAGTCGTGGGCAGGTTCCTAAGTACTCACTCACTCGTACTTCAGCTTATCCTGCACACAGCAGAGGCTTTATCTACACCCAGCAGAGTCACGGGACTACGGTAGTACAACCCGTGGGCGTGTCTATTCACATACCGGAAAGCCATAAATGGGCATAACCGCCTTAACGTTACATAGATTCTTGATAACAGATTACCGGCTACTAATCAAGTGACGTTAACCGTTAGGCGGCCAAATTGGTTAATCTGGGATAACATACCGGCAAATTTTCCACGCACTGAATGAAGCAAATACAAGCTGAAAACATTCCCGTTTACAAACCAATGTCATTTCAAACAAGGCTATTATTAAAAGCTATTACATTTTTACTGCATTAAGCTACATCAGTGTAAGTTTGGTGCAAAAAAAATTAAAAGGGGAACAGTTTCTATGCAGGTTTGAGTCAGTATAACCAAGACTCATTGCTTTTCAGTGGTGAGGGTTAAGCTAACAGTTAGCTAGCTTACCAGTTCCCATTCAGTGTAATACACACCCATTAAGATAAGAAATAAGCTAAAAGGTAGTCGCTAACTCTATGTGTTGCTCTAAAAATAATGATTATCCCCTTTGCTCACCTTAAGATTGTCTTTTATGAGAGCGTTTCGTGCCGTTAGTTTCTTCTTTGGTACGCTTCACCAGTCGTGGCTGCTGATACAATTCCGAATGAAGTCGCTGGAAATTTCCATTCAGTTTTAAACCGAGGGGCGGACTCACTCACGGTCGGTCTTTTGCCATCTCGAGGGACTCTCCCCAAGTCCACGCTGCCGCTGAAGTTCAGCCAATCATCCTTTGACTACTATGCATACCGCAACCTGATTGGCTACTTTGGACCTTCCCTTTCTAATAATAGGAGGATGAGGTGCCAGTCAAACCCGCTCCACCTAATCAGGAAACGACAGAGGTGGTTGACAACGCTAAATAGAGGCATTGTTCTAGAAATATTTACTTTGTTCATTGTGGTTAAAAATTGGACATATCCCCGAGATTAGACTTTAAGATTAGGTATAAATTAGAATGATTAGAATAAGCACAGTGAACGGGTCACTGCACGGCTTTCTAAAATAATTTTAAGGTCAAGATGATCTTTGTCCCATTGAAAGTCTTGCTAAGACTATGATAGCATTAAGATAACTCCAGTAAAGCTGGTTGACACACCTAAGTGTCATCATTCTATAGCATAAGGATATTTCCGTCATATGTCTCTGTCTTTTAAAGCATGTGCATTTTGCTTCTCCGCCTACATTTGCATGTAAATATGTACATGAAGGTCATATTTGTATAAAAGTCTTATATAGTAGCCAGTTCATAAAATATCTTGTGTTAAATTCTAAAAGATATACTGATGTATAATGTATTTCCAGAATGAAAGACGTGCAAAGTCATTCAAAATGTTTGCTAATATAAAATATTAAAGTTTGTTGAGATTCAAATATTGTCTTGTTTCTTACACACTTATTGTCAACTGCAAGATGAAAAGGGGCATTCATGTTGAATGAAATGATCTTGGACAAATAAACCTATGCAAACAGCTTCAGTGATGTTCAAAGGCAGACAACTGATCTCTTGTGAAGGTGAATTTTAGGAACAAAAGGCAGCCTGCTGAATTACGCAAAGGGATTTTTGTGTAATTCACCAGACAGTCTAGAAAATTCTACTGATCGCATTTCATTGTAGGTATTCATTGTACAATCTGAAGAATAAGCTGCAATGCGTGCTAAAGAAAATTATGGTGTAGCGCCACTCCTCAAAGAGGCAGGATGGGTCTTGTATAATCACAAGCCAAGTCAAGAAGAACAAGTTTTTAAAAAAAAATTTGATAGAAAGAAGGTTGAATGTTTTTGTAGGGTGTGACTTGAATTTAAATACAGGTTTTTGGCAACAAAAGGAACTCAACCTTACATAACCTTTTTCTCTGCTTTAATCTTCTCCTCAGTCTTAAAAAGTAGCTCACCATTCTGTTTCTCACTAAGTGAAGGTAAAGCTTGATAATATGAAAAATAATATTATTCATAAAAAAAACATTAAAACATGAACTGAGGTGAAAAGTCCAGTTTATCTGACAGTCTGATATATAATGATTTTTTTTCAAGTTATGCCCAGAATTGTAATATAAGTTGTATGATATTAAAATATATTTGTTGGGCTGAGTTGGTTTACTTTGTCTTTAATGCAGAACATTTACTGTACTAGTGTGCACATTTACAATACCTTCCTTTAGTTTTGTGACTTTATGACACTACTGTGCAAATGGAATGAATCACATTTGACTTAAAACAGTATTTGTTTTTCATAAATATGTACTGCTGGAGTTACAATGAACAACAAATTCTAAAAGCACAAGCAGATAAAATGCAAAAACAGTAGAATTGTATGGTTCCAAAACCCAGCCAGGTATTTACAAGAAAATTCTTACATTCCTTCCGGATGAATAAACAGAACACAAACAAAACTGTAAATTGGTCTGAATGAAAGCGTGATCGGTATGTGCGCCACACTGTTGGCTTCCATGGAGTGCTGATGGAAGCAAATTCCATTTCATTTACTGCTTTATCCATTAAAAACACCACCTCACAGGGAATTTTAGTGGGGCAATTCAAACCATGATACCATATATAGATGAATTTAGCGAAGTCAGATGAGCTACTGTTGTAAAACATCAAACCTTCCCTTTTGTTTTTACTGGTGATCAGGTCATATTGACATTACATGAAAACAAACAAACAAAAAAAATATAAACATGTATATATCATTAAATATAGTCAGTGTGGTACTCTTGCGATAAGAAATGATCATATCTGAATTACCAATTTTTATTTTTTTTTTTAAATGAAGGTTTGAACAAGTCTAAAACACAGTTGTCAATGCGTATAACATAATGTTGATCTTTTCAGCACATGCAAAGTCTGTATACATTTGCATAAAGGACAGGTTATAGAAGCTGGGAGAGGCATGAGGAAATGAAACTCCACCATTTTGTCTGCTGACATTGGAAGGGTAAATACAAGGTGTCAGGTTGTCAGTTGTACAAGCCTCTTACAAAAATCATGGGTCAGAGAAAGTTAAACTGGGTTTTTCCATCCATATTGTCCCTCACACAGTTACATAACCCTCGCCTATCCTGATGTATTTTTGATATCAACTCAAAACACAGATTAGTGGATCATAGATTTCAAACTAATTTCAGGTATCAAGGACTGAGCTATATAACATCATCAGGAGTAAAGCTTCTGTTCAGGCATAACCATAGTTTAGTAGCATTTATTCAATCTGACCACAAGATTAAGGATGCTGTATCATAGATAAATGAATAAATATAATGACAGTGTGGTGACAGAGACTCACATGATTGACTTCCCACACTCCCACCTTCAACTGCTGAGCTATTAATAAACATCAGCTGTCTTCCCAAAATGCCCCTTGTGAGTGGGAAACTACACACAAACTCTAAACTCTGCTTGGAATAAAACAGAATCATCATCAGTAACTCATATTGTAATATTTGGCTTGGAGATTGTTCTGGGTACACTGTGTCCAGGCTCTGAACCCACATTCTCAGTGATAAACCTTTTAATAAGTTACGTCAACAATCATGTGCCGTCCACAATGACCACTGAGGTAAATATAGTCACATGAGGTGACACTGTGGAGCGTCAGGGCCTTGTGTTGTTGTTGTACACACAGAGCGATACAATTCCACGCAGGTTGTGATTAAGCACAGATTAGTCAGAAAGCTATTTAGAGACTTCAGCTTTAATTGACTGGTATTTAGAGAATCCCTTTAGAGTAAATATAATAAGCATTGGAGTAACACACATACACTAGTGTACACAGGGATAAAAAAAGAGGCAGACAAAACTAAATAACAGGATAGTCCCTCACTGTAAACTGAACAACAGTACACACATGTACGTTAGCAACAGAGAAATAAAAATAGATGGATAACAGTATAAATAGTACAGATATAACTGTATCCATCAACTGCAGACAAATTAGAAAGGGATCAAATAGTTGTTCTGTCCAGGATATGGGTGGATATGTCTGACTGGTTTGGTGCATTTAGCTCCAGCCACACCAGCCCTGTGGGTACACTCATCACTGTCAGTCCTGCAGGCTCCACAGTGGCAGCTGAGAGCCACTGGGTAGGTGAAGACAGGGTTAGCACTACAGCCGGGTAGGACAGCAGTACGGTACTCTACTCTGTCATATGTGCAGCCTCTCTGGATGAGGAAGCGTGGGCCGAGTAAGTCCCTCATGTTGCTGTCCTGGTCACCATAAAATCAAATAATGAAGGGAGAGCATGGCTTTATATTTGTTTTAGTCAGTTATCACACATAATGCATATAATAATATAATATGAGCCGCATAGACGAATAAACCCAAACACCAGCCTAACTATGAAGTGACTGAACAGACCATGGCATGCTTATCAATTTAAAGGTGCGGGAGACTTTCGTGACCACTTTTTCATTAAATCTGTAAAACCCCAGTCAAAGCCTCAGTATCATGAATCTGTAAGTCTTTCTGTGTTTACTCACCTGAATATCTTGCATTACGGTGAACAATTTAGAAGTGCCATCCACCATAAACAAACCATGTGTTTATAAACAGAGCTGGGGGTAACTCGGGCATCTTTGGAATTTTGTTGTGACATGCACTGGGGGAAGTGGAGGTTCGCGCAGCCGCCTGGCAGCGGCAAGGCAACCATATGATATCATATCAACAAACATGATGCAGAAACGGCTGAAATGTGGAAACGGCTGGAGGGATATGCATAGAGGGAAGTGGAGCTCCTGCCATTTCTGCGTCATGTCTGTTGCAGTTGCTGCTGCCAGGTGGCTGCACGAACCTCCGCTTCCCACAATGTACATTGCAACAAAATTCGGAAGATGCCCGAGTTACCTACCTGCTCTGTTTGTAAACACATGGTTTGTTTATGGTGGATGGCACTTCAAAATTGTTCACCATGAGGGAGGAGATACAGGTGAGTAATTGAAGAAAGACTTACGGATTTGTGATACTTAGGCTATGACTGAGGTTTTACAGATTTGATGAAAAATTGGCGACAAAAGTCTCCTGCAGCTTTAAGGTGCTATCCACAAACACAGGAAAACAAACATTGCCAAATGTAATATATTTGATACATGAGTTTTGAAGCCCTCTACATGAAAACTGTGATATTTTTTTTTCTTGAAAAACCTGATGTATACAATTAGATACAAGCAATACACAGGTAATCCACCAGGGAGAGGAATCCATTCACCAGATGCCTTTCCAGTGACACTACAAGATTGTCATTAATGAGGAAGGAAGTAGAACTTTGTCAATTTTGAAAAGGAATTACCAATTTGTTAGAATGTTTGTGTTATATTATGTTTTCTTTGTTAAAAAATAATGATATTTGAGCATTGAGACCTGATGCATCAAGTATGATACAAAACTGAAACTCATACATGGAAATTAATATTTGAAAATTTTTTGGGGGGTTGTTGAGAAGGACCAATAAAGGCTCCAGTTTCAAAGAACTGGAATTTTCTGTCAATGATTTAATGGTTCAGGCTTTACAGGGTTAAATCCTCAAATTGTATTTAGAAAACTTGAAAACAAAAAATAAATTATACATTTTAAATCTATGTTTGCACGGTCCATAATGCAACCCCAAAATCAGAAATACCTATCTCGTTTTAATACGATTTAAAGCATTGCGTATCATAAACTCACATCTGCTTTCCTCTATAAAACACATTTCTGCACACAGTGGACTTAGTGCTGATTCTTATTAGATTATAAAATACTAAATCATTACATTTTATGCTACTTATATATTTCTTCTTTTCTACCTACATTTATATCACTACTAAAGATGTACAGTACATACCCTCGAGTAACAAAATCCCATACAAATAGTAGTGTTGATAGCCACACAGAAGTCACACTCTGGCTTCTCCACATACAGAGTAAAGTCGGTGGGTAGGCACGTCGGAACAGTTGGGCTGAACAGCAGAAAAAGGAGCCAACAGCTAAATACTGCAGTTTCCATGATACAAAATCAATTTTCAGTGAATCAGTTTGAGACCTGAAGAGAAAAGAATAATATAGAAACAAAATGAGAATCAGATGGTGAAAAAAGCTTGGGTCATTGGTTTCTCAAATATAGTATTTAGTCTCCAGTCCTCACCTGTTTGGAGGATGTGGACATCAGCAGGGAGGATGATGCTGTGAGTTTTAACATCACTGCCAAACAGTATTTATGCAAACACGCCTTTATTCCAGCTTGCTGTTATCTTCTCCCTGCGATCAGAGGGAAGCACTGAACTTTTAGCCAATTAGGTGAATGACATGAATTAATCATTTCCGTCTGTCACAGAAATTGACAAACTGAAGTCTGCACCCACTGGGGCCAATGTTCCATCTGATCATGTTTCCACAGTAGTTTCAAACCAGTGTCCACTAGGTGTCACAGAATGTCCATTTTACTCAGAATCACTCAGATTTCAACCTCCTCAGACCCAGCTATGGGTTTTCTGTCCACATTTGTGGACAAGAGTTTCACAACTTTATACAAAAAAGAAAAGAAAACTGTCCACCACAAAGGACGTTCCATAACAATTTGAAAAACTGCATCTGAAAAAACTGTTGCATCATGATGTTTCAATATAGGCACTTATTTAATAAAAAACAAAAAAAGCTTGTACTTTGCTGACATTTCCTTCGTCTTAGGAGGTTAATGTGGGTACTTCCAGACTGATCAGGTCACTGAACAGGCACATTCCACACTAATACAGAACACTGGTAGAAAACACTCTGTACCACCACAAATGTGCAATACTGCAGCGCTAAGGTTTTGCTGAATCTGTGGATTATTTTAAAAGACGTATCTGTTGAGATGGGCATTCAGGTAAATTGTATCTATCAGAATTGTTGTGTATATACTTATTTAGTTTTTTTTTTTAAACATATCTTTATTGAGATTTTTCAACAACTTTGTTATACTGTACATACATACATGCACCCCCAAAGAAAACCACAGCCCCAAAATCTAATTTAAAAAAAAGACAAAAAAAAAGAAAAATGATAATCAAAATAAAAATAATTAATGTTCGTACCAAGATTACATTCTAAACAAAAAAACAGATTAAACTCACATTACCATTTCACTTAATGCATCCTAATTTAATGTATTATCTGGGTATCATACCTACAGAGCTTCTACTGTCTCTCCATGTTTTATCTCGTCTAAAAATTTCTTCTATGTTTTAAAACTCAACTGTCTTCTTTTTCATTACATATGTGAGTCTGTCAAGTGCCCAATTCGATGTAAAATTTTTTAGCCATAGCCCAACATTCTTCCAACAGAGAGCAATTGAGTGTCTGGCTTGGAGTAAACATAGATTCATAATTTTCTTACTTGTTTACTTTTAATACTATAGTTCTGCTTTTTTTGTTTTTTTGTTAAATTTTTTATATTATTTTTCATTTTAGCTTTTATTCAGTGTACCTTCTATACCCAAAGAAAGGGTTGCAGGTGATTTCATTTGGGTTGCCAAATAAATTTGAATTTGAAAAAACTGTAGAAGAAGAATGTTTTTGACTCTGAATATCAGTATAGTTCTGGTGATTGCATTTGTAGCACTGAACATGTCATATCTGTCTGTTTTCTCTGCTTTTTTCTCTCTCTGACCTCTTACCCTGACACACCTCCTAATTATCATGATTCCATTCACCTGATGAGCGCACCTGCGTCTCATTAGGGGTGGTGTGTATATATTCACTGCTCTGATGTCTGTCGTTGCCAGATTGTTTTCTACCCCGTGTGAAACATTCCAGGGTTGTTCTTGCCTGATTCTCCGTGCCTGATCCTGTTCATCCCTGACCTGTCCTGCCAACCCGTCGCCTGATCCCCTGCCTGATCTGTCTGCCTGGTTTTGCCTTCTTCGTCCATGCCCTGGTACTCGATCTGCCCTTTGCCCTTGACCACGTCTCTTCGTCCGCCGCCTGGTACTCGACCTGCCCTTCGTCCTAGACCACGTCTCTCTGACCGCCGCCTGGTATCGACCTGTTTCCGCCTCAGACCCTGTCTTCAGTCACTGCCCCTCTGGATTCTACGGTCTCTCCGGTTCCTGGATTATCTGCCTGTCCCCGACGCCCCCCTTTGCCTAACCCCTGTTGGTTTACTGAGACTGTGTTTGTGACTTTGTTTAAAACTGTGAACTGTAATATTGAACTCCTGCTAAGCTTCAGTAAAAGCTTTTCAAACTCTTACCTCTGTGTCGGTCTGCATCTGGGTTCCGGTTGTACCCGTTACAGAACATGGTATAAATGATGAGCATAAATACATGGGAGGACCTTAACTTTTGTGTAAATGGATGCTTCTACG
The DNA here is from genome assembly GCF_902148855.1 of Sphaeramia orbicularis. Lineage (NCBI taxonomy): Eukaryota > Metazoa > Chordata > Actinopteri > Kurtiformes > Apogonidae > Sphaeramia > Sphaeramia orbicularis. Next base: position 51,772,116 of record NC_043961.1, on the reverse strand, counting down.
AAACTGGGTACATTTTGGTACCTGGCACTTTGCCAGATTTTAGACCCAATAATAGAAAAGAAATTTAGACATGTTTCCCCCCCGGATGTACCTAATGATGACCTCAGATAAATGCAAAAAAAAAAAAAAAATTATACTCTTACTCTGAGCCATCCCAAAATTTATGAATTTTTAATGAAGTATTGGAGCCAAAAATATGACCAAAATTGGGACATGGAAAACTACCTAGGTGTCTGCGTTTTATTTTGAAAACATCGCTTGAAATGGTCTTATATAGCACTATAAATAAAGACACTGTTAAATTTGATGATCCTAGTGGTTTTTCTAATCCAGACATGTGGGTTTTTCATGAATCTCAGTCTCATTCCATGTTTTGTATGTAACCCATTGTGTCCACTTGTGTTACATACAGAACCTGCCCAGTTTAACGCATATAAATGACAAATGATTTTGCACCAGCTGTCATTTTTGTGAAACACTCTGCCTTGCATAATTAGTACAATTCCCAAAATGTACCTGTGAGAGAATAAAGAGATATTTGAAAAAATAGTAGCGCGTTATTTTCGTGTCTTTTTGGCCATGTTACATTTGTACATGTACATTTGTTACATTTTTGTATTAAATATAAAGTTAAATAATATAAAAATGTGTTTTATCTGAAAAATAGTCTCTCTTTTATTTCAGTAAGTATTTATTTTTAAAATAGACCCAAAGTGCTTCCAAACTTGCTTCATAACATTAGTCTACATCTGGTTTGAATTTTTAGCCCCCATGTCCTGTTTTTAGGGACCAGTTTCATAGAAACACCCAAATGCATTTTTATTGTCTCAGTTAGTGTTTAATGTGTGTGTTTTCAATAGGACATGCATAAAACAAAGTTGCGATTCATCAAATGTCAGAATCTTCAAAATGCTTAAATGCTTTAAAGTCGAGGCCTTTCGTTAATTGGGTCACAGCAGCTTGTCATTTTAACAAAGTTGGTCCCTAGGAAAAAAGTTTAGGAGATCTTGCTGTATTCTTTATCTTGTAAACACCTTGAGAATCACACTCTTCTTTTCATATTTACTTTCAATAAGCATGACTTATAAACTGTTCCAGCTGAATTCTGCTCTTCAAACGCAGACTGGAGTCATGCCAGTAACTTGATAATATTCCACTAAACACCTGAATGTCATGGGGATGTTATGTTTCCTTTAGGATTAATTATTGCCAAGTGTTGTCAAAATGCCTATGATGCACGGAGCCATAATTCAGAGCCATGTGACTGTCATTCACTGTTGTGTATTTTTCATCCTGTCTTTTACAGTTCTCAGGGACTCCTGCTGGTAAACACATCACCCTTTAACATTCCACAGGTTTGAGCAAATCTTTAGCCATGGGTCCCTTCAACATGGCTTTTACTCATCTTTACAAACATTAACAGTCATTCCGCATTAACTTTCAGGGGAATTAACTGGAAGTCCGCCCTCATTGAGACTCACCTCAACAGTCATGTAGTATATTTTTATTCAGTCACTAATACTACTTTGTTACACACCCAACTTCTAACTTATCTATCCAATTTTGCTGTAGCCGCCACTGTTTGCACTTACTTTTACAAATACTTTGAAATGATTTGAGTGTTGATGCATCACAGATTGTGTAATATGTGAGACATTATGACGGAAAATAAGATTACTAGTACCTGGAGTGAACAGGGCAGTTTGTACTGAACTATGTTGTACTCCCATATCTAAAAATGTTCTGACTGACGTGCAAATTCCCCCTTTTGTCACATTTTATTTAAGGTGTGTCCACAAGTATAAGTATGACCGTTTGACTGTGTTTGAGGTTCTTTTCTCTGTCTCAGATGGTCAACAACACTTGTATTTATCATTACAACAACACATCTGGTGCACAGCAGCAGCATCACTTTTTTATAATCCCTCAAGTCACGCCTGAGAGTGGTGTGTCCTTGATGGATTATTAACTAAACATTACTTATCTATATAGACTGCAGAATTCCTTCAGATTGCAAGAGAACAAAGTGAGATATCTCTCACTTCTTCCTTCAAAGAAACAACTGTACTGATACTGACTGGAGTCAATAGAGGACTAAACTTTTGGATTTCTTCTATTCTTTATTGAAAGTCTGAAGCAAAAGTTGAGAGGATTTGACATAAATGTGTTTCTAATAGGAAAAAAAAATTAACCTTTCCTACTTTTTTGCTTTTGAAATTTTTTACAATTTCCATTGAATCTAGACAAAGAAATCCTACATTGCTGACTTAACCATGGCTGGTACAGGTGGTCCAGTTGCCACATTCTCTGTGTGGGATTATGTGGTGTTTGCAGGAATAATTTTGGGGGCTGCTGGCATTGGCCTTTTCCAGGCCATCCGTGGTCGCAAGGAGACCTCAAGCGCTGAGTTCTTGTTGGGTGGACGGCAAATGACAGCTGTGCCTGTTGCCATGTCACTTACAGCCAGCTTCATGTCTGGGATCACAGTCATCGGCACACCTGCTGAGGCTTATCGTTTTGGAGCGGCCTTCTGGATCTTTGGCTTCGCCTACGCCATCATGTCTATAATCACTGCAGAGATTTTTGTCCCCCTTTTCTACAGACTGGGGATCACCAGTGCCTATGAGGTAAGGATAAGTCACAAACGGTTAATTATTATAAAGGTACAAAGGCTACAAAGGTGTAGTGGAAACCAGTGACAAAAAATGCATAGATCAACAGAAACACAGGATGTTAAAAAGTTAATATACGTTAATAATAATACGTTAATGACTGGATTCAAATGATGAATCATCAGAATGTAAATGTCAAGTGTCAGGTAAAATCAAAGTTTATGACAGACAGTCATGACAAATTATGTACTGACGAACTGTACATAAAACAGAACAATCACAAATAATAATTAGAATAATAATTATACTTACATGTTTCCCCTCTTAAGGTGGCCAGAAGTCTTAATAAGTAGAAATAAAAATGTGAATACATGTAATTGTTTGTGAGTGGATGTACACACTCAGTGTATGTGTGTGTCTGTTTCCATCTCTAGTACCTGGAGATGCGCTTCAGCCGGCCCATTCGGATAATTGGGACAACAATGTACATTGTGCAGACGGTAACTACAACGTGATTGAATTTCTTTGAGGGAATATTCAAACAGATCTACTTTTACCATAATTAAAAGACGTACAAAACCTGAAAGAATGGACTGAACAACATGACTACATTTAACAGCACCTGCTTTTTACTTGTTGATTTTATGTACAACTGATGGTTGATACTGATTCAAATACTCAGTATTAATGACAAGCTTCACCTGTTCCATTCAATTAACTAATGGTGTTAACTGTGTTTTTTTCCAGGCCCTGTACACAGGTTTAGTCATCTATGCTCCAGCTCTTGCACTAAATCAAAGTAAGTCTCTGCATTGATTATTTTGGTAATAATTATTGAAAAATGTGTTTTGTACATTCCTTAAATCCTTAAGGGCACAAACAGTATTTCATTCTGTGTAATTAATGGCCACATAATCTTACTCTCTACCTCTTATTTTGATTACAATTAAAATATTCTTCTTATTAGTCACTGGACTGAATCTGTGGGGTGTGCTCATCGCTACAGGAGCAGTGTGTATCGTCTACTGCACTTTGGTTAGTACTGTGCACTAATACATTCAATGTAAGGTCTGCACATTACACACCTGGTGTAAGCAAAACTATACTCAAACAGTTTAATCAGTTTAGGTCTCTCACCACTGTTTATAATAATAATAATAATAATAATAATAACAATAATAATAATAATAATAATAATAATAATTATTATTATTATTATTATTATTATTAGTAGTAGTAGTAGTAGTATTACTTACATACTTATATTACTTGTCTATCATTGTTATGACTAGTATTACTGTTATCACTTTATTATTATGTTTTTTCTGTGATCATTTAACTATATATATATGCATATAGTGCATACATTATAACATTATACCATCATATTCATTATCATTTACTACTTTGCAACTGGTTTCTACTAGTACTTTTATTCTGTGATTATTTAACTATATAAATACATATTGTGCATGCTATATTATATTATAATATTATAACATAATAAGCTAGTTATTATCATTATTATTATTACTACTTTGCCACTTTTTTCTACTAGTACTTTCCCATGTACAACTGCCATTTTTCACTACTGTTTTTTATAGTTAATGTATTGCTATTTTCTTGTGGTATTTCTAGTGTTTATATTTGGTGTTGTGCTGCTATTGGAATCTCAATTTCCTGAGGGCTCTGCCCAAAAGATCCATAATGTTTTTAATGTAATGTAATCTAATATCACCATATATCCATGAATCAGCTATGCATGATGGCATATATATAAATATTTAAAGATAAATGTAAAGTTTAACAATGAATGGATGAATAAATTAGATGCACTGGGAGCACTTTGTTAAAGTTCAATGCTAAATTAGCTGTTGTGTGTTTTCAGGGAGGTCTGAAAGCAGTCATCTGGACAGACGTGCTGCAGATGGTGATAATGCTGGCAGGTTTTGTGGCTGTTATTGCTAGAGGAGCAGTCCTACAGGGAGGCCTGGGGAAGATTTGGGAGGATGCTCGCAATGGAGGGCGCCTTGAGGCATTTGAGTAAGAATTTTGTTGTTTTTTTGCTTAATATATGAAGATTTGGGTGGCATTTCTTGAATCAGACCTATTAAAACTACCACAATTAAAGTCGCAACACAAATGATTAAACTGGATATTTCATACTGTGTAAATGGTGAAACAAAATGAACATGAAAATAAAGGATTAGTGAGCAAAAGCACTTGTTATAAGAAGTTTTAGTTAGAGGGAAGAAAAAAGTTAAGCCATCAACATACTGAAACATTGTCCTTTATATTATATACACCTGTAATGCAAGAAGGAGTAATACCGCAGATCATACCTCCCCACAGCTATCAGATTTTATAATAGTTCTAAATAACCCCACATATTGTAAATATGTATAATCTAAATCTAAATAAATAGCAGAGTTTCTTTTTTCTCCTTATATTTGTTGTTTCACAAGTGTGCACTTTCATCCTGTCTTCCTTTGCACTTTATTTTTGTGTTTACTGCTGTGTAAACTGTGTATTTCCCCATGGTGAGATTCATAAAGTCTTATCTTATCATTTACGTTACTCCTTTCCATTGCAGCTTTGACCCTGACCCCCTCAAGCGTCACACTTTCTGGACCATCACAATTGGTGGCAGCATAATGTGGGTGTCTATCTACTCTATCAATCAGTCCCAGGTGCAGCGCTACATCTCTTGTAAAACCTTAACACATGCCAAAATGTAAGTGCTCCTTCCTGCAGTGGCTGGATCTTGGCTCCAGACCAAGGATCATGCACTGACATGTCTTCTGCGCTCTTTCAGGTCATTGTACGTGAACATGGTTGGCTTGTGGGTAACTGTGAGCCTGGCTGTGTTTTCTGGCCTTACAATGTACTCCATTTACAAGAACTGTGACCCATTTACAAATGGTGATGTAACTACGTCTGACCAGGTAACCGCAGTTGCAACTGTCTTATTGCAGAACATCACACAGACGTCATATGTCTGTTACATTATGGCATAACAGGAAACAACTTTTTATGTTTGTAAACCAGTTGCTTCCCTATCTTGTGATGGATATTCTGGCAGCCTTTCCTGGAATCCCTGGATTGTTTGTGGCTGCTGCATATAGCGGGACTCTTAGGTGAGGCCGTAGATGATTAAGGAAACAGACACATTTACCTAAGAGTAATAAAATGAGCACTATGGAAAGATAAGGCAGTACCTAGTGCTTCCTGTCATTGTTCCCCTGCAAAAAATATATTTAAATCTGCAGTCATTTCATTTGTATACAATGCAAACTCTACCTTCTCCATGCAATCTAAAACATCAAATCTGCATATTTTCTGTAATCTATCAAGTAAATCCATCTGTTGACTAAGAGGCTACCTTTGCATACTTTCAGCACCGTGTCATCCAGCATTAACGCACTAGTCGCTGTCACAATGGAAGACTTCATTGTTCCTCTGTGGAAAAATCTCTCACCGAAGCAGGTTACTTGGCTAAATATGGGCCTGAGTAAGTTCTGTGCTGAAGAATTCATTTGACTGACATTTTATAACAGTAGACTATGTGTAATGAATGGTGACATAACTTTTCCTGCCACCGCATGTCTTCAAAGATACCGGGAGACACAAAGACATATGTAATCTTATCATGTTAGATACACTAGGTAGCATGTATAGGTTTACAACATATTGTTAACAGTTGTGAAAACAACAATAAAGATAAAAAATAAGCAGCCTATTCTGCAGAAAAACATTTGATTCTTCATTGCAGTAATCAAACGTACTGATCAAACAATCTGTCATTAGAATAAACTTTACATGTAAATTGGACATAATGTACAAGCCGTGATCAATTGCATAACCATCTCTAATATTTGTGCAAGAATTCCCTGAGGGGTAATACTAACCTACTTTACATGAACAGTGTAGCCCTAAAGGCAAATGGATGTGTAATCATTGCACCAGTCAGGTTTGTTACTGTACATGCACAATCATGTAGACCTCATGGATATTAAACACTTTTAGGAGATGAACAGTACTTTGTGGAAGAGAAACGATTCTATCCTTTACTTTATAGTGCATGCTAATTAGAAAAGTGCATTGAAGCCTTAAGTAAGTTTGTTAATATATCTGTGGCCAAACATTACTATAGTTGTAATTCAATAGGCCTTCTGATTTTACAAAAGGATATTTATAATAGGGTAATTTAAGATTTGTTTAATTATAATTATGTATTACTTTAATTTAATGTTTAATGCAATAACTTTCAGGTGTCTTCTTTGGTGGACTATGCATCGGCATGGCTGGAGTTGCTTCACTAATGGGAAGTGTTTTGCAGGTAACCTCCAACACCGGTCATTTATAACTCTATAGCACCACCATCAGATGGATATGAGGAAGTACAGCCCTAATACACGCATAAATGATTCTGTGGTCATGTAGATTTTAATTAATATATTTGGTAAAATATATTCAATACAATTGTGTCTTTGGTTTTGTGGCAATTATTTAATTAAATTTCCAAAAAAAAAAAAGTTTGAAATAAAATCTACTCATTGTAGTTAAAGAAAACATAAGCATTCTGTTTATTTAATTTCAAACAGAGAATATTGAGTGAATTCAAATCAATGTAATCAGGAAATTTTTAATTGAAAAGCACTTCCTGCCAACATGCTTTTTTTTTAATGCAGCAGGCTATCATCACATGACATTTGAAAAGAGTTCAGAATGCCCATCTTCTTCCTCATTGCTCATCTTGCACAATTCCTGTTTGGCTAAAGTGAGGGAACATTTTTTTTTCACTGGGCTATTATACTCTAAAGTGTGGCCCCGAGCCCTAAAAATAACTCAGGGCCTTAGTAAATATCACAATAATACAAAGGAATACTACCTTCATAAAATCTGTGAAAATCACTTAAGTTCTTATTTGAATTGGACGTACCAAAATAAGTACTTAAAAATCCAACAGTTAATTTTGTCCTATATTTACATCTATCATTTAAGTTCATTTCAAAAAAAGAAATGAGTATTTGCGTAACAAATTCTATTTTTAAGATATCCACTTATACTCATCAGTTTGAAGAACTTTAATTATTACTCATTCTAACTCAATAGTTTTCATCTCCAACAACAACTTAAAAAAGTGAGTAAGTTTGATTACATAGAATGTCATGATGTGCGTCATTTGCATATTGTGGTATGTTTGCAGCAGTGCATTGTTGTAATTGGGCATGTTGCTTGATTCTTTGTTGTTTTTCTGTGCAGGGGTTCAGCAGGGTTGTGTTGTTGATGTGAATTTGGGGTTAATGTGTGTATGGTAATGTTTATTGGCCTTTTTGTGTTTGTTTTCTTTTTTTGTTGAGTTGCACCATGAGTGAAAGGCATAGGCAGAACAATCCCTTAACAGTTCATCTACAAATGTTGTTTTACTGAATTCAATCAGTGAATCTAAATGATTTCACAGCTTTCAAATTTATTCAATAAATATTAGTGTAAACATATGTCTATGAGTAAATTGAGTAGAGCATAATTGAATTTCTCAGAGTGCAGCCATTCCTAAGAAAAAAGAATGTTTAGACCTAAATACTAGTGATGGGACTGTTGGTTCTTTGAAGGGAGCCGTTCAAACATACAGAAAAAATTGCACAAAACACAACAGTGATTAATCACTGCAATTACTTAAATACCTGAACTATAGTGCAATTCTCAGAACAAGAACAGTATGTTGGTAAACATACAGAAAAAATGCACAAAACACAAAAGTGATTTATCATTGCAATTACTTAAATACCTTAACAACAGTAGAACATTTTCCCTCAGAACAAGAACAATAAATGTGTGTAAACATATGGAAAAAATTGCACAAAACACAACAGTGATTGATCACTGTTATTAATTAAAAAAAACAACAACAAACGGCTCTTTCGACTCCAGCGACTCAGTTCCCATCGTTCACTTTCAAAGAGCCGTTAAAAAGATTTGATTCGTTTGTGAACATCACATCACTACTAATTAATTGCTTTGACTGAATTCAAATTAATGCACTGATCAATGTATACGATTATTGTTCAATTATATATCATTGAAATGTAAAATTAAAGAAAATTTTTATCAGTACTATTTACACATTAACTTTATCTTTTTCGTATCAAATCAATATTTTTGTTTAGGTTTTAATTAATTCCATTTTGTTTAGCATTCAAATATACTCATATTAAGTGGATAACTATTAAGGGATTCATTTATTTAACATTTAGTCAATACCAAACAGAGTGAAATTTAATTAATAATATTGCTTATAATGTGTTGCCTTAATTTTATTGAGTAGATAGGGGGTATCTTTTTTTTTTTCACAGTGTCACGGCCTTCTCTTTTCAGGCAGCTCTGTCCATATTTGGCATGATCAGTGGGCCTCTCCTGGGTCTTTACCTATTAGGCATGCTTTTCCGCACTACTAATTCAACAGTGAGTTTGTTTTTCGTACAATACCACAACCATGCCCTGATAATGTAATACCTGCTGGTAGTAGTTACACATATGGCAAATGTGGATTTCATTGTTTCCTTCACAGGGAGGACTTATTGGAATGATCATTGGTCTGGTGCTGACTTTGTGGGTGGGAATCGGAGCCCAGATTTACCCACCAACAGCAGAAAAGACAAATCCTCTTCCACTCAGCATTGAAAACTGCAACAGGACAATAAGCCAGAACTACACAACAGTGGCACCCTGGACAAGTCCAGTGACCCTGGCCACAGACCCTACGTGAGTCACAACACAGGCCATAATTGTACTGACTAAGCACATGCTGTTTTGGACTAACAGGTTAAGATGTTTTGGTTGGCAGGGTCAGACCAGCTCTTGCAGACTCCTGGTACTCTCTGTCCTACCTCTACTTCTGTCTCCTGGGCACAGTCAGCACAATAATATCAGGCCTGGTGATTAGCATGATCACAGGTGAGATATGTTTTCCTAAAACTCCACTTATACTGCAGAGCCTTCAAAAGTACAGTTTAATATTTGCTCTACTGTGAAACAGATGGGAATGTAGTACCTATTGCATATTGTATTTCAGGCGGATGCAAGCAAGAAAAGCTAAACTCTGATCTGTTTGTGAGAAAGAGCGACCTGATATGTTTCAGCAGCAAATCTGAGGTAAGGATCAACTTGTTTGACAGATGTTTGACCGCAAAAAATGATGCACTGCTTTACCAAGCTCGGCAAGATTTCCCAATATTTTACTCACTGTTCTTATCCCTCTACAGACGTCAACTACTAAAGAAAAGATCCCATCAGATTTTCATATGGGAATGGACAACGCAGGATTTACGGACTCTCCATCTGATGTCATTTGTAAAGAGAGTGAAAAAGCTACCAAACTGTAATGCAGCTCTATCAACAGATTATTCCTGTTTGGAAGTTTTGTGGATAATGATTATTTTATTATAATATATTATCATTACTATTATTTTATTATACATGCATTTTGTTTATATAAATGCACAAATAAAATCCAGTTGTTTTGTTGCCTAACCCTGTGATGCTGAAACCTGATTCACAAAAGAAATACCTAAGTTGAATATGTGACTGTTTGCTTATAATTTGTATAATATTTTTCTGTAAAAGCAGGTGATACTAGGTTCATGAAAGTAAAAGTAGACTTAAAGTGATTCTAATTCATTTTCTCAACCTAAGTTTATTTATGTTACACCCCAACTAGGGAGCTCTCGCATGCTTAACAAAGGTATGGAAAAGTCTTCAAACAGTTGATGGTCTAACAAAACCTTTGGCTTGAACCGACACTGTATTTTTCATAAAGCTGTAAAAAAAAAAAAAAAACACAAGGTCACCAGTCATTGTGCTGTTTGCATTTCCTATTTAGTAGTGATTTGGCAACGCGTTTATTTTTACTGCCCTTTGTTCTACTGTTTTGCTGATAGTACCTGTAACTCTTTTTTTTCTCTGTGATCATTTTACATTCCTGTTCATGTTGATACAGACAGGCTTACCTGAATATTACATTTTTTCCACAATGGGTACAGACGGTATACTTGTTTTGTTTTTATTGTCTGTTAAAAGGAAATTGTACACTCTTTTACTACCTGCCATTAAATATAATTGTTGAAAAATATGACATCTGAAGTTTAACAGTGCTAACAAAAAGTAGATAAATTTAAAACAGAGAAGCTGAGACACATGACCATTTATTGCATAGTTACTGTATCGGCTCAACTGTAAATTCTATTTGATCTGAGGGAGAGACGCAAAGACAGAGAGTGAGCTTTGCTCTCGGTAATAACCGTGGCCCTTGTTTCCTTGGAAACATACAATGGAGGAAGTTTACAAAGCAGTGACCTGCCCACTTTTATCTGCCACTATGCCAGGAACACAGCGCTGTAGCTAGTTTCGAGTGTGTAAGGAGTTGAAAGTCAGCGGTGACATGAGCACTAAGTCACAGCTGGGGGGGTGAACCTGCTACGCTCAGTCATTCTGTCAAATCAAGGTGAGCTGGATTTTTAAAATCATTCTACAGCAGCTTTAGACTTTATTATGGTTTTGGTAGTTTTCTGTTGCAAATGTGTCCCTGTGATCTTGTATTGCCTATGACCCATTTTACAAGGGCATCATGTTTAAGGTGTTACTGTCACGACTAACTTTATCACAAATTAAACAGAAAGCAGGCTTTAGGCCTTAGTTCTACAGGAGACAAAGACAGATTTATTTTCCTGCACAGCATGTTGTGGTTGTTTTTGATCTACTGTTTTCTTTTACTCAGACAGGACTTCATGGATACCATCTTTTTCACATTGTCTTGTTGGCTTCTAGCCCTTTCATTTGCTGTGTCACCAACGGAAAAACCAACAACCCAAGGCTTAACCGAGACAAACACCATTACAGACGTGTCATCTAACTCTTCTGTACCTGTAACTGTTATTACAACACCGACTAAAGATACAACTACATTAACCAGCACAAGTGACAGTCACACATTCACCAAAAACACATCAACCACAGCTAAGACAACAGAACATTTAGAGCCGTTTCAATCAACAACCACTGAGTCTTCTATCACAAATAGCTCATCAGTGACAGCAACAGAGACAGAGACACCTGGCACACAAACCTCACCGCTTACTTTGCTGACCACACCCACAGCCCTCACCACAACAGGTTATATAAGTTCATCCGATACTACAGTTATTACAACTGTAAATTCATCCACTATCAACATAACCTCACAGTCAGTGCACACAACTACACATGGTAAGTGTCATACTCCTATTTGGAAATGTTAAAGAACAATTGTTGTAAATTGTAAATTGATGAGGACTAATTTCTAGTTTTTTGATGTGCTACTAGGTTTGGGACTTAACACTGCAGAGAGGAGTTTGACTATTGTCTTCTGTTCTATCCTGGGAGTGTGTGTTGTGGTACTGGTTTTGTTCATGTTTCACAGATGCAAACACAAACTCCAGTACATGCATCAACCTCTGAATAATACAGACAGCACTGGTGGTACGTACCTCACCTTTATTTATATCACCTCTCCAAACTTACTGATTTATTATAAGAAGTCAAAAAAAGTGTTTAATTTTCAACAGGTGCTTTCACAACAGATGATGATACGCTTGTGATTTCTGGCGGACTTTATGACGGCCATCCAATCTACGACAATGTACCGACACCGAGAACGGACGAGTCCCAGTTCCGCCTGGAGTTCCTCCATTAAGACTGTTGAAGTGTTAAATATCATGTTCCACTCTTATCATTGTATTCACACAATTAATTTTAGGCCAAAAACTAAAAACCTGTGAAATTCCAATTTTATGTGGCAGCCTAATGTAAACTGAGGAAAAGATGACGGGCAAAAATGGTGCAGGACTCGAACATTTCTTTTACTGTTAAAACTGTCAATACACAAACACAAAAATACATGACATATATCGGGATAGTAACAGGATAGTAACATAGAACCCTTCCCGCACTAAAACTGTAAATTTGAGCTGAATTAATTCAATTTCATGTAAACAACAGTAAAGATAAATTACTCCACAAAACACCACCACAATAAGGAACAAATTTTTTTTTAGTTTTTCGAAGCTTACAAACAAATCTTCTAAATGAAAACAATGCCTAAAATGCCTCTTGTTGGCAGTGTATGGCAAATATGCATGTTGAATGAATTTGCTTTCTACTATCATGTCTATGTTCCATCTAAAATTTCTATCTATGCCCAAGAGGTCATTAACTTTACTAAATCGGAACAAGAACACTGTTTACTGCTCTACTGTAGTTATTACTGATCTGACCTTGAACTGAAGGCAAAGATTAGGCAAAGATTTTTTCCCGAGTCTTCTTTTTTTTGTCACAGCCGGTCACAGCAGTCCAACCAGCATCTCTCATCCTTTTCATTGCAGCTTGCTTCAAGGATTTTCCTGGTGATCTATGAGTGATAGGACTCTGGATCTGGAAAGATGTTAATCTACACTTTGTAACGTGAAGTGATTTTTATGCTGAAAATGCATAAACATGTTTTCAAAGAGCATTACACAACTAAGCTCAAGTTACCTTTAAAAATGGATTGACTTTGCAGTGTGTATTCAGAAAGCTGGGTACTTTTGTGTTTGTAAAGGTCTGTCAAGAAACAAATAACTTATTATTTTATTTTGTGCAAATGGTTCACATTTGGAAATTAGTCTGAAATAAAAATTACTCACCAATATATCACTTTGATCAGAACTGTCAGAACTGGGGTCAAACACAGCGGTGCTTTTCCCCAAGCTTGCACTTTTGTCACCAGATGGAGGCGTCCGAATTCTGTACACCTGTACAAAAGTAAAGTAAATGTCAGTAAACATCATGAAAATTTAATTAAGACTGGGAGATGTCTGAATAAAATCATACTTTACTTTTATCTTTGGTGTTGGAACAGCCCTGTTTGTAACCCTTTTTGCGGTTTTCTCATCTTCCTGCTGGACTTCCTGTATCAGAGGGTTCATACATTATCAGTATGAATTATGAATGCTACAATAATAGAAAAACATCAAATAAACTTTTTGTATAAATAATGAAATACCGTGGTCTTTGGTGTTGTTCCATATGTTCTGACAGATCCAGTGTCAGCCTCCTAAATCAAAGAAAGCGCAAACATTTTATTCAAGTATTCAATAATTAGTCATAGATGCAAGTACAGAAGCAAAAACCAAATTTGATGTTTGACAACACTGAATGTATCTCATTTAATAACAGCCTGGAAAGATTTCTTCAGTTCAATTTTCAACACCTAATCAGAGTGACACCCCCCCATTTCCATATTAATGCAGACACTCCAATAAAACATATTGTTGTACACGTTTGGAAAATGCAAATCAAAACAGACGGCAGTGATATTAAAATGTACAACAAATTTCGTGTTTTGCCTAGTCAGCTTCATTTCAGAAATTTACATTAATTGCAGACAGACTGAAACATATTCAGGAAGTTAAAACAGGGGCACAGTTTGGCTAATACTGATTACAACTGGTACAAAAACACCATTCAAGAAATGTTTGAAATATCCAAATCCCATTCTATTGTTCTTTAAAGAACACTGTACCTTAAAAAAACCCTGAGAATTCTGTCATGTTTTGGAGACAAAAGGGCAATCCTCGGCCCATCCTAGCTCCTAAAGGACCAGATCTTGCCTGAATCTCAAGGCGATGAATACTTTTTATAGGCACTCTTAAGTTATTATCCCTACTGAAAAGTCTAACAGATAAGTTATTACATAATACAGACCATATCTTTATGGATCCATAATAAAAGTCGACTTCAGATGAACATATTTCTAATTTGTCATAATGGGTCTAAATAAAACTGACTTGATTGGAGCATGAAAATGATCTGCTTAGAAAACTAACTAATCACCAATAACCAGTAATATATGACACTATTTACTTGAGTTACCATACCATTACCACAAGTTTAAGTAAAACAAACTCACAGTCTTGTTCATAATTGCAGCACTCCAATCATCGTCAGTGTAAGGGGGAGTCTTCCTAGTCTTGGAGATGTCAGACTTATAGCTCTTTGAAGAGGTTTGGTTTTGAGTCAGTGGTGACTAGAATTTAAAAAAAAAATATGTACATTAAAATTTCTAAAGAATCACAAACATCTGTATTTTCTTGCGTGTTTACATATTTGTACCTTGTTCTTTGCTGCTGACAGCTGACCAATTTTCATGTATGACTCTTTTTCCTTTAAATGAGTGAGCTCCTTCTGTAGCTTTTCCTAATCACAATAAAAAGTATTTCTGTCAGAACAAAAAGCTTCTGAAAATACTGTATGGAAAATATTTCTGTAAAAAGCCTGATAAACTGTAACCAATGTAAACTAATGAACCTTTTCTGTTATTTCTGCGCTCAGCTGTTTCTTCAGACAATCATTTTCTGTCTCATGCTTCAAGAGCTCCAACTCCTGTCAATATTAAAACAATGTTATTATCAAATTGTTTTTAGGTATTAATACATTGAAAGTTTGTATGTTTCTTGACCATACCAATGACTTCCCATGGGCAACAGCCTCCATCTCTTTTCTCTTGTACTCATCAAGCTGTGCATCCTTTTCTTCGACCATCCTGTCATATTGGCTCTAGTAACGGCAAAGTTGAGTTGCTTCTAATGCAATAAGCACTTGGATGTTCAAGACAGGTTTTCTAGACAGCAAAACAAAACTACTGTACCTTATTTTTTTCCATCAGAGTGACCATGTCTGTTATTTTATACTGGCACTTGATTTCTGAGTCTTCCTTGTTCTTGATGGCCTCTGTTGCTGTCAGTCTGAGCTTTTGCACCTGTAGGACAGTGTTTTATGTCTTCATAGTTGTGAGGTGTACAGCACATATTTGATAAAAAAAAAAACAAAAAAAACAAAAAACAAAAAAAAGATCAAGTATCACCTCATTCTCAAGCTCTGCTGCAAAAGCTGATTTGGACTCAAGTTCCTTCCATAGTTTCTGATGATCTTCCTCATTTAGTCTTTTAAGATTCTGGGTTTGCTCATGGAGACTGTTGATCTGGAGAAAAAACACATCTGCATTAAACAATTTATACAAGTAGTTTGAAATGTTAAATACTAAAATGTTTCAACACAAATTCTAAGAACTGGGAGGGAAACACAGCCATACCTCATTTTGCTGTTGATGGGAATTTGCGATCTCCTTTGCAATTTGTTTTTTGAGTATTTTATTCTGAAATGAGAAACATTAGCTTGAAAAGTATAATACCGTCTACCATATTGTATTACAATAGTCTAAATGTCATTACAAACCTCTTTCTGATATTCCTCTTTACTTTTAAGTTTCGTTTCAAGCTTTTTCTTGAGATTACACAACTGAAACCCAAACAATTCCTCATTAGTTCCAGCAAATAAATAACTTATTGACTGAATGAATGTATATTGGTGTTTAGTCTAACAGTTGTTATAATGTGCCACCTTTGTCTCCACAGCTTTGATCCGCTTTTCTTTTTTTGTCATTTCGTTCTGCAAATGCTCCCACTGCACAAAAGTACAAAACATTTATCAACGTTTTATGGAAGAACAGCATGTTTGTTTGTTTTTTAAACTGGTATTACCAGTAACTGCAACAGTATCCTTACATTATCTTCCATTTTCATCTGCAAGGTCTCTATTTCTTGGTATTTCCCATGGATTATTGCTTTAAAAGTGTTAGCTTCCTCTCTGTTTAACAGTCAAAAACAATCTTAAGTCTCAAAAAATGAAACATATATTTAAAAAAAAAAACATCTCTGAAATATAAACTAACCGTAATTGTTGGTTTTCTTCTCCTAGTCTTTCAATTTCTTTTGTGAGCTTCGCTGCTTTTTCTTCACTCACCTGAGCAAGTTTTAGAATTTGTCAATAATGGGATAAGAGACAAAATAAAATGATAAATATATAACTGTTGTATTGTATTAATGAAAACAGTTTATCATCTTAGATTGAGTAGTCCAGACCTTCATGTTTGCCTCAAGAGCCTTTGCATTGAAGGATCCACTGTCAAACTGCTGTTGAATAGCATTCTTTACAGAGTGGAGTTCATTAAAGCTGGACAAAAGCTCTTCATATTTTGATCTTAAAACATGTAAACATTAAAAAATTAAGAATGACATAGTTAAACACACTTTGTGTGTCTGTAGAGTATAAGAACTCACTTATGGTGTTTGATGTCTTTCCTCAGTTGTTCTGTCTCAAAAGTCTTTTCCTCATTTTGCTTTTTTTCATTAAAGAATTGTTCATTGAGCTCTTGCATTTTGACCTGATGGTAGCATAAATACACAAACAAAAGAGGCACTGAAATTGACAGACATTATGACTAAATTTAACATTCAAAAAACATTTTAGGGTAAGTAAAACATGAAAAATGGTTTAATAACCTCAGTCATGGTAAGCTTGGCTTTGAAATCTTCCTGCAGCTTTATAGCATCTTCATAAGCCTTCTTTAGTAGGTCATTTTCAAGAAAGATCATGTTTACTTTTTTCTATCGATAAAAAATACAAGAATAAAATAAATAAATTCCATCAGTGCCTTTTAAACTGAATCAACTGAATCATTCAAAGACAAAATATCTATCTGAATCACCTGAAGTTCCTGGGTTTCCTCAGTTTTCTTTGAAAGCCCTGCTCTTAGTTCCTCTACTCTGCCATTCATGGACTGAACAGACTTGGATTTTATGTCCTAATAAAAAAATTTATTGCAAATATCATCATCTGTCTTGTATGTCATTAGGACATTGAAAAAAAATCAAATATTATTTTTTATTAAAACTCAAATGTACACTTTACCAATTGTTCTTCTAGAGTTTTGATCTGCTCTTCTTTTCTTGCACTCTGCTCTATAGTTTCTCCTGTTACGGAACATACAATATAATTATGACAAAGCATCAGAAACATGCCCTTATTCATATAGTGTGCAGCAGTACTTACCGAAAAGTTTGTTTCTCCTTTCAAGTTCTATATTATTTTTGACAAGTTCGTCCTCAAATTCTTTGGCCCTTAAAATGAACATTTCAGGACATGTTACAATAAAACACGTTTCAGTTTGTTGTGAAAATTCTGTGTGTTTTCAGAAGTTATTATTATTATACACTGTAAAATCATATAGCTACCCTGACATGCATACATTAGTTAACTTTACTAGGTTATCAACAAAATGCACTTGTGACTAGTATTTATGAAGTAACAGTTACTTGCATGGTGAAAAATGCAAAATACTTAGTGTGTAGAGTGAAGATTACTTTAGAGTTAAGCTCACTCACAACAATAAGTAGCCAAGACAATCTCACTCCCACTGCGCATTCAAAGAAGAAGTGAACATGTGCAGTAGCAACATTCAGTCTCTCCCACTCAGTCTAGACCTTGCCCTGCCCTTTCCTTAACCCTAAGTCTTGGGCTTATGGGCATCATTTAGTCTATGATCGGATCTACCCTTAACTTTAACCCTAAACCAAGGATTAAAGCACCAGTGTAATCTAGATATGTTAGAGAATAATCAAGACAAACACTTAATAAGGATTCCGACACCAGAATGAGCAAGGTCACATTGACTCATGATATTTCAAAATGGCCGCTTCAAGAACATGTGTTCTGGCTGATTATGCCTTCAACCACGCTGGTGGAAGAGTTTAAACACACCTGTGGAACCTGATTGCTCTGGGAAACTTAAAGTAAGAAACTGTGACTTGAAGGGAAGGGTTGAGAATTTCTAAGGATCTAAGAACAGGACTATAGGTGGTTTGTGGTGTATACAATAAAGGTAGAGTTAGTGAGCTGGGGACTCTGGAAGGGTCAGAAAAGCAGTGGAAATGTGGCTAGCTCTGACCTTTCAGAGCTCAAAGGGGCTGGGAAGGTAACTTTTAGTAGCTGGTCCCATTTGCCCCTAAATATAACTTAGAAATGCTAAACTAGTCTAACTTAGACAAGTGTGTTATATGGACTACACACAGAGTAAATTTCACATGCAATGAGTTATTAGATTAAAATAGTAATTCTGAGTAGTCTTTACTAAGTTGAGAGTACATCTAAAGTAAGTTATCAAGTACACTCTACTTGATTGTTTTAGTTTCTTAAACTCATTTATAAGTGTACTCTACGAAGGAAGTACTAGTTAGTACAATTTAAAATGCCTAGTTCTCTTAACTTGTTTTTTAAATTGCAATCGGTTTGCATACTTTTTTTAAGTAATGATAACTAATTGGATTTTACAGTGTACCTCTGAATCTCTGCAGCTAATGATTTCTGTAGCTCCTTGGTGGTTCTCTGCATCTGCTCCAACTCCACTGCTTGTTGATTTTTTATTCTCTTAAATTCTTGTAAGCTTAAGTCTTTGCTTTGGATAATTTGTACATATTCTTCTTTATTTTGTGCCAGAAGTGCAGCAACAGCTTCCTGATTTCTCTGTAAAGTAAAGGTAAACTTTACTCCAAACACACTGTGGGTATCTGTGTAAATCCAGCAAATATATTGACACACTTACCTCACTCTCTTTACATTGCTGTTCTGCATTTTGCAGTTTTTGAATAAGAGATTCATTTTCAGCATTTGACCTCTGAAGATGTTCATATTGTTGTTCTGTTAAGATAATGTACATTTATTGTTTAGGATATTTATGTCTATGTATTGTTTTAGTATCCTTTTCTATCTTTCAAATTACCAACCGTAGTAAGACACAAAAAATACCCCACATTGTATTATCTAACATTCTATGTTACAGATCTTGAAATATAATTAGAATCTTACTCATGCCATCTTCAAGTGTTTTGAAGTGCTCTTTGGTTTGATGGAGGTCAGATAACATCTTCTGTATTTCATTTTCCTTAGCTCTCAGTGTTGTTTGAAGTACTTCAACCTGTGGATTCAGTCTCAATGTTTAAACTAAAAAAGTTTCCAAATTTATAGCTTAATATAAGTTTCCCAAGTAAACTGATTACCCTTACTAACCTCTTCCTCTTTCATGGTGTATTCTTGGTGATATTTCTCTTTTAGATCTTCAAATTGCAACTGTAATCCTTCTTTGACTGGAAAAATAAATAAAGAACATTTTATTTTCTTTCTTCGTATACACATTCTTTTGCTTGACAATTAATACTTCAACCTTTTATCTTAATGTTTCTTAGGACAGATATATCTTTAGAAGCAAAACTACTGTGGTGAAATCACAATAATCATATAAAGAATGCACTACCTTTATGCACTTCATGTTGGTCACTTTCTGCTTTAATACGTAGGCTTTCAAATGCTTCAATGAGTTTCTAAGATGAAAAGGCATATATTGTATCCCATTGTGTGTATACATTCTGCACAACATAATATTAAACCACAAAATGACGCAGAGATAAGTATATTAACCTGGATACTCTCGTTATTTTCCATAAAGAGATGATGAGTTTCCTCTCTTTCACATTCAACTAGAAAATGTAAAAAAAAAAAGTATATATATATACAGCAATTCATTTGAATTATATTCCATGAAAATGTGGATTGAGACTTCATATAAGCAAAAAGATTTTACTTACATAAATGCATCTTCTCAGCTGACCGCTCAAAGGTGTCTTTAAGAATATTGCACAAATTCTGTATTGCATTGTTTCTGTATTAAAAATTTAGCAAAAAGATTAATATTTACTAATAATGTTGTGCTCTTTAACATACTCTGAGACGGTTCATTTACTATAGTGTATTGAAAGACAAATAAAGCAAAGAAAGTCCATACTTGTTTATCAGATCTTCGTTTTCACTGATCTGTTCTTCCAGTTTTATGCTTAGGCTTTCATTCCCAAACTGCAAAGAAATAAAAAGCAAACAGTGACTAAACCAATGCTGATTCAGTACATGCTTGAGTACCCCTTTCCCCTGTTATAAATAATCTCATTAATGTGTCTCTAATACACAGACAGAAAATCTGTAACTGGAGCAAGTACCTGCAATTCTTGAATGGCTTTGCGTTGAGTTTCAATTGTTCTTTTGTTTTCTTGAAGTTTCCTTTCCTTCTGCACAGTGTCAGAGTCCACTTTGACTTTCCAACACTTTATTTTCTCAACTTCATCAAACAGCTTGGAATAAAGCTGCCCGGGCTTGCATTTTTATAGGGAATATTCACAATCACAAGAAATAAATTTACACACATGAGAACAGACATGTAGCAAAGTCTACCCTGTCATCTAAAAAGAAAAAAAAAAAATCTACCTCATCTTTTTCCATTGGCGGCACGACTTTCATCTTAGGACAATCTTCATAAAAGAGAAATAAAATGTAATGAATCTGTCTTTACCACTTTTTTTTTGGATTGAAATTACTGTAACCAGTGTACAACAGTAGTTAAATACCTTGTCTGTTTGGTTTGGTGGCTGGTGTAACAATGCTCTTGGTGGACAGAGGCATAGTTTTCTCTTGGTCAAAATATTTACTGTATGTCTAGGGAAAAACAAACACATTTTGTAAATTAATTAGGCTTAATCATCATGGGCATTTGCTAATGGTTAGGCTACATCTACCTGTAGCTAATACAGCTTTCATACGCACAATTATGCTAACTTACTCTAAAATGGCCTGTTCGTTGTTATATTTAATGCACTGTGTGACAGTAAAAAAACAATAATTGCTTCATTTACTCACCTTGTGCACTGAATTAATGACTTCTTCACAATTCTCAGTTATTCCTCGAGGTCTAACAGCAGACACTTGTCCAGTATTGACCCTGGGAGGCACTAACAGTTTGAAGCTGAACCCACGGTCTCTCTCCATACTGAAACAACAGCAGCTAATGTCATCAATGATATCAACAACGAGAAAGTAAGTGTTATAATATTACAGTCAACGACAGAAAACTTTCAGCAGGTTATCATTGCCTCATGATGCTAGCCATTAGAGGAGGTCATTAGCTAGTGTGCTAATTAGTCTGTTTGTCTAATGGGTCACTTTAACGTCACTCTATATCATCTACTCACTAATAAAATAATAGAAAGACATTAAAGCTAGTTAATTGTGACTAGTCATGTATTTACTTACTCATTAGTGTAGCTAAAACGTTAAGTTTAAGCAAATTTTTTCATATGTTTAACGTTCTACGGATTTACCTGATGTCTGCAAGCACGCGCGCTCAATTGGTCTCCTCAAGTTGACGTAATGATCACGTCAACGGTTGAACTACGTAACGTCTGTCAATCATTACTGCACACCTGAAGGAGTGCTGACACAATTTTTCTCCATACAAAGCTATTATTTGGAATAATGAAAACATTATTGTTAGAAAGAAATCAATTTTCTTAGAGAGCTGGACTGACAAAGACATTATTTTCATTAATGACCTCTTTGACAAAGACGGGAATTTATTAAGATATGAACAATTTATGACAATACATTTGTTTCCAATTCAAAATAAAGATTATAACTATGTATTCAAAGCGATCCCTAATAGTATTGTCTTACTTATGAAAAACCATCTTAGTTATCTAACATCACAGACAAATAAACCTTGTTTATTGATTAATGGCAATAATATTTTTATTTCGAGCTGTAATAACAGACATATATGTAATGCATTGAATGAAAAGAAGAAAATTTCCCCCAGAGGTAAAGCAGTATGGAATTCAACTTTTTCTAAAATTGAGTGGTCAAAAGCATGGTCATTACCATATAAATACTGTGTTACAAACAAAATTAGAATTTTTACATCTCAAAATTTCACATAACATATATCCCTCCAACGCTATTTTGTGTCGATTTTATGATGTGGAAGAAATATGTAACTTTTGTCAATCTGAATCTGAATTTACTTTGCACTTTTATGTGAACATTCTTCTAATTTTTGGTTCAAAATTGAAAATTATATCATATCTAAAAGTAACAATAAAATAAATATAACGTCCCAAAATGTAATTACTTATTTTAAACATGATACTAACAATCTAGAATTTATTGTAAATTTATTCATATTATTTGGAAAATTTCATATACATAAAAACAAATATAATAAAACACACCCAAACTTTAAAATCTTCCTATTAGAATTTGAATCTTTAGAATTAGAATCTTAGAATCTTTAGAATTCATTTATAATAATAAAAAAAAAAAAAGCAATAACACATTGGCTATTTCTAAACAATTTTTCAATACTGACTGAACTCTCTGTTGCATTTATTTATTTATTTTGTCAGATTTATTCACTTTTATTATTTTTTGTATTTTATGCCTTGTATTTTTAAATCTATGCATTATTTTCTTAAACTTATACGTTCAAATGCTTTTTCTCTTTTGACATCTTGATGTTTGTTTAAAATTTTGTACTGTATACTCAAATGTTAATAAAGTTGTTTAAAAAAAAACAACCTTGAAGGAGTGCTGTATTTAAGCTAACTGTACTAGCATTAGGCATCCTATAGTATAATTCTAAAGAATATACAGTATAAAAAGTTTAGAGCTTATCTAAGTGAAAAACAGCAGTACCTTTAAAGATGTTATAACCTGAATGAGATATACTATTCTCAACAGTATTTAGAAACTGAAAAATGTCTACATATGTTACTGCAAATACTATGAAGCCTAACATAGCACATAACATAATCTATAGTACTGTGCAAAAGTCTTAGGCTACCTTTACCTTTGTTGTTTTTGCAGGATTGTAAATAGCACATTGAGTGCTGAACACTGCCACCTAATGGTAATTACCAAAATCATGTTTTATGTTTCCGTAATGAATACACCAATATGAAGAAGATCTTTAACAGGAATGGTATTTTCTAATGCTGAAAAATAATTATTATTGTTCTCCATTGATTTTTAAATTAAATGATAGTAATAAATAATAGTAAAACATAATATTATTTCTTGATTAAGATGTCAAATTTTAGTTATTTACTTGCATCCCAGAATATTTTGCTTAATTAATTTCTGACTTATCAGAAAGCCCAGTGAGTTGGCTCAAATTTGGGAATAAAAAGGTGAAATTTAGGCTGAAATTCTTAATTCCTTTTCAAAATGGTTAAACATCAAAACTGCATTTAAGCACTTCATGATGTTGGAGGGTCTCTGAGACAAATAGGGAAAGGTGGACTAATACATTTGTTAAGCACTGTACAAAAGTCAGTATTAATCATGAATTATATTGCTTGACTTTTCTGAAGTCACTTAACCACTATCAAATAATTGATATGTGTTGAATGGAACCTAGTGTGAAACACTAAAAGATTAGTTCAGCAAATCTAATACTGTCTGAATAAAAGAGATCAACACATGTTACATACAAAGGGCAGTCACGCTAATACACATTGGTATGTAGAAGTGGGTTTTTGAATGTTTTTTTCTTTCCTTTTCTTTTTTTAAAATACATTTTTAACATATATTTCCTATACTTTCTACTTGAATCGTGATACAGAGCCTGAGAAATAAATATGTATCCTCAACAAACCTAATGGTGATCTGAGACTTGTACACAGTACTGCAGCTCAGTTTATTTGGTCTATTTCATGTTGATGACTTGAATATTTCAAGACTAGGCTATCTCTCAAAAATAAAATAAAATAGATAAACAAACAAATAAAATAGTAAATAAAAGAATACAGTAGACTTTTATATTTTCATCAAATGATAGTTTATTTGACTTTCTGTGGGTTCAATATACATTAACTTGAAGTGAGAGGCACATTTTTACTATCTTGTAAATAGACAAAGCACCAAGTTTTAATGCCTTCAAAATCATTGATAATAACCAATATGTTTCATGATAAATAGACAAGCAAGATATTTAGAAGAAAAACTACTAGGATCAATATATCTGAACAAAAAACATGTGAAACACAAAGTGATATACCCTTGTAATGAGTACAGTTTGAAGCAAGGCATGTACAGAAAGACATTTGACTACATATGACATCAAAAACACCCAATAATGACAATGACTTACTACCGTTGTATAGATGATGAATGGAAACAAACATGGTCCAAACGTAACACATCCTGTTAGAATAGTGGATGTATTTATGTGGATTGGTGTGAAAGGTCTTATATTAGTGTACAGGGAAGAGCATGTGCAAATGTGAAGTATTTTTCTTGTGATTTTAAAAATAATGTATAAAGAAATTCAAGAGTAAGTAGTGAGAGCAGACTAATCTACCATTTAGGCAGAGAAGCATGTTTCATCTCTAGGTTTTTCATCAACATAACATGTCACAGAGAAGATAAACTGCACCCTGATATGACAGCGAACACAGAATCAGTTGTCTTCTATATTTCTGGCTTCCATCTCCTCATCACCTCTGGACTTTGGTTTTCTACCGCCCACCCTGGCCCTTCTTTCCTCCTCTTTTTTCTCTTTGTCAAGCAGACGGTAGTTCAGTCCCATTCCCAAGAAGAGAAACACACTGGAGACAATGAGGAGGATCCCACAGCCCTGGTATGTATACTTGTAGTCATGGTAGACGTCCTTGAATTTTCCTGGGAAAAACAAGAGGAATATTTCACTACTTGAATCACTGAATGACACCAAAATAAGTGATCAGAAGTTCATATATTTACTAACTTACCAAGCAATGGGGGTCCTAACAGGACAGGACCACACTCCACAATAGTGACCAGGCCAACAGCACTGGAGAAGCGCTGGGCTCCCACTAGGTCCATCAGCGTCTCAAACAGAACCGAGCTGAGCCAGCCAAAGGCAAAACCAAAGAAGATAGCATAGATGACAAACCCTTTATAGTCTACTGATAGTGGTGCAAAAACATGGCACACACCATTGTACAACACAGAGGCAGCAAAGAAATACTGTATTCTGGGGCGGACCCATTTGGTGTTAGCCACAATACCCATTGAGGGCCGAGCAACCATGTCAACAAAAGCTAGTACAGACAGTAAGAAGGCTGCCTTTTCCTTGGGGATATGTATGCTTTTTGCATAATTACTGAGGAACACCAGTGGTGCGAAGAGACCAAAGAACATGACAATGTTGCCCACAATATAGAGCAAAAAGCCCCGGTGCTTGAACAAAGACAGGTCAATGAAGCTGTTAATGACCTGGGCTACAGTCCTCCTCTCTGATGTCCTCTCAACTGGTTTGGGTTTAGGTCCTATCGGCCGCATGAGGGCCCCAGCAACACAACAGTTGAAAAGAAAACCACCCAGGATCAGAAAGCTTCCTCTCCATCCAAACTTGTCGAAAAGCCATGTGTTCAAAGGAGCCAATGTAGAGAGAAAAACAGGGCTGCCAGCCATGGCGAGTCCATTAGCAATAGGACGCTTATTGTAGAAGTACTTTCCAATCATGGTGAGAGCAGGGTTGAGATTGAAGGACAAGCCCAGACCTAAAACATTCAATAATAATATAAGTGTTAGATTTTACATTTATAGACCTGTGGATTTAAAGTGAAGGATTTATGAGCTTACATTATGTAAATCTATCTTAGGTCTGCATCATATAGATGTCAAACTCATTTTCTTCAGGGGCCACATTCAGCCCAATTTAATTGAACTGGGCCGGACCAGTCAAATAATAGCATGATAGCTGATAAATAATGACAACTCCAAATTGTTTTAGTGCAAAAAATAACATTCAATTATGCCAATATTTACATTTACAAACTACCCAAACAAAAAGGATGTGAATAACCTGAACAAAATGATTTTTTTTAAAAGAAATTTAAGTACAATTTTATCAATATCATGCCTCAACTTATCATTTATACATATGCATTACAGGTCAGATCTACAAGGCACAAAATATTTAGTAACAGGCACAATATTGTTAAAATGTGCACTTAATTTTCTTCAGACATTTCAGGTTGTTCATAATTGTTCAGGTTATTCCCATTTTATTGTTAAAGGATAGTTTGTTAATGTAAACATTTTCATAATTTAATGTTGCTTTTGCACTAAATCAAAGAGGAAAAAATTGGTGTCGTCATTATTTATAGGTTATTATGAAATTATTTTTGAGTTTGATGCTGTAACTTGCACTTTGCAAATTCATCCTGCGGGCCGGATTGGAACCTTTGGCGGGCTGGTCTTGGCCCCCGGGCCGCATGTTTGACACCAGTGATATAGACCATAGTCAGATAGATAGATGTGAAATGTTGCTACGATATTTCTTTTTCTTTGTTTTTTTTGTAGGCTGTGCAACATCACTAAGTCAAATAATTCATGAAACACACACAGGAAAAAATCTCACTGTTCTTTCCATTACTAATGAGAGAAGTCTGGTGTTTACTGGGCAGAACATGACTTTTGTCCAGTTCATGGGTTCTTGAATGCACTGAGTGTGGTGATAGTGTTTCCCATTACTGTAATAATGACCTAAACTGAGGGGACCAAGAGTATAGGACTGAAAATCAATTAAGATGGTATGGTTCCTTTTTATTATTTTTGTGCACAGATATACTCCCCTACAGAACAAACCCAGTCACTTTACAATGAGCAGTTCTTCAAGAACAGAGCTATCCAAATCATCTGGCGATATCACTGTGTAAAATACGAATATACAGCGGCACTTTCAGTTTTTCCTGTATTCTGCAGAAGTCATTTAAACAATATTTTACCAAAGAGGAACCCTAGATGGCAACAGTGTGCAGCAAAAACAGGTGAATCATGCTCAAACCTAAATGAATAAAAAGTTATAATTATGTACCTCCCAGGACACCAATACAGAAGTACAGTGCTTGAACTGAATTGCAGAAGGAAGCAGCAACAAGCCCCAGTCCAGACAGGCATCCTCCTACCATCATGACTGGACGACTCCCATATTTATTAACCAGAATGCTGCTGATGGGACCTGAAGAAAAAAGATGAAAGGAACAAAAGTTAACATTAGTGAAAAATGGTTGCTTTAACCTAATACTAATAGATGCTTCTTCCTTTGACCACCAGAGGGCTCTATTGCCACAGCTGTGGTGCTGCAAATTCAAACAACTTGTGCAATCATTTTTGTCAGTGCTGCACTGCAGTAAATGTGTTCCAATGCCATTAATAATGCGATCCCTCAGAAAAACCATGAAAGCCTTAATGAAATAATCATTTACTTAGCTCAGAGATGCACAAAAAATGACAGAGGTTTCATTTGTTTATGATTCTCTGTGAATAGACTCTTAATGGTTCTGAAAAGATTATTGGAAGCACCACAGGTCAGACAAGTGTGTGGGTGGATGAGTCTGTGTTTTGGGGTTTGTAAGTGCATGTATGGGAATACAGTAACAACTTGTTTCTTCTTTCCTGGATGATTTCCAATACTGGCTTGAAAGAAAGACTGAAAGAAACTGCCACCTACATCCACTTGTTAATGTGTGTGTACCTTTGATTCAACATTAACTCAAGAAAATCACCATGAGCTCAGAAACAAATGAGTAAAATGCAAGAGGGGTTCAGGTTGCAAAACACCATCCCTATCTATGGCTTATAACAACTTGCCTAAATGAGTACGAGGATCCACATGGAAGACACTTCTGCCTCCCTGCCAAATCCCTGCGCTACCCAATACAACTAAATAGAAACTGACAGTTTTTGTTTAGAGGTTGTCCAGACTCATTTGCCAGCACGGCGCAAGACAAAGGGTTTTTAAATTGTAATGCAGGCTGTCTCCACACTAACAATGAGTTCTTTCCTTCCGCGTTGCAGGAAGAGTTGCTTTAGATAAAAAGGTTGGAGACAAACCAATGTAGAATATTATGAATGTAATGAATCAAAAATTGAAGGAGTACAGAGCTGCGCAATAGTAGGTTGTTAATAAAGTTCACCTGCTCCTCTGCTCAGACTGTTAAACATCCAGGATAAAAACACTCAGATGTTATCAGCTCACACTCTCCCACTTACTTTTAATTATCACAAGAAGCTTGCTTCAGTCTGTGTAAATTAACACTGAGTTGTTTACTTTATTAACAATAGAAGAATCATTTTGCTTGTGTTTTAAAGCAGATGCAAAGAGGGAATCAACCCCACCTGTAACCAACAAACAAGTTAGGAGAGACAATCCTATATGTTCACAGTGTAACTCCCTAAACATATCTTTTCCTGCCTACATGTCATTCTGCAGCTACATGTTAAGGGAATGTGTTGCTGAACAATAAGCAGCATTGATTGCTTGAGGGAGGAGCAGGGTGCTTCTATTGTACTGTAATCAGGCTTTAAGTTGGATGCAAAGCTTTGGCTTTCCTTTGACACACATGACTGTTTAAGTCATTACAAGACATTTGAGAACTTGCTGTTACAGGATGAATGTTGCAAAAACAAGGTGCTCAACACCTCATAGGATGCAGTTACAACAAAGAGCACAATGCCAGCATTTAGTTTATTGCTCACATATCACGTAGATTGATTTTACACCCTGTGCAGACCAGAAAGATTTATATAAAGCCTATTGTATGGTGCTATAGTTTCCAGTTCACATGAGTTTGGTGCAAAAAGAAGGAGAACTTTTCCCGAAACTCCCTGAGATTACAAAAAGATGCTTAAGTCATCATTTCACCATTTTATCACTTTATCACACATTATAGCAAAGAGAACTGCAGTGTTTTAATTTCAGAGCAGACAGTCTTGAGGGATGACTCTGAGCTCCTTTGAACTGTGTTCTCTTTGGGTCCAGTATCATACACATGAATAAAACCCTATCATCATGTACCCGGCCAGACCTGTGCGATATCACCCTGAGTGTTCATCCCCAACACAACTGAACCCCCAGTGGTCCCCACACTCACAGCACAGGTTGAAAGAATAACAAGTGTAAATCCCATTTATGTGCTCTAGAGAGAAAGATAATGTTTCAGTTTTATATAAACATTTCAGGGGAGTTTTATCTTAGTATGGGCGGTTTGACGTAAGCTTTATCATATTTCAGACTCTTTGTAAACAATCTATAGCTGCTTCACAGTACAGTGCATGTGAACAAAAAAAAGCACAGGATTGGCTTTTAACTGCACACTTCAGGTATAAATCTTTTACAGTTGTACTAACATTCAAGAATAGATACAATCAATAAATCTTCTTGATGTGCTAAATGTCAAGTGTTAATACAGTCATTTCTGGCAGGTTGGACTTTGGTTTGCAGCTTACCTCCACCATACGTGACAGCTAACATGATGGACGAGATCCAGGACACCTGGCTGCTGGTCACGTCAAAGATGGCCTCGATCTCCTTGAAGAAGACAGTGATGGACTTTGGGAATGCATAGGAGAAGCCAATAGAGATGAAGGCCCCCATTACCACCATCCATCCCCAGCCTCCCTCAGGTGGGGTGTAGCCTACTGGACCACCAACGGCGGGTGGCATTTTCACTCACAAAATTGTCAATTTAAAAACTGTAAGAGCAATGAGGGCCTGTTTTGGAGACAACAAAGCAGAAAAGAATGCAAATTACACATTATGTGTTATTTCTTGAAAGACTTCAGACCTTTTCTTTGCTGAGCCAGAACAACTTTGGTAGAAGTGTTGTTGTTGTTGTTGTTACTGATCAATATTTATGGCAAGACTGTCATAAGAAAGGAGTAGGATGATTGATGAATAAATATATCAGATTCTAAAACTGGCCGTGCTGTTTCTTGTATTATTTGTCTTCAGGCTGTTGGAATACTTGGCTTCCTTCCATGGCTTTTCTACATTTATTTTGATGTTTTTTCTTAAGCTTCGAAACAACAACTACAAATAGCTTTGAAGAATTGAACTCAGCGACTGTAAAACAGCTAAGCTTAGCTGTACGTTTATCTGTAAAAGGCAGTTTGCACAAGGACTTCATCAACTGATATGATATTAAGCAAAAGAAGAAACTGAAAACTCAGAGATTTATAGATGTTTGATCAGTATTATGATAATTTTAGCGCAGACCATTCTGTAAACATAGGAATTATGGATTTTCTTCTTCTAAATAGCCACCTGGGTCTGTCATTTGCTTTATTCCCATTTATATCCTCAGTCTCATTACTGGGTTACTCTGCATCAGGAGATAGACTTCACATCTTATAATCTTATTGACACATATAATTCACAAACGGTTTCTGAATAAATACTTTACCCTTCAATACAACTGTATTTTTATTTGTCTGTATTTTATACTGAATATTTATGTTGAGAAGTATTGATGGATTCCTGATTCAACAGCTGATGTCAAATGTGTCACTGAGATGAAAACACAGAAAATAAAGAATGACTATAACATCTCTTCACCCAAACGAGAGCTTGTCACATCTTTTAATGCTGAGTATTATATAGGAGATACCCATGTTAACCGCTGTTTGACTGTATTGATCCACAGTAAATCATTTTGCACTCACAAACAGGATTCTTGTCTCTCTGAATCTCCTCTTTTCTGTTGTTCACAGTCAGTCCCTTGCTAATCACACTGAACAGATTCAAAGTTAAGATGTCTGACACACAGAACAGGCTCTGTCTGCTGACCTATAGGCACCTGACTGTCTACGGTTTGTTGAGACCAAGATGAAACCATTTGCCAAGTAATCAGATTTGTCAAAAATCATTTCCCAAAGTCCAACACAGTGTTTAGGATTCAGGATGCTTCTTCTGGGCTGACTTTGCTTTGAATTGCACTGTGCTTGTATTCACTGAGCTCCAGCCCGCTGATCTCTCACAGTCTCACTTTAGAAGTGATGAATAAGAGTCCATCTGCAGAGTCAAACAACTTACTGTATTGTTTACACAGGGGAGACTATCCAGAGAGAACATCGATCAGACCGTGAACACAGGTTGAATTCACACTGCTCAATAGCTCAGGGCTATGCTAGAGAGTAGGTGATGATATAGTGTTTTTCAGCCAAAGAGGACTTGATTTGGTTGATGAATTGGTTTAGTACTCTGAAAACTTATTGGATAAGCCAGTTGTGTGCAGTGACTGGTGAATATTTAATGTGTTAAAGAAGTTTTGTAATTGAGCTGGGATTTTAGTCGCTACGATGCAGCTGTAAATGTGCCTCTTGCATTATTCTACAAATGCAATAGATAATGGAGGTGAGAACCTGTGTCTCTTATTTATTCATGCAGACATTATGGGTCACTTGGAATAATTCAATAGAAACCACCTGGGTGTAATAAATTAAATTTGCATATAGATAATAAATAAAGATTACTTATTTAGCATAAAGTGCTGTGTGGCATACAGGGTTTCACACTGCACACCCCAAGATGCTGAGCTTGGAGCTGCATCCAACAATGACAGAGGAAAGGATGATGTGTCACATTTTAGTTTAACTGGCATCATCAGAAGGAGACACAATGATACAGGTCTATAGTAGGGCTGTGCTATACAATGATATATACTGTGTGCACCATATTATAATGTCTATTGTTTCATTGTACACTCTATTGCTTGTTGTGTTATATTACAAATCAAACAGCAATATTCTCCACCATTTGGACGATGCTTTGCTTTCTTTAACACAAAATGTATGCATGCAGGAAATCTGCATGAAGTCTAAATAAGCAAACATGGAGGAGAATGAACAGGACACAGAATGAGGTCATTCTAAACCGGAGGAGACAAAACAAAGAGGTTATACCGTAAAGGGGGCTAATTCTGTCACATACATCTGAGGGTTGAGAATGAAAAACCAGACACAGACCAAGAAAAGAAAAAAAACAAAAACAAAAAACAGGTACAGCCAAGAAACTCAAACACTGCAAAGTCAAACCCAGAGAGGTATTTACAAATGTAACTTTATTCATGTACTGTAACTAAGTTAAGTTACCTGTGTGTAAGTTAGTAAGTTAACTTACACATAGGTATAAGGTAAGAAGTTAGTTTGAAACAGAATTCTGTAAACAACTGTTTCGAGGAGGTTTTAAACCACTTTAAGAGAAGTTTAGATGTAATTTACTAACCCCCCCCCCCCCCAAAAAAAAAAAAAAAATGTTGGGGTCTTTAATAAACGTAGCATCTCATTTTTTTAATATTTGCATACCAGTAATGAAAACATCAAATTGCAGTGTCAGGAAAGCTATGTGAAAGTGTTCTTTACTTGCAGACAAAGCTTTGTCTGTATTCTTAAAAGATGAAAAATTCAGTGGCTGACATTAGATGATGAATGGAGAAACAAGTCAAGATAGACAGGATTCAAGACAAAATGGCAAAACTGCAGAAATGATGAATAAAACGAGTAATTTCATACAAAGGATTGATCGCATGGCTCTAAAACAGAGACAAAAGAATCAAACAATTTAGTGAAAACTGCAGAGTCGATTCATTTAAGTCAGGGAGAGGGACGTAATAAGAAGATAAATGGGAAAAGGCATCATGGCTAACCACCCCTCACTGTATTGGTCTAAATAAAGCAGTCGAAGTGGGCGTCATGACTGAGCCACTTGACAACGCACATACCAACATGAAGCAGGAGGACTTCAGCAGACGTACAATAGGAAAGAAGCATCAACTCTTGAAAGGTAAAAACCTGAATTTAACTGGTGATTAATTTGCTTAACACGGATCAGTCAGTTGCAGAGTCATCAAAACCCTGGATCTGAACCAGCGAAACCCTGTTTTATGACTTAACCAACATTAGTAGAACAACTGAGCTAAAGCACACAAATACCTCCAGGTCTTTCACAACTCAGCTAAATTTATTTTTCTCTCCTAACACAAAGAAAGACAGAAAATGTGTTTCTCAAAATATCCTCTTTATATTTACCAGTGGTAGACACTAAATGTTCCTAAACAGCAGCATCAACCTTTAAGGTCACAGGTTTTATACATGGTCTGTCACAGACTCAAGTGTAGATCATTTCATATCCACAGATAGTGCATGTCATGATATCATACATTTCCTGTAAATTCAATGAACAGTTTGCATAAAATCAATATGAAAAGGCCACATTTTGAATGAATACTTCTTTTATTTAGTACAAACGTTGTTGTCAAGACCATCTAAACTGAGATAAAGTCATGACCAACACCAGAGTCTATGAGACCAAGACAAGACCAAGACAGGGTATTCCAAACCAAACTGAGACCAAAAATGAGGCAAGGTTGGAACACTTTGGATGTGAAACAGAAATGGGAAAAAGAACTAGGAATGTGCGTCTCAGAGGAGGAATGAATCAATATCTGGAGAACTCAACAGTCAACCACTCCTTCGAGAGCATGGAAGGAACATCGTTGGAAAAATATAATTTGATTTTTCATAACACCTAAAATTACAGCTACCAGAGTTTAACCTTGTTGGAGAGAATGTGGAAATGTCAATGTAAATCATGCACATGTCTTTTGGTTATGTCCTAAACTTGCATCATTCTAGGATAATGTATATTAAACAGTTGTAAAGATATTGGGTTATACAATCCCCCAAACTTGTCTGGTGATGAATTTTGGATGTATTATTGGTAATAATGTAAGAAAAAAAGGATAGATATTTGTTTAAAATACTATTAGCAGTATGTAATAAGGCTATTACCAAAAAATGGTGCAGATTAGAACCACCTACAACTAATGATTGGATACAAACTGTGAATGGAATATTTGAGATGGAGATTCTGACCCATAGATTGAAGACTCAAGAAGAACAGTGTCATGATAAATGAAAGAAATGGACAATGTTCATTTCAGCGTCACACTTCTAAAAACAATTGTTACTCACAAGGTTTATTACAGAAAATAAACAATAAAATAAAATTTAAAAAAAATGAAGCAGGGTAAGACTGAAGCAAGACAGAGACCAGAGCAGATACAAAGCAAGGTCATTATGGTATGCACATTTCTTAGATACTACAGACTGAAAGAGTATGAGGTGTGAGATGATTCCCCATGCCAGTGAGTGGGCAGAATGAAGCAGCCTGTGGAAAGCTGAATCAAGAATTAGGAAAAAGTTATACACTTAAAGGCATTTGTAAAAAATATGTAAAGCAACAATATTAACAAATAAATCTGAAAATTCACCCGAAAATTACAGATACCCCTGGAGTTGTGGTCTTCACTGGGCTTGAAATAAAATCCTGAGTCCTCTGTTCACCAAAACCCAGTAAAAATGCACTTAAAACTGAGACAAGACCAAGAATACTGCAGCATTATTTAGAAACTTCTTACAAATTTTCCATTAAGTACGCAAAAAAACAGTATAAAACCTACAGAAGCTAACAGAAAACACTTGGCTGCAAATAAAATAAATACTGGCCTTGAATGTGCTGTTTGACATGATTGTTATGTAGGTGGAAGAATAAGTGGTTGGTGTTTGAGTCTGTTGTGTGCACCAGTCTGTGGCCTAATTTGAAAAATACAATTTTCTGGTACAGACACTTTGTTTTGTCTTGACTGAAGCCTATATCAATTTTTTCACTCCCATCCATGTTTTTATTGTCATGTTGCCTTCATGCAAATATCCTGCCACCAACTGTGTGGAAAAAGGCCAAATGGCTTAAAGTAATGCCATGAAGAGCATGAGTTGAGGCAGATATAGACAGATAAATAAAAAACAGAGCATAATATGAATGATAGAGGGTTTTCTTGCACGATATACTCTAAATATTATTATACCACTCTCCTACTTCCCTCAGGTCCATTATTACACATGGTCTTGTCTCAGAGTTTTGGATCTATCATATAGATGAGTGACTCCACATGTTGAAGCAAAACAGCCTGTGACGAGGGACTTTGTTACACCAATATTGTATTATTATAACAACAAACAACTGAAAAGTTATGGATGGATTTAAAGAATGTCATTACTTTGAGCACACTCATTTCCCAGAACAAAGGTAAATTCTAGCTATAGCTTAATAAATGTCCTTTAAAACTAATTCATAGTTGGGATTTATCAGGCATATTTCACAGATATGAGTACAGGTATGAGGTATGAGATTTTAGCTGGCCTTGGGCACACAACAGTTTGCAAACCACTGATAAAGGTGATAAACTTGGTTATATTCGTAACAAAGTGTTAAATTAACACAGGCTTTAGTCTCTTACTAATCATGCATGCTTCTGTACAGTGGCACTATAATTTCCACTCTTCCTGCAGCCACGCTTTAAGCCACTTATGACCCCAGGTTTGGAATTCCACTTATAAGATTCAGTGATTTTGTCTGATTAATAATAGATGAGAATCACATATTACATATTTGCTCAGGGAAATTACACATTCACATAATAAGCACTGATGTAACACTGACAGAGCAATGCATCTTTTATGAAACTCCAGCTAGAAATAGACTACTTGTGTAAGTAATTATTTTGAAGAGATATGTGGCGATGTTAAATGTGCACAGTATCTCTGCATTAAGCATCTTACCTTGGAAGGAGCTCCTGAACAAGGCCCGATGAGGTCTGCAAAGAAATAGCAATTTCTGAGTTCCACTAACACAGTGCAGACTTCATTGAGTTTGACTGAGCATCTCTGAATATGTATGAAAAAAGAGTCACTGCATATGTTTCACAGATACTCCAGAAATGATCTGTGGGTCTATATCCTCTGTGACAGTCCAAAACTCGCCAGTGGCACCACAACCTCCGATTTCATCTGTTATCAGTGACTTAAGTCAAGTTGAAAATTTGAGTTCATTCGGTGTCAAGATCAAACAGCTGGATCATCCAGAAACTATGGAACTAAATAGTGAGGTCAGTCATGTTCTTATTGGCTGTGGGAGGTTTAGTGCCGTGCCCCTTCAATGCTCTCTCCTCCCCTCTGTCATGTGCTGCCATACACAACCTTAGAGTAATTTCACTGTATGACCCTTCAGCTCTCTACGTGTGACCTAAGAGGATATTGTATAATGTCTGCTCTCTAAGAGATAAGATGATTTTTGAGTAGATAACTTCCTGTACAACCTGATTTATCAGTACTATTCAAGTGGATATTGGAAGTCGTTCCTATAAGAAATCCGGTTTACTTAAACAACAGGCATTGTTTACCTCACATACCTGACAGGCAGATTTTTGAGCACTTTCGGGGTCAGATATAGTTGTGCCTTTCTCCCAAGTCCCCGAGGAGCTATTAATGACTCTGTATCAGGGCTTGGGAAAGGAAAGGCTGAGTACAAGAGGTTATTCAAACAGCATGTATTGCAAAGTGTCCTCAAACTCTTTACACCCTTGATACATTATTTCTCTTTGTTATGTTGTTTTATGTTGTTCCACCCATTTTCTTCCACTCCAATAAAGAATTTTACAGCTTTTCAAGCAGAGGATGCAAAAAGAGCACCACCTACAATTCAGCATTTATTCACAAGTACAGAGTGCAAAGAAAGGAAATGGATTTGGGACAAAAACATTAAAATTCACATCCACATAATCTTATAACTACACATGCATATATGTATGTGTGCACGCAGTCTGCAGACGTTATGTATAAATGTATTGCATATAAATTTATAATAAGTTGAAAAACAAAACTGTCTTTCTTTGTAAGAGACTTGGTATTCCCTTATTTTCTGCACACACAGTCACTGTTATCTGCCATTTTTGCTTTCTGTCGGTGCGTCTGTCAGATTAAACTATATCGCAGCAGCCTTCCTCTCTTGTTTCTCTGACTGTATCTTCTGTGTGAACTGTGGGGGTCTGTACGTTCGCAGCCTTTTTGTATCTTTCACTGTCACTGTCTATGAGATCCCGCTAAAGAAATAATCACATTTTCTGACATGGAGCACATCAGTAGCAGCACAGAGCCTCTTTTTTTTTTATAGCAGCATCAGTTCCAGTGAACCTAATCTGAATTCAAAGAGTCGGAGACAATGACATCATCCCTAGTGTCCGTGGCCTACGTGTGGGACCTGCCGTTGCCTCGGGAGGTAATTGTTCTAATCCTCTGTGAAAGATTTCAGGAACCAGAGAAGTTTGTGACCACGGAGACCTGCTTAGTCAGGGGGCTTAGGAATCAGGCAGTAAATGTGACAAAAACACTGTGCAAAAGATGTTCAACTTTCCAGTGAAACACAACATTATGCTGATGCCTAGGTAATAGAAAGCAGTTGCAGCACAAAATAATGAATTAAATCAGCAACCTAAATGGAGATACAATGAGTTTATTCTATAGTTCTATTCTTACATTTTATTTTCAGGTCACAGCCAGTGATGAAAAATGAATCAGCAGTGTTAAAAGAGCAAAATTACACAGATATCACAATTTGGCCTAAAATATGACTTAGGCAATTATGCTCTGAGGCTAACGATGTATAAAATGCCTGCATAGGATCTAAATATATTCATGTTAACTAAGCTTAAAGCCTGTGGAAATGTGGCTTCAAATAGTAAAAATACACTCAGCATATGATATCAAAGTTGAGTGTCTTATTAAGCAACCACAGAATTTCTCAAGGCCATGTAAGCAGATCACATCATTTCATTAGGTAATTACCATGAATGAGGCTACATGTTAGCAAATAGGTCACCAAATCTTGTACACACGGATAAGGGTGTTTTATCTAAATATTATTCCCCTTTCCAAAACTAAAATTGTGTCCACAGGACCTTAATTTTACAGAACATCTCTGTCCACACTGCAGCACAAAAATGACTAGAAGCCAATACAAACACAGACCAGCAGTTGTGTCTGCTGGACAAACTGTAGACGTGACAGACCCTTAGTGTTGCAGACAGCAGACACAGATGCTTTAGTTTGTCATGAAATAAAGCAACAATGACAGGTTAAACTGCCTTAACTGTTGGTTCAGGTTGTCCAAGTGTATTCTTTACATAGTATAGATTTAACCACAACACCAGTGCATGTCTAGTTCAATCCATCTCCCTAAGGTGTTGGTGCTGACCTTGACCTCCTGCAGGCAATGCACTGATTAACACCTCCAAATCAGTGTACTTACACCTATATGACCAACGGGGGATTTACCTACCAGTGTCCTCAGTGGTACCCCCGATTTGAACACGTAAAACGTTGAAAATAATAATAATATAACTGCTCTTGCTGAGATTCAAACCCCAGTCTCCTGCATCAAAGACCTTGGTGTTACTTACTGAACTATCTGTCCACATGTACACTAAGGGCTGGATTGACTAAAGGTTTGAGCATATAAAAATACGTGCAAACTCCTTGCACACACAAAAAAATGTACAAACTGATTTACAGTGCGCACTAAGGGTTGCGTCTTTCAAAAGGTGCAAAATAACGCGTCTGCATCCAGTTAGTACGTTTGCTGCAATGAATATGCAATATAGGGCATTTACACGCAGTTGTGTGTGTGCTGGGAGGAGAAAATGTAACTATATTAATTTAGCACACGCAAAGTGATTTATCAAGCAACTTTGCTCACAGAAACTGCATCTATATTTAACTGCACCTGTTGTCATTTGCGCAGGCAATCGGTTCAACCCCACACACCAAATTCTAGATTTCACACACAAATTAGTGAACGCAAATTGGGATCTTAGTAGATCCAGCCCTAAATGGCAAATTTATGCACCTATCCTATCCCTTGTATTTGGGGGGGGGCTGCACATGTACCATTTCTGATCAGAGTCTATATGGTGAGGGGAGTTCAATCTAAAGTAGGCTAAAGTCGAATCATGAAGGGACAACTGTGTATTCAAGCAGCATTTGGGTCTGCATGAAAAACAAATGGGCAGCTATAGAAGGTATGTGAAGTATTATTATACAGTACGAACTACAAAATTGCACAGACTGAAATTTAAATATCTTTGAATTGCTGCAGAACACAGCCGATGAAAGAGTGAATCACACAAAGTTGTCAAACATAGGTCTATACCTCTAACTGTATCCTGTTGTTTCTAATTTTAAATTATTTGGAATGCAATAGAATTCAATGCCATAACTGAGGACAACCTTATTAAAACCAACTCTTTACTGTTTCCAAAAGTGGCCACATTAGGGAGGTTCAATTGTATGTGATTTGAAGCATTTAAAATGTTAATTTTGCTTCGCTGCACCCCCTTGAACCCCCACTGGGGCTCAACCCCGGACCCCACCATTCTCCTGACGCCCCCCCCCCCCCCGAATTTTTTTCTGGATTCGCCACTGATGATCTATACTTGGAGTTTCAAGAGCATGTTCCCAAAGCAACAAAATTGGGGTGTGATGGCATTGTTTTCAGGGTCCACATGGATTCACATGATTCACAGTTTTCAAGGCAAACAGCAAAGACTGCATTAGTACTTTAAAGTACTGACCAATTCAACGTCACTGCACTACATACACACACACACACACACACCCACACACACACACACACACACACACACACACACACACACACACACACACACACACACCTACACACACACACACACACACACACACACACACACACACACACACCTGGTCCTTTTTTCCTCTTTTGTTTGATGGCTGATGATAGACTGATAGACATAATGTCATGTAACTGAACTGAATGCCAGAATCAACACTAGAAACCAGTTGAACCACAGTTCAGTTGGATCCAGACTGACACCACCTCTGTTCAGTGCATGAGGGTTGATCACAGTTTAGATAAGGTCAGCAATTTTGGCTCTTATCAAACTGTAAAATGAAGTTCTATGGTGTTCTGTTTGAAAGGACCCACAGTCTTGTCTCCACATCTTTATGATTTTGTTACAAGAGTCAAATCAATATTGCAAATATAACAGCTTTAACGTTAAATTATCACCAAGTACTGATGAATCTGTTGTATTTCCTCTATAGGCTACTGCAGCCTGCTGTAAATGGCCTTATAGCATTAGGAGAGGGATTACGACTGATTAGCTTAGCTGTATGAAAACAGCCCCTATACAGAATAACATGCATTATTATCCACCTACACAAACCTAACACACGTGTTCTTTGCTTATTTAAATCTTTCACATTATGGCATATTTTTTAAGACGTGTGTTGTTTTCAGACAGAAAGCTTAACCTACATCTTATCAAATGTAGAGCATGTATTCCTTCTCTTTGACCAGGTTTTACAAAACGGATCACAAAGCTGGCAATTTCAGAAATAAAACACCTGTTACCAACCAGTGTAACTATAAATCAACAGGTATCACCTCCGGCTTCAACTTGACTGAATGTAATTATACCACGGCCCCAAAGAAATGACACTCGCAGGTCACAAGTCAGTGGCAATCACCTGTCGGCCACATAGGGTGACACAGATGAAAGTGGACTAAATTCAAGCTTTCTGAACCGAGAACAGTGCAGAACAGAGCAGGGTCCACATGAGGGTCAGGACAAGGGCACGGTGTAGCAAAAGCCAATTAGCCGACACACACCAGCAGAAAAACATCAGAATGCATTCAGAGGCTGCAGTGGTTGGTTTTCACCACATAGAAAAGACCTGTTCTTCCTGAAATACATCAATGTAGTCACCAGAATATACGCTACTATTTTTGAAAAAGATGGATTATGAACTCCAAAATTTCATTACTGTAACTGTAAATAACTACATTAGTCACTGTCTATTTTGGTTATGAATCAGTCCTTCCAGAAAAAATGCAGGCAAAAATATTTAATTATGCAGGCAAAAATGCTTGATTATGTGGGCAAAACTCCTTGATTATGCAATGGAATATGCAGGGTTTTCATGTGATTTTAGGAAATTTGCAAAAAATGCACGAAGTTGCGAAAATATGTGGGAACTGGAAAAACATGTGTTTCAGTGAAAAAAACTGATTCTTCTCCCACACCCTGTCCAAACTAGGCTACTACTAAATGAAAAATGTATAATTACATCCTATAATAAGCAAACATACAAGAAGTAAGCATCCACTACATCCCAGAAAGTGTTAGTTGTGTTTTTGTTCTTTATTTTCTAAGCCCGGCTCAAACATGGCTTTAACATTCCAGAGTCACAGCTGTCAAAATTAAAATAACTGCTTCCTGCTTTACAAAACTGAGGTGGAACAGGCCGTCTATTTCAAGGCTATTATAGTCTTTATGTTCATATAACATTATTTTCGCTGCAGCAGAAACCTTTTTCAGTCCCGCTCTGTCAGTGGGATGGTCACCAGGGCCACAGGTCGAGGAGACTGTGAGGTGCCACGCAGGTGCACTACTTTTGGACAAACTACACTTTCAGTCACTGGAACTGAATATTGGAACAGTTTACCACTCAACATAAGAGACTCACAATCATATGCCTCCTCCAAATCACAACTTAAATATTGGATGAAGGAAAACCAAGCCTGTGACCATCAGTAGAATGTCCTCCCTATGTTGTTCTGTGTGTTTTTATGATGTTTTGCCTTTTTGTCAACTGTCTTTCTTGTCACCTGCCTAGGGACTACAGATGGTAATTAGCACTGCTGCTACAATCTGGCATATTTACAGCTGCAATTGTTGTAGATGTTCATTAATATACACTGTCCCTAATAAATAAATAAATAAAATAAATAAATACATAAATGTATTGCGCTGGAAAAGTTGCTCCAGCATTGATTTTCTCTTATGTTCCAACGTACAGTTGCAT
Organism: Sphaeramia orbicularis; assembly: GCF_902148855.1. NCBI lineage: Eukaryota > Metazoa > Chordata > Actinopteri > Kurtiformes > Apogonidae > Sphaeramia > Sphaeramia orbicularis. Next base: position 51,730,150 of record NC_043961.1, on the reverse strand, counting down.
GGGGTATAAAATAGTATGAACCTGCTTTTGTGTAGGACATCGGGTACTGGTTTGCTCTGTCTTTTGCAGATATTTTTGGTGGCAAATGAGCTGCATTTTTCATCATCATGCAGGAATTTTTCTGAGATTTGCAGTTAGTTTACCTTCTATGGAGCCAATGACGTTGCGTATCACATATTACATCACTACTCGTGCCAAGTTACAATGCAATATCTTTTAAACTTCATTCATTCAGCCCGCTTTATCCTCACTAGGGTCACGGGGGTCGCTGGAGCTTATCCCAGCTACTCATGGACGAAGGCGGGGTACACCCTGGACATGTCACCAGTTCATCACAGGGCTGACATATAGAGACAAACAATCACTCTCACATTCACACCTATGGGCAATTTAGATTAACCGATTAACCTATCAGTGCATGTCTTTGGATGGCGGGAGGAAGCTGGAGTACCCGGAGAGAACCCACGCAGACATGCGTGGGAGAACATGCAAACTCCACATAGAAAGGTTCCACCCCCATCGACTGGTGTTGGAATCAAACCCAGGACCTTCTTGCTGTGAGGCATGAGTGCTATCCACTGTACCACTGTGTTGCCCCTCTTTTAAACTTAATGCAGGGATTATGAAATCACGCAAGCCCTACATATTTCACATATTTTGCATATTTCAGATATTTTGCATGGAAATATACTATTATTGTGGTGATTATGTGCCCTTTTTAAACAAAATCCCCCACATGTTGTGCGCTATTTCCTTGATTATGCATTGAATTATGTGATCACATAATTGCCTTTTTCTGGAGGGACTGATGATATTATTGGGTCATGGACCGAACAAGACATTTAAGGACATCAACTTGGGGTTTAAGCTTCAACATTATTCAATTTCTGATATTTTATAGCAAAACCAATGAATAAAGGAAAGAAAAAGGTGAGATTAATTGACTGATTAATCCCATAAGCCTGAACACAAAAATGTCTGTATGTTTCAAAATATTACATATATATTTACATATATGTTCCATACTGTATATCAATGTTATAATGTTCAGTTCTCTCAAAAAATTACACTGATATAGAAGTATTTAATATTTAAGTTAAAAGTTTAATAATTAAGTTTGTTTTAGGCATCAAAGCATTTTTTTGGTAAGGAAAAGATACTAGGACTTGGTTTAATGCAGGAAGTGGCCTACAAAGATGAGATTCAAATTTGCTTACATTTTATTTTGTAAAATTTGAAGCAAACCACAAACTTTTATTTACCAAAGCACTTATAAACCTGGTATATCCACACCATGCACCCTGATACTTCCTGCCCGTTTAGGAAAGACAAAAAGTTATGTAACACTGAAATACATGTATCAATAAAGGATCATGTGAAACATATATATATATATATATATATATATATATATATATATATATATATATATATATATATATATATATATATATATATATTTAATCCTTTCTGTCAACTGGATTGAATACGCAGACATACAAGCTCTGTATGTTTTTCTATATTTATCTCAGGATAGAAAAGCCTTTCTTTTTTATAGTACATTTTGGTGTGGGAGTAGGGCCTGGCAACAAAAACAGAGACAATGAGTCTGAAAGTGACTGGAAATCTGTCCAGCTTTGGCTTTAACAGCGATGCATCATTTGCTCAGGAAAGCAGTTAGGGGGACATCAGTCTTTTGAATGGCTTTACTAAAGGGTATAATGCACTTATTAGATCCTTGAAACTTGAGGCAACACACTCGTCATACTGGGATACAATGCATTTGTGTAAAGGTGTAGTCTGTTTTATCCCAGGGCTGAAAGTCACAGCACTGGTCACATCCAAAATGTGTCCGCATCGACAGCACAATAGTATAATAGAGTACAACAGCTACAGAAAAACAAACATTTTCACTAAATGATGACATAAAAAATGATTTGTGATTTGACTAGACATTTCTTACTCTCTTAAAAGTTCATTTTTAGTTTATCTGAAGTGATGATGAAGTTTTCCCATTCCATCTAAAAGAGCTGCATATTCAGTCCCAGTTAGCACCAGCATATTTGAGCATTGGTATCTCCACCACTTTAAGATTTTTGGTGAGCACCAGTGTAACAGCTGCTGAATGTGAAAATATCTGTAGAGTTCAAACTCATCATTCTGCACAGTGAAACTTATTACAGAAAATTACAAAAAAAAATGTTGGACACATGTTAAGTTCCTGAAAAAGGCTATATAGTAGGTTTAATGCATGGTGTGTAATGCTATTTTCATCAGCAAAATACTGAAATGATTCCAATCCTTATATTTTCATCCTCCTACTTTACAAACCTCTTGTCAGCAGCAACATCCTATAATGTACTGTATGTCCAAAAACAAATGACCCCAATCAGAGACAATTGCCCAAAACTGTATGTCAACACTTAGTGAGACACATTCTGGATAATGATTACACCAGCTACAGCACTTTGTCATTTTCTAGATACAGCTGAGTGCATTAATGCCATTACACAAGTTAATCTTTCTAATTTGCACTGTGTTGTGTGGCTGAGCATAAGAATGACTGTGCATCCTAATGCAAGGGCATCACGCTACCTCGGCAGCTCTTCTAGATCTACGACACAGACTTCTTTATTAAAGGTTCACTGTGTGATATCAACTGACAGCTAGCAGTGAAGTTGCAGATTGCATCCAAATGAATAACCTCCCTCACCTTCCCTTATGCCCGCTAGGTTAATAACACTAGAACTGTCAAAAGGTGAAATCTACTCAGCTAACTTAATTGTGCATTGCATCTTTTAAATAAAAGTTAAAAGTTGACTCACTTTATTGTCTCTGTAGGGAAGTTTGGCCTGTGTACTTTACCCACCCTAATACACATACACAGTACCTAGCATTAGCATTAGCTATTAGCAGTAATATATAGTGGCAGGGTGCGATTTGACAAAAAAACAGAGGGGGGGATTTTTTTTTTTTTTTTTGGTCGGAGCAGTAACTAACGCTGGCGTGAAAAGAAAGTCAAACTTTACGTACTTTCAATATCCAACTCCTGGGTTCTATTCTTCTATTATACAACGGATCTTACACGAAATTTTCATAACTTCTAACCTGTATCCACTGGACCCCCTCCACTGCCCTATGGGGTCCCCACAAATGCTGGGTCCCATGAATTTGTCATATTTACCCCCCCCCCCCCCTTTACGGTACCCCAGTGCATGGGGACATCTGCGAATTCTGAGACTGCCGACGGTTGGTTCAGGTGAAAGTTAGTGCCTGTAATGTAGGATATAGGTGTGAGAAAAGTCAGTCACAACCTCCCTGTTTTTTCAATTGATTGGTTGCCCCCCCCCCAAGGATTAAATTCATTGAGCAGAAGTAAGGATTGTAAACACCAAAACACCTGAGGGGGGGTTGATCGCCCCACCCCCCCAACAAATTGCACCCTGTATAGTTGTGATGTAATCTTGTTTGGTATGGCATAACATATAAATATATAATATATATAATAAAATGTTGTGGCACTCCATTTACTTACTATTCCTAAAATTTTGTTGTGTGATAATACCTACTGTTAAGTACAGTCAAGATAAATGCAAGTTAAAAAAAGAAAAAGGGTATCTGGAAGAAAGGCCCCCCGTCATCCGATAAATCTTGTCCAGCCTGGTTACTTCTGGAACATCTGCACTGTAGAACTACATCCTTGCCGGCCCTCCTCAACAGTCCCATTAATGTTAAATCATTCTATAATAACAGTTTTATTGTAGGCAGGACAATTAGAATTTGGAAACAGATACAAATATACATAAAAGCCCCAAAAGTTTATTTGGATACACCTATTTGTGAGAATCACTCCTTTATTCAAGGCCTCAAGGATGCTGTCTTTCAGGCATGGAGACTGAAAGGGATCTGTGTAATAGGAGATCATATGTTAACGGGACCTTTGCATCTCTTGCTCAGTTATGTTCTGTATATAGTATCTCCTCATCAAGTTTTTTTTTTATACTTACAGATCCGAGACTACGTTAGGAAAAAGGTGTCAGGCTTTGGCGTCTAAACCAGACATCAGGCCCTGGAAACAGCAAATAAATTTGACCCTGTCAGTCGAGGGGCATTATCATATTTTCAAAAGATCTTGTATGATGGGACTGAATTAGACATGACTAAAACTATTAGGGCATGGGAGGATGAGCTGGGGGTAAAACTAACTGATGAGGTCTGGGGTGAATGTTTAGAGAGTATACATGCTTGTTCAGTCAACACAAGGCACAATCTTACACAGTTTAAAACATTGCATAGACTCTATTATTCAAGGGAGATGCTAAACAGCTTTTTTAATGATGTGTCACCAGTTTGCAACTGATGCAAGTCTGCAATCGGCAACTTGACGCACTCCCTCTGGTCATGCACTAAACTTTTTCATTGTTTTCCAGTAGTTTTTGAGAAGCATTGGGAGCCAGATCCACTCATTGCCATCATTGGGACTTCTAGTGCTTTATCATCAACCAATAAATATGAGAAAGTTGCTGTTTTGTTTCGTTGGTGATTACTAAAAAGTTGATCCTGAGACTGTGGAAGAAGGACTTATTGCCCCCGTTTGACCTTTGGATGAGGGAACTGGCAAACACGCTACATCTGGAAAGACTAAGGTATTACGATGATGATAGAGGCAAAGTGTCTGACCAGATATGGGACCTGGTGTTAAAATTTCTTCAGTGAGGTGACTGATGTGAATGAATGACCTTGCGGTTTTCTGCATTACATACACTTTTCTGTCTTTTATTTGATATATGATACTCATTTGTAGCATATTAATTTATTGTTGTCAGGACTGTGTTGCTGTAAATTCACTGATGTGCAAGGGGGGTGGGGGTGGGCCTGCTGGTATATGTTTATGTTGTTGTTTTTTCTAAAAATGAATATATATATATATATATATATATATATATATATATATATATATATATATATATATATATATATATTTTTTTTTTTTTTTTTTTTTTTTTTTTTTTTTTTTTAAATATGGGCATCTATGCCTAGAATGGCCATCAGGTCAAATTTACCCCATAGATGAGCATCAATTTCCATACCATTTATATTGAAACAGTCTAAGTTTTTAGGTAACAGCTTTTGTTTAAAATATGAAGCATATATCAAGTACTTCTTTGGCAGTTTACAGTGGAAAAGAGGCAGATTTACAAATATTTTCTCCTACTACCCAGTTTCACTGTCTTTTTTAGACTGATCTGTACTGTTGTTTACACAAAATAATTAGTGTTTTTTAAAAACACTTTAATTATAAAACCAGTAAACCAAATCACACAGGATGATTCAACAAATCCATGTTATGACCTGAGACATTCCTTAGTGAAAAGAATCACTTAGTATAATGACTAAGGACATTTTTGTAGACAAATATTTGACCCTTTGGATCATTTTAGATATATGGCAACTTCTGGTGTTCCTAGTTAGAGCCAGTGTTTGTTTGGAGAACAGGAAGTTCATTCTGGCCTGCATGCAGTGAAAAATGCTTGTAACAAAAACATAGTTCTAATTTTCATACATGAATATTAGATCCAAATTCTGCTAATAGAGCCTCCTAAATCCCATTAAGTATTACATACTGAACTTTTAAATCCAAAGCATTTTTGAGTGGGGGATGTGAATTCATTGTTAGACAAGACAAATTTTAATGTCATTGCACAAATTCTGGCATACATATGACACAGTGATATACACCAATGGGCGCCACAAGATGCAAGATATGAAAGGACCGGAAACCACAACTCCAAAGCCTGTTTTGATGAATGCCTTAGTCACACGAATGCTGTTTTGATCTTTTGTTTTGTTTACAAGCCTCCTCCCCACACACAAATTCATGGATTATACTTTCTCATTCTCATACCATACTTCAAGCACTCCTTTGTGTTGACATGTATCCGGCTACACAATACTTCCTGCCATAAAGGCCTCCGCTGCAGCCCACTACGGGTTGTGTTAAACTGAGCGAGGGCCAAGAATGTCTCTTCTCCTTCATTCTTCTGTTTGATTATTGCACTCCTGCTAGGATTATGATATTGCTACACTATGAACACATTTCAATATCTATATATTTTAATGTTGCCTGGTCCATATAAAGGTACGTCATGGAAGATTTGCACATACTCCTGTCCTTACACGACATTTGTATTGAAGTCTGACTCATGTTGAGAGACATGTTTGTTGACGTTAGGAAATGGAAGCTAAACTTTGATGTAGAGCTGTAGAGGAGCAAAAGACAGAGACACTTGACCTAGTCAGTGAGCATAGCAGGAAATAATTCCTCTATGTAAAAAAAAAATAAATATCATTGTATTGTGTGGCAGTGTAGCAGATAACCAACTCTCAGCTCAAAAATGTTCAATCAAGAATCAATAAGTTGAATTTATGTGGTTGTCAGGTTCTGCCACAATGTTGGAGTCCTGTGGTCTTGATGCTGGAGATCAATCTCCTAATAGAAATAGGTGGTACTTTCACTGGAGGATAAGTCAGCTAATTAAATGAAAGTCCATATATGACTTTTTTATCAGTGTTCAATAGTAACTGTACTGATCTCTCTAATCATTTCCATGTCATAAGCCATCAAAATATGGACAATTATAAGTAAAGGCAAATTTTTGATATTTCAAAAATTTGTCAAAAATGCAAAAATTTTAATTTCTCAAAACTGCCAAAGGGTCCAATCTGACCTGTGGGATGAATTTGTGAAATGTAAAAATTATACTGAAGATTTAAGATTAACAATTAGTGGTGTCAAAATCATTTTAGTTCAGGTTCTACGTACAGACCAATATGATCTCAAATGGGTCAGACCAGTAAAATAACATCATTATAGTTTTTTAGTGCAAAAAATGTAAAATTACAAGAACTTGTTTACATTCACAAACTATCCTTTCACAAAATATGTGAATCATCTGAACAAGTATGAACAAAATGAAATGTCTGAAGAGAAGTAAGTGCGATTTTACCAATTTTCTGTCTGTTATTAAATGTTTTGGGTATTTGTAGATCCACTGTGATCTGTAAGTTGTCATGTAAATCATAAACTCAGGCATAATATTGTTAAAATTGCACTTATTTTTCTGAAGAAATTTCAGGTTTTTCATGTTATTCACATTTTATGGAAACTTTTGTAAACATAATTACATTTCATATTGTATTTTAATTTTTTTCACTGTAATTAATTTACTAGGCCAGCCCTCTTGAGATCATATTGGGGTAAATGTGGCCCCTGAACTAAAATGAGTTTGACACCCCTGAATTACATTTTATTACTAACATGATAAAATTTCCATTAAAAAAACAAAACTACATACTGAGATATTCCAAATATTATCTGAGATTATCAAGGAACCCCTAACACTAGACTAAGCCCTTGCCATATTTGGGGTTGGATCTGCAGCACAGGAGTTTTTGCTCTCTCAAGGAACCATACGAACTTGATATACTTTGTGACACTGCTGGCAAGAAGGTTAATTTTGCTTAACTGGAAACATAAAAACCCTCCAGCTCATCAAGCTTTACTCAGTGATGTTATGGGGCACTTGCAGCAAGAAAAAATACGAGACTCCCTAAAGGACAAAGTAGGCATATTTTATTTAACATGGCAACCATTCATTGACTATTGTATTAAAAATAACCCATTATAAATAGGTTAAAAAACAACAACAACAAAAAAGCAAAGAGCATATGACATCCTCCATGTGTAGGGGTTTTTTTGCTCCTGTTGTTACTGTGTTTTGTCTGGTTTTGTTTGGTTTGGTGCATATGTTATGTGTGTATTTATTTATTCAATCATCTTCCATTTCCCCTTTTGGGAGCTTATTGTATATACATATACATCCCATTGTTCCTTGTTTGAAATGCAATTGTATTTGAGAAACCCCAATAAAAAGAAGCAAAAACAAAACAAATCAAAAAGTTTGTATTAATGCCTCTAATCAGAGGTATTCAGTTCACCTGTCCTTCAGTCAAATTTTGAAAAACTTCATTCATTTAATGATGGAACAAACTACACCCATTTTATTTCTAATCAAAACCTGTGCTCTCACATGTGGGATCATGAAACCACCGCCTTCAACGCTTAATTTGTTTTTTGGTTTGAATCCAAAATAACATATAAATAAATCACCACAGTAGCACAACAACAGAAGCTGCAGAATTAGTCTTTTTTTTGCGGTTGAACTCTGGTAGGTTTAAGAGGCTTCAAGGCTTCAGTTCCTCATGGGAGAAGACTGTATAGCATAAAGAAAACACACTGAAAATATTCTAAGTAAAGCATACACAGACATTGATTTTTAGTTGGGCCTGTCTCAAGTGGCAAAAACATTAAATAAACTCAAATTAACCCTTTCAGAGCCTTATATGCTTCTTGTGATTCTCAGACATACAACTGTCCCCGAACTACTCGTGTCTGACATCCACATCTCTACATTCAGACACTGACCACCACACTATCAGCCTCTTTATGACATTGTAGTAATTTTCAGACTCAGAACAGAGGTAAAGTTACAACATTTTACTTTCACAAGTCACAAAAACGTCACTTGTAAACATGATAAACTATAAATGATGAAACAGTATTTGTTCAAATTCAAAATGCAGTTTTCTCTGTGTAGATTCAAATACACATCATGTCTTTTACTTTCCAGAGAGATTATCTCTGACCTGAACTTTTTTATCGTTAATGTTAGTAAGATAAGATAAGATAAGATAAGATAAGATAAGATAAGATAAGATAAGATAAGATAAGATAAGATAAGATAAAAGGAGGTCCTGGGTTCAACTCCAACACCTGTCGATGGGGGTGGGACCTTTCTGTGTGGAGTTTGCATGTTCTCCCCGTGTCTGCGTGGGTTCTCTCCGGGTACTCTGGCTTCTTCCCACCATCCAAACACATGCACTGGTAGGTTAATTGGTTAATCTAAATTGCCCATAGGTGTGAATGTGAGAGTGATTGTTTGTCTCTATATGTTCAGCCCTTTGATGAACTGGCGACATGTCCAGGGTGTACCTTGCCTTCACCCTTAAGTAGCCAGGATAGGCTCAAAGTGACCCCCATGACCCTAGTGAGGATAACTGAATGAATGAATTAAGATAAGATAAGATAAGATAAGATAAGATAAGATAAGATAAGATAAGATAAGATAAGATAAGATAAGATATTCCTTTATTAGTCCAGCAAGGCGAAATTCCAAATTCCCTTAGTAGATATGTGTCTGACTTTGAGTCAATGATTAACATTTATACAGTACATAATGAATTAGTGAACACATACAGATATCATATTATAATTCAGTCATAACTATCTTATAAAGATGAAATAGTGACTGGGCCTTTTTCATCAGGGTCCCTTGACTTTGGAACAGCCTGCCCAAGGAGATAAGGCTTGCGGAATCAGCGACATCTTTTAAATCACTTCTTAAAACACATTTTTATAGACTTGCTCTTATGTGATGTCTGTCCTTTTTTAATTTTTAATTTTAATTTTTAAAATTTGATTCTTAGCCCGTTTGATTATTAATTTATATTCTCATACATGATGTTGTTTTATCTCATTTCTTCATTTTTGCATTGATTTGACAGCATCATGTTACGTTATCCCTGCCCTCTTTACTCCGATTCATTTAATTTATTCGAAGTGTCATGTTTTTGCATTTGTTGTACACATCTCTCTTATTGTGTTGCTTCTGTTTTAGTGTTTTTACTTGCTTCTTGTATCCTGCTGTTGTGCCCTCTGCTTTGTCTGTCAAAGCACTTTGTAAACTTTGTTTTTAAAGGTGCTATATAAATAAAGCTATTATTTTTAAAGCTATTATTATAAAATGGTTTTGCTTCAGAAAAGCAAAAACTGTAGCAAAAGTAATAAAGGACATAAAGGTGCCAGGGTGAAAGAATAAACTTTTACATGACTGAAACAGATGTATGGATGGTTATTTATTCATTTATTTGTTTGTTTGCTTGTTTATTTAGCAGAGACAATACACATTAATGAACATTTCTGTAAATGTGCCAGTATTAGCAAAAAAAGCTAGTTTGCAACTGTTGTCCCTGGGTAAGATGTAAAATACCAGCATTCATAAAATTAGAAACATTTTAAAAATTAAGGCTACACCCACACATTACATTGCATTAGTTCACACACACACACACACACACACACACACACACACACACACACACACATTATATAGCATTAGTTCACATTTACAGTATACACAGTTAACCTTTAAGTATTAGTAAAACACCTGGATAGACATTGGCACATGGGCAGATGGTCATGCCGTGCAAAACAGAGAAAACTTAATTCCAGTGATGATGAATACGAACATGAACAATTTACCTGGTTGCAAGCAGCTCATGTTAGTGAGATGCATCACTTTCATGTATAAAGTTAACTTCATAAATTATATAAAATGACTTCTGTATGCCCTTTGTTGTAGTTATTTTTTGCATTATCATGAACAATGTCGGCTCTTGCTACAGTCTTATCTTTAACTGGTATCCTGCAGCTCTAACAACCCAATTTTCCTATGGGTATCATTATGGATTCATGTAATCTACAAAAATCTAATCTAATCTAAACACACACCCCACACAAAGCACAAAATCCAGCAAACGGGGAAAAAAATTAGGATGAGTTAAATGGAGTTTATCCAACACGCCTTTTGTCCTATTCTGCCTACAAAGTAAAGCCTATTGGTGGTTTGCCACATATTGAACGCTCTGCAGAGTGGGTTCCTGTGCAAACAGATAAAGTACCTATGGCGGGGCATTTTCCGTCGTCACAGGGGGCCCATTGTCTGGTAAAGACAAATTTTAGGAAATGCTGTGAGGACCTCTGCGATAGATGGCCCAGTCTGTGGTCTTTTAAACAAATGACAGAGGGCAACAAAGTCTCTTTTGAGTCGTTTCCTGGTTCTTTTTACACTGGAGATGAAATATAGGCTTTTGTCTTTAAACAATTACTTCACACTCTAGGTTTTTCATGCATCATGTAAACGAGAAAAAACAAAAAAACAAAAGAAAAGACAAGAAAAACTCCTGAAAAAACACAAACTTTTTCTCTCAGTGTTACCTCTGATGCTGTTGTTGATGTGTGCTGCATCCCATGGGAGCTAATGTTGCTATTAATTAATAATTTCTGTTAAATCACTGAATTAATGTATCATCTACTGGTCCTAATAAAACCTTCCCATATACTTTGCATTCTGTATAATTATCAACTGTTCTCGTGACAAAAGGTTACACTGCTGCTTTACACTGTGTACAAATGCTATGAATGTAGCTTAATTTGAAAACACAAGGTTTAGATATCTGTTGATGATGATTTACAAAAACTCACTTAGTTTTTGGTTCTTATTGTGACAGAGTGAAAAAGAAGGGGATGACATTGTTAATAGAATGTACATGTAAATTCAGTGCAAAACATTAGGATGCATGGGAAAATGTGGAAAAGCTTATTAAATAGTCAACCATAGTTACTCTGTATGATGATCGAAATCTTTCCAACTGCTTTAAATGCAAACTTATGTAGAAAGTTAAAAAAAAATTACACAGTGAAGGGCACAGGCTGATACAGGAGTCCAGAAAGTACACTTAATTCAGAAAATGCTCACATTGTAGCTTTTGGAAATGTAAGAAAGAGGCAAGTAATTAGCTGACTGAATACTTAGCATCAGGTCTGATCAGAACTTCATGTCAAACCTTCACTGATAACAGCAACAGCAACAATATCTAGGTACAACTTTCTAAATGTTTAAAAAAATGACTTGGTAATTTCATCCATTCTTTCGCTGTATTTGCACCAGACTTGTATAACCTCAAGATCTACTGTGTTTTGGAAATCAACCCTGTAGAAACCAATAATGTAATAATAGCCGATAACGTAATAACGGCCGATAACGTAATAAATTTGCCATTTTTAAAATGTAATAGGCCAATAACATAATATCTGGCCAATAACGTAATAAAAGTCCTGAACCGATAGCGTAATAATTTTTAGCCAATAACGTCATAACTTATTGGCTGGTTATTATATTATTGGCCTGGAAAAAAAAAATTCTTTGCAAATGTAATAACTGAGCCAATAACGTAATAAGTTATAAAGTTATTGGCCAAAAGCTCTTATGTTATCAGTTCAGGATATTACGTTATTGGCCTATTACATTTTAAAAATGGCAAATTTATTACATTATCGGCCATTATTATGTTATCGGTTATTATTACATTATTGGCTTCTACAAACCCTCAACTTCTTTATTCCTTGTTCCACATTTCCACAGATTACACAAAGATAAGATATGAGGATTTATTTATCAATCCCCAAATGCAACACTTCCTCAGTCAATTCAAAATAAAAGCCCTCTAGCATTTTAGTAACTATTTAATGCTTAACACATACATGCATATGTGACAGGTTAAAGTGCCTTATTTTTTTGTAGATTAAAAACCACATTACTTCTTTGAAATGTTCTCCATGGGTCATTAAGAAGTCTATTTGTTGTCAGGTATTATTATAGCTTTATATATATTGGTACTGAAGTACACAGGTACGATATAATTACATTTATATTTAGTTAATGAGGGAAAATACACGTTTATACAAATTTGATATTACATTTAAAATGGTTGTCATTAAAATCATTAAATATTTTCTTTAAAAAGCTTATGCATTTACAAAGGCTTTCTTTAAAACAAGCAATGCACTGTTTTGTTCAGTGTTTCATGTCTGATCAACTGATACTGTCTCAGAGGAAGTTGTTGTATGCATGTGCGTCAATGGTGCCGTTGATGTAATGGCTGTCGTTGAATAAAGTACTGATGAGGGAGGACATGTATTTTGTGGTCTTTTCAAAAATGTACGCAACGCAGCCATCCCCCTCGAACATCCAGGCAGAGAACGCAACACGTAAATGTCTTCCTGTTGCACTTCCTGTTTCTGCAAATTGCAGTTTTGCTTAAAAAGGTAAGACACACACCTGCAGTGACTGAGAGGACCAGCACCAGGAGTTCATTCATTCAGTCATTCATTTTCCAAGTTGATATGTCTTCATATTTTGGGACATTTATTTGTTTGTGTCTGTATGGGTACTGGCTATTATTTGAGTCAAGTTTTGTGGGTTTTTTTTTTTTTGTTTGTTTGTTTGTTTTTGAGCAAATAAAGTAATCATCAGTACAGCCTCCATAGTCTTTGATCAAGAAATAACCTCAGTAAATGTGGAGGAAACTAAAAACATTGCAAATGACTCCAAATCACAGAGACTTCCATTTCCTGTCAGTTCAGACTAATATTACCACAGAACCCTTGTGTTTGCTGAAATAGAGTATATCATTTGTAATGGATGCTGTACTTTACAAATTAGTCATGCGAAAAGAGCTTTAGGTGAACCAAATGAAAGTCTGGTACTTCAGTAATTTAAGTTTTATTTATGGTACGTACCGCAATAATGCACTGTTGATGGAATACAATATTCTTACCTCTTCTAATCAAATCACTGCGATTTATTCTTGGTTGATAAAGTGTAACTGGAACTCACTATGTAATCATTGTACCTGGCCAGAAGTGATTACGGATGTTTATAAATAGGAATATGTCTGAAAACAACACTATTCCAATTTTATGGGCAACAGTGTATGTTTGAAAATGTAAACAGATATTCAGGTGCCACAGAAGCTTTTTCTGGGTCTTTGTGGGTTAAAATTTTATTCCCATTTACTTTTAGTAACTTAGTTCATTCTGATGAAATAGCTGCAAGTATGTTAAACATTAATATTAATGGTAGTAAAGGGAATGAAACCACTGGAATGGGGTGAATTTGAACATTGTTGGAAACATTTAATATAATGTAAATCAACATGTCAAGAAAATATTTAACATAGACACTGGAAGATATTTTTTCAGCGCGGTAATGTTAAATAACTAATGTCTTTTGGAATAATAAACGATTTGGGATTTTATGGATTTTAATGGATTTTGAGTATCGCTCAAAAGATGCCAGTTTGTGGCTCATCTTACTATTTATAATTCTATGTCAGAAAGAACTCAGAATAGTTAAGTATGAATAATTATGTCAAGCCCTACAGACACGACTCAAATATTAGATTATGCAGTTATTTCCTCAGTGTCATACTATGCAGATATACTTACCTTCGAAACATCTGTGACTCACTCTAAGCGCTAAAGAGGTCGCTCAGTTCCAGTAGGGTTTGATAGAGTCTATAAAGCTTGTATCTCTTTGATTTGGAGCCATTTTGTGCTGTCAACATACTCTTTCCCCTCTAACCCCTGAGGTGCAGCAGGAAGGTGGTTGTAGTCATTAACCAATGTGAGATGTGATTGGACCAGAGAGGCAGAGGGGAGGAAGCTGGATGCGAAGTGTGCAGGCGGTAACAGGAGAGCTGTTCCTGCTACTTTGTCCAACAGCACAGAGAGCTGACCTTGAGGGGAATGGGGAAAATTGACAGGGGGGGGAGAGAGAGAGAGCGGTAACAAGGGCCAGCTATATATCAGGGAGGCAATTTGGAGCGGTTTATCCGATGAGGGTCAATTCCTGCTGCAGTACCATAGATCAGAGTTTTCAAGCCTGTGCGTCCGCTCATGGGGGGAGAGGTGTTGGGATAGATCCGTTTTTGAATGACTGAACCGCCGATCAAGCCCTGACAAATCATTCTCACAAAACACAGAAGAGTGAGGTAATCATGAGGATTTGTGATGCAGGAAAACATGCGCTCGCAGATTTATCCCCTGCTATTCATGGCCTTGCTGCTTTTGTCACTGGTTCAAATCAAATCTCCTTTAAGAGGCAATTTCACCACATCTTCCTTTCAATTATTTTACATATCAAGGACATGGTACAGGCTATTATCTAGGCAATGCCTGCATTAAAGTTATCATGTGTGCTTGTGATAAAATTACATACCCTCATTTGTGATAAATGCATATCCTTCCTCCTCTGTAGAAAAAAAACCGTCAAGGATCTGCACTAAATCTGTCACAGTGCTACAGTTCCATACCAAGGGAGAGTAATTTTACAGATGCCTTTACTCTGTGTATGACCTTTTCTATTACTGCTTCTATTTTGGATCTCTGTCTCTCTGTACCTCTGAGACTGGCCAGATGGCAGGTCTATTGAGTGATAAAATTTGAGAGACAAGAGCAGTTACACCACGAGACTGTTTGGCTCGGGCCCCGGCTTCAGTCTGGTCTGGAACGAGCACATATCTCCGGCTCAACATTCAGATTCCCCTTCATTATCTAAACCTCCTGCCAAGCCAGCAGACCGAGCCCAGCGCAGACCCGCAAAGGTTTACAACAGTGTCAGAACCTCCTCATGAAGATGGAGAGATACATCAGACATGAAAACTGTTGTCCTTCTCAATGGGCTATTGGACAGAGGATTGGATGTTTTCATTATAAAATCCTTAATGCAAACTAAAGTATGAGACTCATTTATACTGTATCTTCTCCCTGTAATAATATATTAATAAGTGGTGACATCTTGTGGCCAAAGTTTAATTTGCATCATTTTGTAAATATGGAACTAAAGACAGCTGCTTTTAATTGAAATGGACTGGTTAAATGAAAGTCATTTGAGCTTTTATTTTATTAAGTACTTCAGCTTGGTTTGTGATCTCAGTTTGGTTTTAGGAAAGCACGACTAGTTTAATTTTATTCCTGTTTGGAGTTTTAGTTCAGATTCATTTGTATAACTTTATAATTTACCCTGCACAAGAAATTTAAAATAAAACTGCCAGATTAAATCAGAGTTATAATTTTAATGTTCTATTGCAGCAGCAGGTTACTTTTAGAGTTTGGTGTCTAGGCTCTAGGATCATCACTCCCTGCAGATATTTTTACATAAGTATTGAGGAGTGATGACTGAATTAAAATAATATGATACTGCTGGTTTTAGCTTTAGTTTTTCTATTTTTGTTAGCTATAATACCCTCTATGTAGAAGTTGGTGTTACAGAGTAGATCATGTCATGAAATAATCAAGCTCTATATTATGGCAGGAGGCAGAAATCAGGAGAAAAAACTGGAAGAAAATGGGCTAAATATAAAGATAGAGGTGGTTTCATGTCTCAATGGAGAACTGAATCTGAAATGTCATGGTTATGGTATCTGCCGTGTCGTGACGGGCCTCGGAATAAAGCAAAAGAGTCGTGTCTGAACTTCAGTCTTAACAATGATTATTATTGTAGCTGTCAGTCATGTAATGGGCTCTATGCACAGCCCCACTACTTCCTGAACTTAAACCAGCTCCTTTATTTTCTGTCTTTTATTATTGGACACACTGATTAACCCTTTCATGCATGAATCAGGAGAACCACAGACAAGATTTTTTTCGTCTTTAGGCATGAAAAAAACAATGCAATAGAATTTTTTTTTTTTTTAATGAACCTATTTTTTGAGTTACAAAAATGTCCACTGAGCTGCACACCATGTGTTTAATTTTTGAAGCAAAGAAACATGTATTTAAAACGCAATATCAGAAAGTGATATACTGTGTGAAAACTATGAAATAATATTTTTAATGCAGCAGATCTGATGTTTTCTCACATTTCATCATACTCTAATACTAGTTATTACTCACTTCATGGAGATAATATATAAAAATAATCTTTTTGTTTAAGTAACCTGTTAATTACAGTCTAGTGACTAAAAATTGATTTACACTCAAACATGTTAGCGCAGATCAGCTTTATCAAGAACAGCAAAGATACAGTAATGGCATAAATGTCAGTGTATGGGATGGTGCATAACTGTCCACTGTGTTGGCTGATATGGAACTATAACAAAATCCATGCAATGTGATGTTGTCAGGATCTGTGCCTGTGTGACTCTTTGCTCCTCCTTTTCATAATCATCATTATCATCATCAGATTCACCTACTGGCGCTGCCTGACTGCAGCCAATTACCTCAAGCCTATTTAAGGCTTTGGTTTGCAGCCATGCAGCGCTGGTCCATTTCTCTTCACTTCTCTCCATAACCCGGACATTTGTTCATCTTTTCTCCGGACTCTGACTCAGGTTTTGTGTATTTTTTTCATTGGACTCTGATTTAGCTCTTTTGTTAGGTTTTCTGTTGTTTGGTTTTCATTTTTGTTGAATAAACTTATTATTTTTTCCCCTTCAGTACCGAGCATTTGAGTCCTTTCTTTTCCCCCTTGTGACAGATGTCATGACTTTGCGTCAATTTGCATGCCACTTTTGATGGTAAATGGGCATGTTATCTGTACGACATTATAAGCTTTTTGCGTGTATATTGACCCATGAATATACAAGAGAACAGCTGTAGAATAGCTGTCCACTGTAGTGACCACTATGCATGAAAGGGTTAATCCAGGTGTGCCTGACTACAGTATAGTCACCAGAAGTTGCAGGTACACCTGGATTGATCCGTGTGTCCAATAATAAAAGACAGGAAATAAAGGAGCTGGTTTAAGTTCAGGAAGTAGTGGGGCTGTGCATAGAGCCCATTAACCCCATACCTGTCTGAAAACCAGCCAAAACTAGCCAAAATGTTCTTAAATTCTCCCATCAGAAGGTTGATTTTCAACAGCCAGAGTCAAGAGGAGATGCAGAAGACTTGTTTATTCTCAGGTCTCGTGTGTTGAAGATATAAGAGTGAAAAAGGATCTGAAAATTCACTGAACTGGACTGAATATTTAAAAGAAAAAAAAGACCAAAAGTTACTTTTACACAACATTTACCTCAGAGTGAGTGAATCGATAACACTTTGTACAGACTTGAGAGGAGCTGTAAGATGATAGTTTGAAGGAGAACGTCTGTATCAAGGTACTGTGGATTGGAAGGGGTTTTAAGAAATATGACATTTTTGTAAAAGTAAACTAAAATATTCAGGGGCTATCTTCATGGTGACATTTCTAATTATTTAATTGCAATCCAGACGTTACTACCTATTTACAATAACAGATTTCAACACTGTGGAAGCTTATGTCAGAGAATCATTTATTCTAGTTAGGTCAGGAGTTAGTTTTCTGTTGGTGTCTTTGTAATGCCATGGATCCATTACAGGCATTAATCCAACGTTTAGTAAATCCATTTATCTATTAATTCATGACTATATTGCTTTGTCAGCTTGACAACTAATGTATACTGAGCTAATACCTAATGAAAGCACAGCAGAAAGGAATCTGGGCTAGAAATGGTTGGATGAGCCGTATACGTTACCAAGGAGATCATTGAGAATATTTATGCACCATGATTCAGGTTACATTTGGTTCCCTGCAGATATTCGACAGGATTTTCACTGTATGCCATCACAATGCAGATATACTACACAGTCGACAATGCACTTTCACATCTTATCTGCGCTCTGCTCATTTTCCGCATGAGGAAGTTGGGAAAATTGACTTACAATTGCTCCATGCAAAATAGCTGTGCTTTCCACTTACATGGTTAAACACAAGGCATCCGAGTGTGGCACAGGTATGCATGGCTTTCAACAAGACCCCTGTCCTGCCCCGTGAAAGACCCTGCGCGTCCATGCTGCAAATAAAAGCCATCAGCGCTCACACTCTCATTAATTTACTCAAGTGTGCAGAGGAATTTAGGATGCAGCCTCTTTCCCATGGAGAGGCCTGAAAATGCTGTGTATGCTCAACTAAAATAATGGATTATGCAGCCAAAGCACTGCCTAGGTCTCCTACCGAAACACAATTTGTTGACTCTTTAGAAAGGATGACACAGTTGTTAAAGGTTTTTTTACTTTCTTGTACTCGTAGGTGGAGTTTTTTGATTTAAACCATAATCTTCATGTGCACAGAAATCCCATGTTGCACAGCCCACGCATTACACTCGACAGTGCAGCGGTCAGCATAAACAATAATATGATTAAAACCCTGAATGCATCAACGCACTATATCAATATGTAACAGTTATGTGTGTTTTCTTGAGCAAAAGGGTGGTAATTCTGCTACATCCGTCATAACAATTTCACATTTTTCACAGAATAAAAATGGTAATTTTGAGACAAACACACAGTAAACAAAGTTCTGTGAAAAGGAAGGAGCCTGTAATATATTTACATTTGCATTTCATACATCTGTTTGTATGGCAGGTACATACAGTCCTTTGTCTCTTCAGAACTTCCTCTGAATGCAAATTCAGCCTTGCCATCAGGGGCTGTATCAGAAAAGGTATGTATGCCTAGTCTCTCTGAAAAGCTCCTAATAAATAATTAATTGGTGCCACCACAGTTAGAGCATAATTTACCTCACCATTTCAAAGTGATTTTATTAAGGACTGGGGCCGGCCAGTCAAGTTGGAATCCATGTAATATTCATAAGAGAAAAGATGCATGGGACAGCAGCTCATAGCCTGAGGATTTATTTGGGAAAAAAAACAACAACAATAACATCAACAAATCCCACCCTCATGTTAAAGCCTGGCATGCGGTGCAGCCTCTTCAGTCTATGCATGGTGGATTTGTGGCAACCCTTCTCGAGGACACCAAATGGCCTGAGAAGAGCTGCTCTCATACCTCATAATTCCACTGTGGCCTCTGTGGAATAAGGTGGCAGAACGATACTGCAGCTGTGAACACTGCACCATACATCCTGCATCCATCATGCTGGTACATAGTACAGCAACAGAAAGGTCACTGGGTACCTCGAAGGGCTTTAGGCATTGAGGGGCTAAGCTGACTACAACATACATGTCATGATTCTTTAAGCTCATTCTGACCTCTGAGTCCTTAACATACTGACCTCTACTAATGGCCCCTTAGCGTGAGTTTTCAGTGTACGGGGTTCTCCAGTAGTGGCATGTGGTGACCTGCAAGGTAGTCTCATAGAAGTCCATGTACATTCTAAGATAGAAGAAATTGATGAAATAGGCCAAAGTACATTAAAATAGGCAAAACCAGACAAAGAATGTGGTTAGGTATTCTATTTTAGCCCTTCCTCCAAGGCAAGGCAAGGCAGATTTATTTGTATAGCTAATTCATACACAGGGCAATTCACAGTGCTTTACAAAAATGGAAAAGAGACCGGTTAAAAACACACAATTACAATTAAAACATAATTGATAAAACATAAATAATAATCAATTAAAACAAAGTAAAAAAGAAGAGTGCAGACAGAACCCTTTCAGTTGTTCTATGCACAGTTGAACAGAGTTGTTTTCAGCCTGGACTTAAACATTGTCAGACTAGAGGCCTGTCTCATGTCATTCATCCTTTTTAGAACCAAGTTAGATGCTTAACCTCCTAAGACCCAGCTATGGGTTTTCTGTTCACGTTTGTGGACAAGAGTTTCACAACTTTATACATAAAAAAGATAAGAAAACTGTCCTCCACAAAAAACATACCATAAAAAATGTAAAAACTGCATCTGAAAAAACTGTTGCATCATGATGTTTCAAATATAGGCACTTATTTAATAAAAAAAAAACAAAAAAAGCTTGTACTTTGCTGACATTTCCTGGGTCTTAGGAGGTTAATCCTAATTATGTCTTTTGAATGTCCCTGCACATTGAAACATAATGGTCTAAGCATCAAAAACTGACCAAGTTGTAAAAGTTTGAGGTGGACTAACCAAACACTTTTAGGCCTGATAAACTCTAGATCATTAGCTGTGATCAGGCTTGGTAAAATTAATGTTAGAGGAGCAGGAAAGTTGTCATTTTTGTGGAATATTGAAGTAAAAAAGGACAAAAACGCAGGAGTCTTGCAGTCAGAGGAAAAGTCCCCTTTAATTCCAGCCTTTTTTAATTCACATAATAAACGGAAGTCACGACAAAAAATGGAGCTAGTCTTTTGGCCATCTGGTTCATACGTGACACACATTTTGGCCAAGATACGGGTGTTACCAGGATACCAGAGATTTGACCTTGACCTTTCTAATCTTTGCTGGACACAAATGTGGGATCGTCCTGTTTATTTGGTTCTTACCAAGCAAGTTTTCCTGCTCTGGCCAATCTGCTGCGCTGCTCTGACTTGGCAGCAAGGTTGAGCAACTGTCCTGTGTCCAACAGCATTAGAACATAAGGAAACATGGTGCAACTGATAGTGTTATTTCCAACAGTATCCAAGGATATGAGACCATACACAACATTCACTACAGTTCCCTTTGTGGTCTAGTGGTTTGGATTTGGCGCTCTCACTGCTACATGAAAGAAGGTTGAGCGAGGCACGACAGCCCACTGCTCCTAGACTGCAGTGTGTTGTGTCCTACATGTTCAGTTGGTAGTTGCTTTTCCACTGACCCTCAAATTGCACAAATATAATTTGCGTATAAAAATTTACCAAAGTGAAAAATAACAATTTTGCCAAAACTCTTGTTTTTCAATTAAAAGTTTTTGCACTGGCAAGAGGTAGTTTTTCAGGCATAGCACAGTTGTTGTATTACACAAAACTGCAATGGAAAGACCCTTTTCTGCAACTTGAGTCAGGTGAATTAAAAAAAAAAAAAAAAAGGATGTTGACAGATGTTACAACAAGTGAAGAAGAAGAGTTTTAAAAGAAACATGCCGCGGTATGTATAGACACACTAGGAAACCAAATCATTTTTTAGTTTAGTACAGGATAGGGATGTGATAGATAATAATAATGAATATATCTGTAAATCAACATGATATTTATTTTCGTCGCCATGTTTATGGAATGACGTCTCGTGTCACTTAGCGATAATGAATAAACAAATCATTGCATTTGTGATTTAATGGAAAAACCAACATTACTCTCTTCTGTTTTTTCCATATTTAGTAAATATCAGTGAAGTTTTGCACATGTCCTTTTTTATTTATTTATTTTGTGCATATGTCCAATGGAAAAGCCACTAGTAATGGGTTATAAGCAGAGGTTCGATCCTCACTTCTTACTCTCTGTCAGTGTGAGGTGGTGTGTTCAGCTGAAAAGACCCTAACCTTCTGTTTATATTTCCTGTTTTGCTGCACTCAGAAATCATGTTTGTCATTCCAGCATCATGCAGCACTTCATGCATTACCGTTAGTGTTGTGCAGTGCAGGAGACAAAACTCCTGACAAAGCACACAGACACCTGCCAATGGACATCCTGGTTAAAAGTGGGAATTTCTTTTTAACAGTCCCAAATGTCTCAATGCAGAATTTGAGAAGTTACAAACATTTCCCTCAGTTTCAAAAATCACATCAATGACATAATTTAACATGATTAAAAATGTTTTTTTTCATCAAATAAATACTGCAAGCATACAGAGCAATTTGTTCCAGGATAATGTGCAAAGCTCTTTTATTCCTAAAGGACTAGACTATTGTGTTGAGTGTGTTGCTCACAGGAATAATTAAAAATACATTCATTGACTTCAGCTCCTCCAGATGCAGCAGGTTTTAACTATAGGAGGAAGACATTTGATCATTTAACATCTGCACTGAAGTCACTACTGGCTTTTAGTACATTTTGGAATTGATTTTAACACAATACTAGTGTTTAAGGCTTTACCTGGTCAACCCCCACAGTGTCTTTCAGACATGATAAATGGCTGTGAACCAGACTGACCTTCAGGTGATCTGGAACAGGCCTCCTGGTTTGTTTCACTTTAATGGTTGGTTTCTGTCTTTGGCTGCAGCATGTACCCCTCACCTTTAGCAGCACTTTCAGTCCCATGTAGAATTAAATGCTATGTGTGAATAAAGTTTTGCTTGCATACTTGTTTAATTCATCAGTTAATGTCAGGTAGTAGTCAGTGTTTTATCTTGATTTTTTTTTAACTTCATGTCACAATTATAAGTTTGAAGTCATGCTCTTTACACATTTATACGCATATTTCTCTGAATAGGTATTTTCTTCCCTTGTTCAAAAAATGGCCTTCATTTTACAAGATATCTCTTTCAACATACAATGCAGAAATTGAACTTGAGCAAAAATGACAAGGTATCTTACATACTAAAGTTATATTCAATGTTGGTTTGGGTTGTAAAAGTGTATTTTTTAATTATACAGATTCACCAAAATTACCAGTACATGTGTCCATGTCAAAATGTGCTGGTGCTGACCCCCATCTGCGGCAGGTAATACAGTGCGTTGCAGATTTGTACTCAGCTTTTAAAGGAAGTTTACAAGATTTTTAAGCTGCACTAACTTAATACACTTCTTTGTTAAGTTAAAGGCAGAGATGTCTGTTCAAAATCAATATGTTACTAAATTAAGACAGTTTTCCTTGTTTTTCATTTACACCAACTTAATAAAATAATAATTATCAACTGATTTAAATGTGTACATGTAACAAACTTAATTTTTTAAGCAGAGAAAGCTCTTGATTTTAAGCTTAACTTACTAACCCCATTTTTTAGAGTGTACCTATATGACCTGTATTTGACATTTCAGGTGCAGGTTTGTTACACACATCATCATTTTCAGTTTTTTTCATTTCATTTTCCCTGTCCACATGGATACACACAAACTAAAGTTATTACAAATCTTAACAGTTAACATAAAAAAATCTAAAACCTAATATGCCTTGAATATGGGGAACACATCTGGATGCTTCATGAAACTGGTCCCTAAAAGCAGGACAAAATTTAAACCATATGTAGACTAATGTTATGAAGCAAGTTTGGAAGCACTTTGGGTCTATTTTAAAAATGAATATTTACTCAGATAAAAGAAAAACTATTTTTCAGATAAAACACATTTTTATTTGACTCGCACATACAAAAATCTGAATGTAATGCGGTAAAAAAGGACACAAAAATTACACGCTACAATTTGTTCGAATATTTTTTAATTCTCTCACAGGTACATTTCAGGAATCGAAGTAAATATGAAAGGCAGAGTGTTTCACAAAAATGGCCGCTGTTCCAAAATCACTCGCAATTTATTTGTGTTTAACCGGGCAGGTTCTGCATGTAACATGGGTGGACACGATGGATTACACACGAAACCTCAAATGAGACTGCCAATTCATGAGAAACCTACATGTCTGGATTAGAAAAACAACTAGCACCATCATATTTAACACAGTGTCCTTATTCATATATATTTATAAGACCATTTCAAGCCATGTGTTCCAGATCAAATGCACTGACACCTGGGTAGCTTTTTCTGTTCCAATTTTGGTCCTATTTTTGCCCCCAATATTTTATTAGTAATTCATTAATTTTGGAATGGCTCAAAGTAAGAGTACGTATTTTTTTGCATTTATCTGAGGTCATCATTAGGTACATCCTGGGGGGAAATATGTCTAAATTTCTCTTTCATTATTGGGTCTAAAAAAGCTGGCAAAGTGCCAGATACCAAAATAAACCCAGTTTTATGGAAATCCAATTATCCACATCCATATTTCCCTACAGGGCCAATAGAGGATGTTGACCTTTAACCTTTTGCCCATGCCCTACTCTTCCCCTTTATGAGAATTATTACAACAAAATAACCCAATCTTTTCTTCTTTTTGTTGTTTGTCTAATAAACTAGATTCATTTTCCATTAAAGAGTCACAATATAATCATAATAAAAAAGTTGGCTTATGTGGTTCACTCGATTTCTGTACAAATATGAGTGTGTGGAACCTACAAAAGACCAAATACAGCCCTTGGAGTTGCATGCGTTGGCGAACAATCCAAACCCTCCACACAGGCAATACAAAGGACCCGGACAGTGTTTTAATGCAGCAAACATCTGTATGCAGGCAGGAAAGGCAGGATGGATGAAATATTCATCAGTTGCTTGTCTTTTGACAATGAAGCTACATGACAATGGTCTCACTTTCAAATGTCTGAGGTGCACATATCCAAAAGGGAACTTAGATTACATAATTTCTGCTTGTTTCATTCAGTGCTCAAGTGCAAAAGCAAAGTAGACACTCAAAATTCAACAGCACAATTAAATGAGAGGTGCATGAATCACCGAGATAAAAAGGCTGCTCTTGAAAAAAGGCCTATCTACAGGAAAAAAAGGAAAACATATTGTATGTAAATATGAGGAGTACATCCCCTGAATGTTTAATTTTCTGGCAGTGTAGCGCAGAAGATAAAAATAATGCTCCCCTCAAGTGTGGACCTCTTTATGAAATCGGGGTAAAAGCTATTCTGTGTTATCAGATTTTCTATGAAGCTCGGCATTTCTTTTGAATTGCATCATCCTTTATTTAAATGTCAGGATCCGGCTCTCTGGTGCTGGTGCTGGATGATGACTCCAGCTTTTCACAGCCTGCCGAGATGAGGTGGACGAGGTGGACCCGAGAATTGGAGTTGATTGAACTTAGAACAGGAAAGGTCACAGGAAAATATGCAGATTTTAAACAGTTGACATTTTCTCTTTTCTTTTCATGCCATGTGTAGACTGTTTTCTTTTTTTTTCATTATGTGATGTTTACAACCAAGGAGATGATGTTTAATCTCTTCCAACAGTCTTTAAGGCACTGACTGCCAGCTTTGAAAAGATGAAGAATATTCACATATGGAAAAAAAATTAAAGCAAATGTCAAGAGCATAATATAAAAACAATTACATTATATATTATAATTTCACTTAAAATGTTTTTGTTTGCTTTTTTTAAGTAATACTGAGTGATTATTTTGCTTAAGATTATTTTTTGTTTAGATGTATTTTAATTTACTGTATTTGCATTTGTCTCTACATCTCTTAACATAATATCAAATGATTTATTAATGCACCGCACTGTAAATATACTATTGTATAACCTGTAATTATTTATTTAATATAAATGCATGACTTTGCTCATATTTCTCCAACAGGAATATATTTGTGAGGAACAATTTTCAGCTGTAGATTTGCTGCTTTGACACCAAAAAAGTGCATGTGGCATTCACTCAAAACAACAGATGTGTTTATTATAGTGTTTGGACAACAACTGAAGGCAATGTATAGTTTTGGCTGTTCAGGTTTAGTAGGTCTGATAGTGTTGTTGGATTATGTAATTTTCATGGGAATTGTGCACTGTAAAAAACATGACCGTAGAATTAACACCAAAAAGTTGTAAAATTGCAACATAAAAGAACTGTAAGTGACAATACAATGCAAAGTTGTTTATTTGAAAAGATTTTTGTGTTAACGATTAAATCAAATATAGCTGTAGTTCTTACAGGAAGAGTATGTGAACAAATCAGATTTGTATGTAGAAATTATGTATTTCTATTGTTTTTAGAAAATAAAACTGTCAACTGAAAAACAATGTGGTGCCGTTAAACTGCAAGACCATAATGTTGAAATAACGGCGTATTTGCTTTTTTTTTTTTTTTTTTTTTTTTTTTAAATAAAAAAGTTATTAAAAAAAAAAAGTAAACATTTAACAATTTAACATTTTAAACTTGTAAATTAATGGGTTGGTAGAGTTGGTAGAGTGGCTCATTCAGTAACCAAAGGGTTGGTGGTTCGAATCCTGGCTCCGACTGTCCATATGTCAAAGTGTCCATGGAAGACACTGAACCCTAAATTGCTCCCAGTTGGACCTGGTGGATCTGGAAAGTGCTTTGGGCACCATGAAGGTGGAGAAAATAAATAAATAAGTGCAGTCCATTTACCATTTAAAGCCAATGTTAAATCTACATGTTACTCCGTAAATATGTTTACAGTTGGATGTGCTTTTTACAGTATTGTTCTGGAAACCACAGCTGCCAGTTTTTTTTCTGTAAAAACAGCAGGATTTTTTTTACAGTGTGTGTGTGTGGGGGGATTATCACAATATTTTCCTTTTAAGGCCTCTATAAATATGTCACTTATGTTTTTCATACACAAAATAAATAAATACAGAAAGAAATACAGAAAGAAAGAAAGAAAGAAAGAAAGAAAGAAACTGGACTTTTATATATATATATATATATATATATATATATATATATATATATATATATATATATATATATATATATATATATATATATATATATAGTCGTCCTCAAAATTATTCATACCCCTGCCATTTTTTGTAACTTTTTGTTTTTGTGATGAAATGAATGAGTTTTGTCAAGTTTGTTTGTGACTTATATGTGACACACAAGTGAGGAAATAAGAACAAACGATACTTGGAGAAATATTTTATTTCAGGAGTATTTTATTAGAGGATTTCTAAACAACGCCATGTTCAAAATTATTCATACCCTAGGTTTATTAAGTCCAAAGTCTTTTCTTAATAGTCAGTAGAATAGCCTTTGTTCTTAATAATGGTTCCTGTAAGTGTCCACAGGTTCTCTTCTGTCTCCTGTGGGGTTTTGGTCCACTCTTCCAGGACCAAAGCCTCCAGCTGGGTCCGGTTGGATGGTTTCCTACCCATCATGCTAGTCTTTGGCTCCCTCCACAGATTCTCTATATGATTTAGGTCAGAGCTTTGACTGGGTCATGTCCTTGAACCACTACTGCACTACCTTGATGGTATGCTTGGGGTCAGTGTCCTGCTGGGACGTCCAGTCAGGACCAGTCTAGAGTTTCTCAGCAGACACTTCCACATTGTCATCCAGGATGTTGATATAATCCTCCTTTTTCATGATGCCCTGTATCTTGATGAGGTTCTCGGTGCCACTAGCAGAAAAGCAACCCCATAGCATTATGTTGCCACCACCATGCTTGATGGTTGGGGCTGTGTTCAGCTTGCGTTCTTCTCCTTGCTTCCTTCAGATGCAGTCAACATCCATGTGGCCAAACAACTCCATCTTTGTTTCATCAAATCACTGGATTGATGACCAAAAGCTTGGATCTTGGTTAAGAAGAGCTCTAGGAAATGCCAGATGAGCCTCCTGATGTTTCATCCTGAGTCATGCCATCTTCCTGTGTCTGCATCCATGGAGAACTCCTTTGTGCAATACTGGCTGGATGGTTGTCTGTGATACCTTCATACCTCGGTTATTTTGGTGGCAACATAATGCTATGGTTATAACCTATAATGCTAGGATGCTTCTCTGCCAGTGGCGCTGGAAACCTCATGAAGTTACAAGGCATCATGAATTTAACATAATTATATCAACGTCCTGGATGACAGTGTGAAAGTGCTGAGAAACTCTAGACTGGTCCTGACTGGACGTCCCAGCAGGACACTGACCCCAAGCATACCACCAAGGTAGTGCAGTAGTGGTTCAAGGACATGACCCAGTCAAAGCTCTGACCTAAATCATTTAGAGGATCTGTGGAGGGAGCTAAAGACCAGAGTGATGGGTTGGAGACCATCCAACCGGACCCAGCTGGAGGCTTTGGTCCTGGAAGAGTGGACCAAAACCCCACAGGAGACAGAAGAGAACCTGTGGACACTTACAGGAACCGCTATCAAGAAAAAAGTCTACTCTATTGACTATTAAGAAAAGACTTTGGACTTAATAAACCTAGGGTATGAATAATTTTGAACATGGCGTTGTTTAGAAATCCTCTAATAAAATACTCCTGAAATAAAGTATTTCACCAAGTATCATTTGTTCTTATTTCCTCACTTGTGTATCACATATAAGTCACAAACAAACTTGACAAAACTCATTCATTTCATCACAAAAACAAAAAGTTACAAAAAATGGCAGGGGTATGAATAATTTTGAGGACGACTGTATATATATATATATATATATATATATATATATATATATATATATATATATATATATATATATATATATATGTATGTATTTTTACTTAATTGGTCATTTTGTAAGTTCAGGGGAAGAGCAGCCGCAGTAGGAGTTGTTTGCATTTTTGTGTCAGGTCTTGACTTTTTGGAGTCAGAAGTTTCCTCATGCTGCAACAGGGGAGGGGGAGGGGAGCTGGGGGATTGCATGTAGTGATGAATAAACTAATTCTGAACACTGTCTTATGAACACAGAATCAAACAGTAAAACCTTATTGAATATTAGTTTTGCAAGGCAGGTTTTTTTCTACAGCACATTTCATGTACAAGACAATTCAAAGTGCTTTACATAAAACATTAAAAGCATTACGGTAGAAGCAATAAAAAGTATAGGCATGAGAAAAACAAACAAACAAAAACACAAAACAAAACAAAATCAGATAAATAGATAAAACAGATAAAACAGATAAGCAGATAGAATGGATAAAAACTTTTAGCTTAAAAGGAACAGTGCAGATCTGAACTGATGAATACAAACTCTATTCAAATGCAGCTGAGAACAGGTGGGTCTTTAACCTGGATTTAAATAAACTGAGTGTTTCAGCTGATCTGAGGTTTTCTGGGAGTTTGTTCCAGACATGTGGAGCATAGAAACTGAATGCAGCTTCTCCATGTCTGGTTCTGACTTTGTGAACTGACAACAGACCAGATCCAGATGACCTGAGGGGTCTGGTGGGCTCATACTGGGTCAGGAGGTCACTGATGTATTTTGGTCCTAAACCATTCAGAGCTTTATAGACCAGCAACAGAACTTTAACCCTTTCATGCATGAATTATGAGAATATTAATCAAAAATTTTTTCTTTATTCCTCTTTGGGCATTAAAAAAACAATGCGATTATTATTATTATTTTTTTTTTTAATGAAGCTATTTTTCATGGAGTTGCAAAAATGTCCACCAATCTGGACACCATGTGTTTAATTTTTGAAGCAAAGAAACATGTATTTACTGATATACTGTGTGAAAACTATGAAATAAAAACATTAAATGCTGCTAATTTGATGTTTGCTCACATTTAACATACACTACAAAGAAAAAGTTATGTATATTTAAGTTTTGGGCTGTTTTTTTTTTTTCAGTTGGGATTCTTGCACAACGCTTTTTACTTTTTTGAGTGTGAATTGAATTGAAACACAGTTTTTTAATGACCAGACAGTTTTATTTACAAATGGCAAAAATGACAAAACAAGACCAAAAAAAAAAAAGAAAAGAAATATCCTTAACATTTTGTTTGTAGTGTACTCCAATACTAATAATTACTCACTTCATGGACATGATATGCCAAAAAACAAAACAAAACAAAACAAAAAACCTTTTGTTGTTAATTACAGTCTAATAACAATAAGAAGGAATTGATTTACACTTGAACATGTTAGATCAGGTTTATCAAGAACAGCAAAGTTACAAAAGTGTTATCAGTTGCAGTGTATGAGATGATGCATAAGTGTCCACTATGTTGGCTGATATGGAACTAAAACAACAAAATCCATGAACATACAAGAGAACAGCAGTGGAATAACTATCCACTGTAGCGACCACTATGCATGAAAGGGTTAAAGTCTATCCTCTGATGGACAGGCAGTCAATGTAAGGACCTGAGAGGTGGACTAATGTGGTCTGCTTTTCTGGTCTTAGTGAGGACTCTGGCAGCAGAGTTCTGGATGAGCTGCAGTTTACATAATACACAGGGAATAATGCGGTTACACTATTGATATTATTTATATTGCACATATTTATTTGGATGTTTTAGTTGTTTTATTTCTGTATTTTAGGGTATTTTTACATAGTGTGTCTCTGATTGTTTGCCTTTTCCATTACTTTTTAAATCTGAAAGTGAAATTTCGTTATGTGAATGCATTATGACAGTAATGAAGTCTTAAGTCTGATTTCTTTAATATAGTAACACTGAGTAATTACCAAAATAATAGCCAATTTGTGCAATCCAGTATTTTTAATGAAAATTCTTGATGTAAAAATAGTTATTACCATATTATAATGCCAAAATTAATCTTCTGTTACATTCCTTCCTATTGTTCCATTTTTGTTTCTGAATAACTGACATGTTAAATGATGAGTCTTGTTGCCTGTAAACCAAGATTCAGGGCTGAAAAAATCAACCTACCTGTCTTTAGTTAATTTCATGGTAATATTAGATTAATCCAAACATCAATCAGTGCTGATTGCACACCAGAGGACCAGTCAGGTTCTGCACAGAAAGGGAACACTTACTTCAGGGTCCAAATAAACAAATTAGACCACAGTGAGTTGGCCTGGTATTTTTAGAGGCAAGTTCAGTGTACTCTTAGTCCACGGGGACGGGCCTATCGATGCCAGCATTTAGTGTTCGTCAGCGGAATTACACTTTAAGATATTTCTGCACTGGCTTCACATTCAAAGCACATTGAATCATTGTCTCGTGGCCACATTAGTTAAGTTTATCGAGTTAAAAGTACGTTGGTCGATGTTAAATAACAGCCCTACTTTCAGTGTTAACCCATAAGAACCCAGTGTGACTTTTGTGTCAGTTCCCAAATGAATTATTCTCTCTATTTAACCTTTCTGACATGATTTATCATCATTTATTATAATATTATCCTCTGAACTTTGCTTTTTTTTTTCCCAATGAAAATCATCTATTTTACTGTGTTTAACTGAATGATCATGTAGATGTTAATAAAAGCTCAGAGTAAATTCAAAGATTATTATATCACAACAGAAAAAAACTGAAGAAAAAGTGATTTTTCCAGCAAATCTATCATTAATTGAACATAAACGCAGTGTGTCCATCCACTGTCATTGATCCAACTCCATGGGTTTTACTGGTGAATCAATGTTGTAGAAGATGGCGGTGTTTCCACGTTCACTACAGAGCCTCTGAACGTCCAAATGGGTCATAACTGATGACCATGAAAGGACAACAAACTGCATTTTACACCAATTATTTACATGTATTGATAGGATTAGTGGATCAACAGGTATCAAACATTTTACATCAGTAGATAGTTTTGGTCGCCAATGGCTGTTTGGGTCTTTAGGGGTTAATACTAATGTAAGGCTCAGAAGTTAAAGTAATTTATGTTGAAAAAATGTAAGGTTTAACAGTGAAATAAATTAAAGGGAATAAGTTAATTCATGTATTTGTTAAAAATTTATTGACAGTGTTTACCCAATTAACTATTTACATTTATGTTAGCAGAATTATTATTTACACATTTAATTATTCTCATTTGCAGTGCACAAGCAGCTAAGATAATTGTATAATCTGTTGAATCTGCCTTTTTCAGTCACTTACATTTACCAATCTAAGTACAGCTAGCTCCTGATTGGTTATTTCGGTCATGTGAAGTTATGTGTCAGGAAGTGTTGTGGTGGTAGCTGCCGCGTGTGAAAAAGTAAAGCATTGTTTAAGAAGAAATCCGTCTCCATCCTGCGGTCTCATTTTATAAAGAATGACGCATTAACCATCAATGAACCCTCACATTACACTAATTTACTAAACACATAATAACTTGTGCTTTAGAAAGTTGAGATTTGAGACATTAACATTAACAACATTAACATTTTCTGATATTTCCCCCCAGGGCAGTTAAATCTAATAAAAGACCCTTAAAGTATGTCTTAGTGTAGGGATGGGAATTGTTAAGAATTTAACAATTCCGATTCCATTATCGATTTTCCTTATCGATCCGATTCCTTATCGATTCTCTTATCGATTCTCATTGGGCGAGGGAATAAAAGAGTACAAGTGGGTGTGTTTGTATCAACTGTCTTTTATATTTCCATCTCTGCACAGAAAATATAACATATACAGTATGTACAAATAATAATAACATATAACGCTGGGCCGGGGGGGGGGAGTTAAGTGAAAGTGAAACTAAAGACCCTTTACTAATTCCTTTATTGCTGCATGTCCACTATGTCGAACCAGTTCAACTCGGCTTGGCTTGTCTCCCATTGTTGTGCACCTCATTTCCTTTCCCCTTCCTTCGGAAACTTGTATTTGGGTACGACATTTATTGCCTGCACCAGAACCGAAACTGGGTCCGGCATTCATTCTGCCGCTACATTCACAAGCGTCGCTAAGTAGCGACTCAAATATGTGACATTCCTGTAAATGAATCGCATGCTGTGGACGAATGTTTGAGCAGATTTGAGGGATTCCACCCTTTAGAAGAAATGGAAGCTTTGACAGTGTTCCAGTGGACCTGGTGTCATCTTTTTAGACCATTTCTGCCTAAACGCCATGTTGACTATGTTCTGACCAAAACAATGCAGCGTAAGCATGACATCATCGCGCATGCGCAATGGAGGCGGAATCGATAAGCAGAATCGTTAGGCAGGCAGGCAAACGATTCCAAAGAATTGGGCTACAGGGATCTCGGGTTCTCGATTCCCATCCCTGTCATGAGCTTGTGTTGCACTAAAGTTGCCGGTGAGCTCTAATCCCAATGTCCATACTCGCGGACTTTGAGGTGTGTTCCTGTTAAATCCATGAAGGCTTAGACCTGTCTCACTGTCAAATCATCAAGTGCATGAGGTGTCTTGCAGACGATTTAAGTCCTTTTTGCACACGTTCATAAGTCTGCAGCTCTCCAGACTTTGCCTCAGGGAATTACCCACAGTTCACAGTGTTGTGATGTTTACCAGTAGAAGCCCTGAAGCGTAAACAGGCATACTGGGTGCACTGGTAAGCAGAAATTTACAAAGAAACACTTCATTAACAGACATTTAAGAATGTTTATGGATGCACTACATCAACTGCAGAAATGCGAGGATAGGATTACAAACATATTATTACTTTTACAAAATGACATACCTTTTTTCTGTCTTTCATGGAGGCTCAAATCAAGTCCCTTAAGTGCCTTGGCAGTGACTAAAGAAAAAAAACATGCAACAGAAAAAGTTTCAAACCTTCAAAAGTTTCCAATGAAACATGTATTTGGGTTGTCAGACTAATGTAATGTAACATAAACCAAAGCGCTGTCCCATTCCTTTGAATATGTTTCCTACTTCAGACTCTGATACTCACCGCCTGACATCAGTAAAGTCTGTGAATGGATTAGTATTGTTTTTTCTATTTCTATTTCTATTTATAATTTACTTGAGATCCAGAAAATACTGTGGTGTTTTCTAATGCACCTCTACAACGAGGCCAGCTTAAAAAGCTTGAGAAGCAGAATACATTATTTGAAGGTGACCTGCTTTCTTAAATGTCAGAAAAAGTTGATAATTCACAAGTTAGACCCAAAAAAGAAAAAGATATTCACAGGGTTCATTATTATAATTATTTCAGCTTTGACTCTATTACCTGCCGACATTTAAGATGGTATTAAAAATGTATTTAAAGGTCCAGTGTTTAAGATTAACACTATATTCCACAAACGTAATACAATGTTTAGAATTAAGTTTTTATTGGTGTATAATCACATGAAA
This sequence comes from Sphaeramia orbicularis, assembly GCF_902148855.1. Lineage (NCBI taxonomy): Eukaryota > Metazoa > Chordata > Actinopteri > Kurtiformes > Apogonidae > Sphaeramia > Sphaeramia orbicularis. The sequence continues at coordinate 51,696,111 of NC_043961.1, read as the reverse complement.
ATGAGAGCTGTGTTGTTTTTGTTACCTTACAATAAGCTGTTGCTCTCTACTGAGCTGACAGTGAATTTCCCTCTAAATAAATAACATGTTTTTCAAGGACTCATTTATGTCTCATCTGTTTTATTTGGACCTTCTAATAAATAATCTGGGCCATCATCATTAAATAACTGCTCTGTTAATACAATCTTAGGTTGAATCGAAGCTTTGTTGTCTGCCATGTACGGCTTTGATTGACAGATCTCTGTGTTGTCTCGGTTGGAGTTTGACTTCCAGAGTTTCATTTCACTAACTAAAACACATTTTTCCCTGACCACAGCTCCATAGTAGTTGTGAGTAATACGTTCCACTAACAAGACTGCAAAACAACTTTGAAATCCAACGCTTTAACCTCCTAAGACCCAGCTATGGGCTTTCTGTCCACATTTATGGACAAGAGTTTCACAACTTTATACAAAAAAAAAAAAAAGAAAAGAAAAGAAAACTGTCCACCACAAACGACATTCCATAAAAAAAAAAAAAAAAACTGCATCTGAAAAAACTGTTGCATCATGATGTTTCCAATATAGGCACTTATTTAATAAAAAACAAAAAAAGCTGGTACTTTGCTGACATTTCCTGGGTCTCAGGGGTTTATAAAGTGAGTAGTGCTCAGCATTAGCTCACCCCTGACCCTTTGTGGACATCTCTAACCCTTCACACTCTTACAAATCTGCCACTTTTGTCCAAATATGGTCACTTAAGGCTGTAAAATATTAAGATGGCAACAGCCAAATTGCAAACTACTGTCTGAAGATGGCCATTCAGAAACCAATGAGTGAAATCTATGGCCAAAATGGATTTTTCCTCCTACTTTATGGCTTTAAGGTACATTATTTAATCCTACTATATTTAAGTCGTGGCCCACTGTTAATATGCCCTGAACTAAAAAGCCCAGAGGAACAAACCATACACTGATTCTAACAAGGGACTCCTGCTAGTTGTTTTACAGCCACTGTATGGGAGGGTGAAGGTGTATTCAGTTAAATATAATCCGCAACTTCACCTCTTTATGCCACTAAATATCACTTTGATTAAAAAAATATATATTCATGTAAAGATCTTCAGAGAAATCTTCAGCTTATTTCAGGCTTATTTCTTACAGTACAGTATAGGCTATAAGTTTTTATCCTTGCCAACTAACACTGCTGTGAAAAAAGAACTTTGTATGTGAGACCCTTGTGATAAATTTGTTATAATATTCTGTTCCATAGCTTTGTTCTAGGAGCACAGACCCTTTAATTAAAAGGTCATGTGGTACTGGCCACAGATGTCAGTGCTGATGTAAAACTTGCATATGGTCCTGCAATTGCACTTCCACTGATCTGAGCCAAACAATACAAATGTTACACGCCTCTGCTCCTGTGAAATGAGAGAGAAGTCTCCTCCTCCACAAATCACAAATGTTGACAAGCGTACAACAATTATAGGTTTGTTTAATCAGGATGACAGTAAGGAGCATATATTAGGCAGTTTATGGACTGAAAAAGCAATGGTTCCACTACACAGCATAATGAAAGTTAATGTGTTGTTCATTATGGAGGTCAACAGATTATGAGATATTTTCTCCCATGCACACATGCATACAGGATTTGATATGCAGGGAAGCTTACGGCTCAGTGAGGTCTGTTTATTTAAAGCTGCTCTACATGAGATAATCACAGCATACGGTATACAAATAAACAGGGATGCAAGCTGCATCATGAAAGAAAGAATAATAAAAAACCACATTACATTCAAATTATATCCAACATACTGAGCATATACTGACATTAATAACAATATTACATGATGTATGGACTTCCATATGAATGGTACCAGTTAATTATTTTGTCAAGCAGTTCTGGATTGAATATCCTGACAGACAACATATCATTTGCTCAGACTGATATGTAAGTAGAACTGACTTGAAGATTGACTTTCTCTGAAGATCACAACATTTTAAATGTATATAGGTCAGACACTGAAGATGGACTTTCAGTAGATGTGGTGTAGGAATAAACTGGTGTACATCAGCTAGACTTGACAAAACGGTAGTGAGGCAAAATGAAGAACATCCAATCATGAATATGATTACAAATTATTACTCAAAGTAGATGACTTTTGCTGCGTCTCCTAACATACAGTTCTGTGCAAAAGTCTCAGGCCACCTTTAGGTTTGTTGTTTTTGCAGGGTTGAAATGAGCATACATATTTAATTATTTATCATCCTCTTTTCTTCAGATACAAGAAAACAAATAGGCACAGCTTCAAAAGGCAGCCTCAAAACTAAGATAAAAAAGCATCACAAACAGAAACATCAGACATGAATGAAACGTTTTATAAAAGATCAGAAAATTAATGCAACAAATCTCATATTGTCTGAACAAAAGGGTTAAAGACAGGTTAAATGGAAACGGAAGTCCCATTAAATACTACCACTTTGGTTTATAGAAGCTGTTTTTTCCCTTAAACTTTTGTTTTTGCTGCTGTACATACTTATATCTAGAATGTATCTTAATACAGAGACTGACAAATGCATAAGTGTGGTCATTAGAATCAAATCAAAATCAAATCAAAGTTTATTTCTATAGCACTTTACAACAACATAGCGAAGCCCAAAGTGCTTTACATCTAAAAGCATGATTAAATTATAAGATAAAAAACAGATTAATCAGGTACCATAAACATGCATAAAACAATAGGACACAACACACATTGATAAAAGAGACCACAGATTAAAACCTAGTAGTGTCTCAGTGCTAAGGGTTAAAAGCCAGTCTAAACAGATGAGTCTTTAACCTGGACTTGAACAGGGGCAGGTCAGTGAGGACTCAAGTCAGGAGGCAACGAGTTCCACAGTTGTGGAGCGGCAACAGCAAATGAACGATCACCCCACTGTTTGTATCGGGACCTAGGGGCATCCAAAACCATCTGGGAGTACGATCGGAGATTAGAACTTTATTAAACCAACAAAACTGATGTTGGACTGGGACTTTTGCACAGTACTGTAGGTCAAACGTATCTTAAGAGGGATAAAACTGAATAAAACAAAATGATTATTTTTTTTTACTATTAATTTATTTATACAAGTGGGAATCTCATGATTAAACATCACAGACAGATGCCATTTTTTTTAGATGATAAATCGATATTTAAGTAAAAATTGGGAAAATGAAGATAAACGTTCTCTAAAAACATCTTTATGTGTGCATCAGTATGATATTATACTGCTGATATAAACCTTCACTCATGCAGCAAAAAGAAGAAACACCATCATGGCCAACTAGTTCAGAGCTTATTGTTAAATCTTTAAATACACACACACACATACACACACACACACACACACGCACACACAACCACAAACAAAATGACAGACAGAAGAGTGTCAGATGTGAGCATACTCCAAAGAAGAAAAAACACTGCAAATTGAAAAAAAAAAAAGACTCAAAGTGTTAATGAGTAAACTTTTATCTGAAAAGACACATGTTGGTATTTACTTTTTTATCCCAAGCAGTACTTTTGATAATCAAATAGAAATGCTTTATCATCTGTCAGTAGTCTTAAACGACTTCACAGTTACAAAGTTGGTTATTTATCAAAAAAGCAAGAAGTCGTTAAAGAAATTCTGCCTTAAAGATTTTTGCTTTGGACATATTAACTTTTATCAATATAAAAAAATCTGCACATTTGAAGTTCAATGTCTTGCTGTCTGTCTACTGCTATCTTTAAAAACACATTCTTAGCACTTAATGTTTTGGGTCTAGATATGTTTATCAGACATTAATTACAGTGTTTGAGGCTGGGACATTTATCTAATTAATGCGATTAATCAAGTTGTTGTTTTTGAGTAATGTAAAAATCAATGTAAGTTGCAGAATCCAAATTGGTTCTTCCACTGGAAGTTTCTTGCTCAACAAGTCAAAATGCAACCTGTTTAATAGTTTTAATATGTTCATTGTGAACATGTTGCTCTGTTCAATAATGACCCGTGCTTATGTGTTTTATAAATTATTTCTATTTTTCACAAATAACACACACTGACACCCCTATAACACAATGACACTCTCTAAGGATAAAATTCACTGCAAGTTGCACCGCCAAGTAGATCCCACCAATGCATTTCAGACAAAAATAAGGGGATATTTACACATTCGGTGTAAAATCTGCCCTTTTCTATGCAAATAAGCTTCATTATAAGAACTATGTAAATCGCATAAGACTAGTGAAAATTTTTACACTTAGTTTGACAGCAAGTAACAATTTCATGCTCAGTGACATCGAGAATGAAATCTTCAGTCACATATTGGAGGGATCAGGTCAGTATGTGTGTTCTCTCTGAGTTGTGAGGACATTAATATTAAAAAGTGCTCAAAATCAGACTGCTTTATAACATATTCACATATGTTGGAGTGTAAAGTCTGCAGATCACAATGGTGAATATTTATGGCCATCAGATCTTGACTGATCTGCTGTTAGCAAAGCTCACGCTGTTGCACCGTGGGAGTGGAAATGCACCCAGTCACTTTCAGAGTTCAGAGAGGCTATGACACATGGATGTTACTGCAAAATTCAAGATAGAATAAAATCGGCGACACATTATTATTATAATTTTTTTTGAGACTTAGACATGTCTTGTCCTTCCAGATTTTACAACAAAAATGACATTTCATTCATTAATAGTAGTTTTAAAATATTTCAATATAACTGGCTTATGAGAACCTATATAATCCCTGAAAAACTTAACAAATTCAACTCCAATATCCCAGACACCTGTATAAAATGTGGAACTGAGAGAGGTACCTTGTATCACTTTATTTGGAAATGTGAACATATGCAAGAATTTTGGAGAAGGATAATTAACACAATTTCCAATATTATAGACAAAGAAACACCAATGTGCTCAGAGATCTGTATTCTAGGTCTTATTCCAGAAACTTTGGCACTTAGAACTCATGAAAGTAGGCTGGTGAACCTCTGTCTAATACATGCCAAGTGTCTTATAGCTAGACACTGGAAAAGTGTTGATTGTCCATTGTCAAACTTTCATCCTGCATACACTGTAAAAAAGAAAAAGTTGAGAAAACGTAAAATATTATGGCAATGTGGTGCAAGAGATTTTTGATTTTTCTTCACTACAATGTTCTCATTGTCCCAACTTTCTTTTCTAAATTATGAAAGTTGATTCAACTATTAATCACTTGTTGTTACAATTTAAAACTGTGAGTTAAAACAAATATTTATTTCATATTATCAGTACAAAAATACTTGACTTAGCTAGTTAAACAAACACGCATTTCTTCTTTATAAAAACATCAAGTTTCAAGTTAAAACAACTCACAACATTACATTATCCATTCAAAAAACCTTGCTTTCTTTTGTCAAAGGAACATACCATTATTACAGATGAGAGGTAGGCCTTCCTTTAGGACAGAGGGAGGCAAATCCAGTCCTTGAGGGCTGGTAACCTGCATGTTTTAGAGATTTCCCTCTTCCAGGTGTGCTGAAAGAGGGAAACCTCTAAAACATGCAGGATACCAGCACTCAAGGATTGGATTTGAATAACCCTGTTTTAGGAGAAGCCAAATCTTTGGGAAGAGTTGGGATTTCCACACTAGTATGAGCAAAGCCACTCTGACTTAGGGTGTTTGAAGATGGTTGCTCCAGGAACAGGTGGTCTGGGTGTTGGGACCTTTGGTGGAAGAGGCTTGCCTGGTCCAACTGACCAGCTCTTTGAGTTGAAGAGCAAAAATAAGTGGACATAACTAAATGGGGTTGTAACATTTTGCAGTGTATATAAATAAAGGAAAATGTATGTTGCTGTAATGATATTTGAAAAATGCTCAATAAATAGATACTGAATAAAACAAAGCATAACTGAATGTTATCTGAAATCTTATTTATTTTGTGCCAAGAGCTCCCTTCTTGGACTGATAGATTTTCAGCACACTGTAAAAACCATGTTTCCCTTTCCCACCACACCTGACAGTCATTATCAGGCTTCTGCAGAGCTTGATGATAGGCTTATCATTTAAATCAGGTGTGTTGGAAGAGGGATCCATCTAAAACATGCGGGATAGTGGCTCTCCAGGACCAGGGTTGGTGACCCCTGGTCTAGTTCAAACTTGTTCAGACCATGTGTGCATGTGCACGTCAGTCATCTATGGGGTTTCCCACTGGTTCTCAACTTCACTCAGAAAATCTACTCAAAAGTTAATAATCTTTGTTGTGCTGTTCAGAAAATCTTAGTTAGGACAACGATGAGAGAAATTTGCTAGGCAGACAAATTTTTGTAGGTTGTAAATGGAAAGCTTTATTTCTGAGTCAGTTTTATTTGAAACTTTAATGAAATCAGCAATTACTAGTTATCGTTTTTACAGTGTAGGTATAAAGGCTCATGTTCGCAATTAAACAGAAAACTTGTATCTTCCACAAGATATGGAATTCATTTGTAAAATTTTTATAATCAAGGCCTGATAGGTCATCATCATAACTTACAAAGTGAGACCATACCTCTTGTCATTTTTTTTTTTTTGTAAATGATGTCAATTATTATTTTATTTACTTTCACTGCTGTTTCAAAAAACAGAGGTGGTCTTGGGGGGGGGGGGGGGGGGGGTTCTGGGGGTTTATGTTTAAGGAAGACGCATACAATATGATCAATTCATGTCAGAAAATATATGTAATGTGGTAAAACCTTAATAAAGATATGTGTTTAAAAAAAAAGACATTTCAATGCAGTTGGCTCAGCAGGCAGCAGCAGTAATGACAAACAGACGCTATATATACAGGATAATATAGACAAGAGAGAATAAATATGCATATAAAAAAAAAAAAGAACAATGTGTGAGTATAAGTTCTAAATTTTGCACAGTTGCACATTGGATCAGTCCTGTGTAGGTGAGGGTGTGTGTGTGTGTGTGTGTGTGTGTGTGTGTGTGGGGAGTATTATATTGAGTTCAACAGTCTTATGGCATGTGGAAGAAAACTGTTTCTGAATCTGGCTGTTCTGCTGCGAAGGCTACAAAACCTCTTTCCCGAGGCCAGCAGCAACAACAGTCCATGATGGGGGTGGGAGGGGTCTTTGATGATGTTTTTAGCCCCGGTCACACGTGTTCTGGATCGGAGGAAGCAAAGTCTCGATTATTTTTTCCGCTGTTCTCACCACTCTCTGCAAGGACTTCCACTCACAGACACTACAAGCCCCTGAGCAGACAGAGATGCCGCTGGTCAGTAAGCTCCCTATAGTGTCTCTGTAAAAGGTGGTGAGAATGGGAGGGGGGAGGTGTGTTCTCCTCAGAGAAAGTGAATGTGCTGCTGAGCCCACTTAGGCCCCGGTGTGTTGGGACCAGGTCAGTATGTCTGTTATCTGCACCCCCTGGAACCTGGTGCTGCTGACTATTTCCACTGCTGTGTTGTTAATGGAGAGGGGGGTGTGGCTGGGCTGGTTCTTCCTGCAGTCGACGTTGATCTCCTTTGTTTTAGCGACGTTCAAAGCCAGGTTATTGGTTTCACACCATTCTACTAGATTTTTCACCTCCTTTCTGTACGCCTGATGGCACCATGTGGTTAGTAGCAGACCTGGTGTGGAGTCAGGAGTCAGATATTAATCAAACACAATTCAGACCCACCTGAACTACATTAATAGATAAAACCCTCTTATCACATCATGTGCATGTGTAAATACATTATAAATATGTGTAAAATATTTAAATTTAAATCTAAATTTATTTAAATACTTATATAAATAGCAGATTTCTTTTTTTCCCTTTTATATGTTACGTTATATTTCTTGTTTTCCTGTCTTCCCTGCAAAATTTCCCCATGGTGGGATCAATAAAGTCTAATCTTATCTTATCTTATCTTATCTTATCTTATCTTATCTTATCTTATCTTATCTTATCTTATCTTATCTAAGTAGACTGTATTATAGATGCAAAATATTACGGAAGCAATGATGTTGGTTTGTGTTTGTGGAGAGTTCTGTCTGTGGCCGACTAGCCTCATTAAAGACACAATTTGAGGGTTTTTGTAGTTTCTAACAGAGGCGATTTCTGCAAGGGAAGCTCGGCTTCCCCCAAAATTACGAAAATTAAATGGTTAAATATGTACGGTTGTGTTGACAATTCATTGACTACAAATGTGTTAGAACATGTTCATCTCAAGGATGAGTTTGTTCAGAATCAGCTTTATCACAAATCAACAGACTCGATGTTGTTCACTTCTCATACATTCCCGTTGCGCTGTTTTCTCATTCGATCTCTGCTCAGTGCATTTGCCCATAGAAGCCCAGCATCCATGTACTTCAATGGGACTGAGTGGAACAGTTTTTTTCATTGCCTCAAAACTGGACGGTAATTGGATAAATGCCATGATATTGTCCCACCCCCAGACGCTCAGCATCTCTGGGGGTGAATGGAGCTGTGGGCGGACCTCGGCTGGGCTGGACGCCAGGCTTCCACGTGTTGATTGGAGGATCAGTTGAAAGGCTGAATCCTGTTTGATTGACAGCTATTTTGAGATATACTCCTTCACTTGACGGAGTTCAGTTTAATACTGTCGTGCATTCTGCTGTGAAATCGAGAGAGAAACCACTACGAAATTACTTGTTCATTTCTTGCACTGTAAATAAAACACACTCATTGTACTTCCTTGTTTCAATTTAACATAATTTCAACGTTTTCTTGTTTAGTTGGTACGATAAGGTCACTGACCATTTTCTTAAAAAGGAACGGAGGGCCAAATTTATGTTTAAATAACTTGACGTTTTTTTTTTTTTTTTTTTTAATGTAACCCGACAATGAGCTTCCCCTCTCTGAAAGACGAGCAGCCACCACTGGTTTCTAAAGCTGTCACTGTGACCAGTTTGTGGCCAAAATGCAAAGAAATAAAGAACCCTGATGCAAAACAATTAGAGATTGGATTTGTGAATAGGTCCTTACAATGGCATAGGTTTTAATAAAGAAAGCTATTTTTGGGATCATGTTTTGTTATGAGTTCATTCCCAAAGAAGTGAAATAAAATGAAATAAATTAATATACAATCTCAGTCATTGTGTCCATTTATGATTTCCCTACAGAAAACACTTCATTCTTCCTGAAAAGCTTGTGCATTTACATCCTTTAGATGCTGTCTGAGATCAAACGTGCTTAAATGTGACTCTGGATGACGACAGTGAAAGGACTGATGTTAGTATGTGAGTGTAATGTCATATACACCGATACAGACAAAGGCAGCTGAGGTGTGACACATTTTAGGACAAGCAGTTCAGTCTGTACTGTGGTTATTGGTGAAACCTAGAGGAGTCTGAATTGGATATTGATCCTCTCGGGGTAACAGTGTGGAGCATGTAGTAAATGCTGAGGTGTGTCTCATTTCATTGAGAGCGAGGCAGCCTTGGAGAATTTCAGTGGGTATTTGAGTAACTCATACCCACTGCTCAAATCACAGACGCAGGGGACAGAAGCAGCTTCTTAACGACAAAATGGAAAACCAGACCACTCATGTCCAACTTCAAGAAATCTATACACTTTGAATTAGTACTAAAAGATTAATTAAAAACTAAGTTATCACCACACAAGTCTTGCTTCAAAGACACATCTTTCTATTCTCATTTATTATTCATTTCATTGTGAAGAATGACGTCTGTGCTTAGTTTAAAACTGTCAGAGTGTGTTCATGCACATTAGTTTTCTTTGTGCTTTAAGGTCCTTGTACTACCAACATTACTGAAAATACCATTCAAGAGTTCTTTCAATTGAGAGAGAGTAATTATAATTTAAGAGGTCTTTATATTTTTGAATGTATGAAAGTGAGGACAAATGTGGAGTCCAGATGTATTTGGGTTGTGGGTGTGAAATTATGGAATGGACTTGATGAATTTAAGTTGTTTACTTCTCTGATAAAGTTTAAAAAATGCCTTAAGTATGAGATCATTCAGGAATATTAAGTGGAGATGGTAGATGTGTTTTTTTTTTTTTGTCATTGATTCTTTTGTTATAACGACAATGCTTAATGATGTACATATGTAGGTGGTGTGTCAGGTGAAGAAGATAGGCAAAAAATAAGTTTCTGCTTCTGGCCTATTCCTTTTTTTTTTTTGGTTTTTGTGTTTGTTTTGGTTGTTGTAAAGTGTGTGGTGACTGCTGTACAAACCACAAATAAACCATTCATTCATTCAAGAATTCCAATTTGTGGAAATGTAAACCCATTGCTGTTCATAAGTTTGATTATCTGAAGTGGGCTTGTATTCCATATTTTCTCACATAAAAACATGGGTCTATTATTGTAAGAGACCGGCTGGGAGTGAGATGAACACAAATAAATAAAGTTCAGTCCTCAAGTACAGGTTGAGTAAAACATAATAAGGATAACTTTCAGAAGACCGTCATTTAATGTGAAGCACGATGATCGCTTCTGTTGCTTTAATTTAATTCATTCAATAATATAACATACTATACTGTATATTATACAGTAGCTGCTATTTTCAACAGTTTATTGTTTTAGATCACACCACTGAAGTGTTATTACCAGATCCAAGTCACTGCAGGTGTATGTGTCTGAATATTATAGCAAAACTGTCAGCGGGAAAAACTTACAAGTGTTAAAGGAATGATAACACTTGTGTTTCCCATATGTTCTTTTTATCGGGTCACCAACTGGCAGTGGAAAATCTATAGCAGTAATATATGTGAAAAAACTAGCGCGTTCTAGATGTAGTAGTTTTTATGCTGTTGTGTTTTCATGCATGCTGTACCACGTTTGTCCAGCAGTCACCGCCAAAGCGTTCTGGGTATAGCAACATGATTATAAGGCTATTGTATTCCAAAATTACTAATATCTCCCAAAATATTAGTCCTATCAAATTACCATTTTTGACAGTCTCTTTCTTGACCAAAAATACATAAGTATGCCAAACTGCAGCAGTCACCTGTTTCTGGATTTTGTGTGAATCCCTACATACACACACATGCACACAGAGGCCACTTGGCTTTTATAATATAGATACTTTCACTAATAAAAAAAAAAATATCCCTGCAAGAGTTTATAAATTTGGACCTCATCAAAGCCTTATAAAACACACAGGAGAAACCTTAGTTGTAAAAGCCATGACAAGATTAATATTATATAAAGTCAGGTGATGTCTGCGTGGACATGATGTCAAACATGTACCAGCCTGACAATGTTGTTAAACACAAGAACACGTTAAAGGAGTAAAAACACAAAAAAATTGCTAAATGGACTTTTAGATTTATTGTTTTGACAGTGTAAGAGTTGGAAAAATGGATGGATGGATGGATGGATGGATGGGAATTACTGACTTACACATCAAAAGCCTTATTTAGAAATGACTGAACTAGCTTGTAGAGGACCAAACATAAGGATCAGGACAAAGGTGGTAAAATTTGGAGAAATGATTATTTAATAAGGTTAGAAAAAGTTAACACAAGCTCAAAAAATGACAGTTAACAAAATGAACAAAGATGGGCCCAACTGAGGTCAATCAAACCAAACTGCAACAGAACAAAAACTGACCCAACCAGACAAAGAACCAAGCAGGACTTAAATAGGAAGGGACTAACCCAAATCAAACACAAGGGGGAGGCATTTCACTATGAAATTAAACAAAACCATTAAATTAGTCAAAATTACATAAGAAACAAATAATCATAACTAGACACAAAACACTAACGGTGTGAACCCATTGTAATTTAAACCAAGAATTTAAACAACTAAATTAACACAAAGAAACAAATAGTGTCCCCACTGTCTTGTGATGTTAGTTCCTTCCCGTTTTAAATACTAGCCGAGCCCCATTTCCTGGTCTTTCATCTGCAACTGAAAAACCATGTAAGTAAATTATTCAAACATAACTAACATGTGTGCACCCACATTAGAATGTTTAAATAAAATACTTAAACTAAACGGTGCGATGTAATCATTAACTACAACTTAACAAAAGCTCATGAAACAAAAACTACTAACACAAGATGGTGGTGGCAAGGAATCCATCACATAGCTGAAGACTTTTATTCTGAAAACACAGTGCTTTTGCAAACAGACTTGGATCAAAACAAGGTTTCTCACTAAATGCACCCATTTGTACTTTTCACACCGCAGAAATGCTTCTAATTCAAACCTCCTTCCTATAAAGACCAGGGAAATAAACACCCTGGCTACTATTTGATAAAATACAGTATTTCCTGCTGTAGATTGCAGTCAGTGTGGCTCCATTTAGAAGAACATGGGAGAACTGACACAGAGGGAAATAAACTGGTATTTTAGTCACTTAAGAAAGAATCACCCAAACCCCCCATCAATATCAATCTACAAGCCCATTGGAACAGGACCTGTAAAGCCTGGCTATTCAGAAATGACCCCCCTTCATCTGTGTTTTGTGCAGCACATTCATGTGGGATAAGTGACGTCTGCGTTTAACTCAAATTTATCGACACTATTCTCTACATATGATGTCAAGGTTCAGTATGAATGGGTTACCACACAATGACTGCTGAGCCTGGGCAAAGATAGAAACGTGGTTCTGGTATGTTAGTATGTGCCATTCATCTGATGGATTTGAACTCGCCAAGTCTTCAGCGGTTAAAGATTGCACCTAAACACCATTTGCATATTCTGGACATACTTAATGAGGTCGTTGAATGAGGGTAACAGGGGTGACAGGCCTACTTCAGCTAAGGTGGAGTACACCCTGGACGTGTCAAGCATTAAATTTAGAGAAAAAAACAACATCAGAACACAAATTATCATCCAAAGTTAACCCTTTATAAACTATTGCTGCAACCTGAGGTGCTGCTCAACACTGTTTCTGTATATACAAATATGACATGGTTACCTATAATCCCTGATGTTTACAGATCACCCCTGTTTCAGTAACAGTGTCATTAATTTATTGACATTCTACTGATTTTTACCTGTGACTGGAAAATTTGTTTAATTACTATGATGCTCATTATGCCTAATGTCACCAATTTGCACCATAGATATTATATTTACTACATTCAAATGAACAACATCTACTTAATTTAGCATCTGCAGCAACAAAACAATTTTTTAAATTATTGTATTGTTATAATTACTTTACATTATTTACATTGTTTTTATATACTTTTATAACAAAGGACATGTTCTGGTTTGCTATCTGTTTTGCCCACTTTGGATTTATTTTTAAAACAGGTGTATCTGGATCAGTAAAATGCATAATTATGTTTAGAAAATTATAATATTGCTGTTTTTGCATGACTCAAAAACAGCAGTATTAAGTATCTCCAAAAATGATCCACTTTAGCGTGATAATGTCTGTAATTCTAAGAAATAAGACCATGTATGGTAACAAAAAGTAGATGTTACTATTATTAAGCAATAAATACTTACTTCACTTCTGCATGTAATGTATCATTTTTAAGCCTTCTTAGTTTGCCTTAAAATTGAACATCTTGCCCTTCTCCTGGATTATACAGCTTGATATATTTTATGTATAAATATAGTGTGTTTAACATATTTCAAGCAATAGAGCCTACAAGGTGGGCAAGAATGTTATTTTAGATTTTAAAAGTCAAACCTAATGATTTTGCTGTATTTTCCAAAATGATATTCAAATGAGTTCAGATCAAAGGTCATGTTTCTTCATTATATGGAACTGGATACATATTAAAGGCTCTATTTAAGTATTTTCTGCAAGAATGATATATAAGTTGATAAAATTGCATAAGAACTTTGATGTGATCTGTAGGAAATATTGCTGGTGCAAGGTGATGGCAAATGGGGGTGAATTCAGCTGCTGCTGTAGCAGCATCTGGAGGTTTAGATAGTTGGAGAATATCAATATATGGCATCATAAGATGGATCCTTCTAGCAATCAAAAATTCAACAATTTCTGAATAAGTCTAGAGCCACTTTTACACACAGATCCTGGAAAAAAGGCAAAATGGTGATCCCTCCCACCTTTTTTCCACCATTGACCAATTTCCACAGCCAAGCCAAAGGAGTAACAGAGGTGAGACAGGCTGGACTTTAACACAGCGGACCTGCATTCCAGAATCAAAGGGGCAGTGACGCAGCGCAGCGTATAGTGACGTTTAACTTGCGCATCAGAAAAACCCCGAGCATAGCGGCGTTGCTAACCTCTCCATAGTCAGTGTTAGCATGAATACAGTCCTCCACCTGAAGTGACAACAGCTCCCAGATCTCAGCGTCTCCCCAGTTCGACATCTTCTGGTCGCATTGATATGTTTGTTTACTGTACACGGCCCACACTCATTTTTAAATCCCCCTGGCAAGGGGGTCACACATGCAATACGTCATCAAAATGTCACACTTTGGTTGCAGAACGAGAGGTGTTCCTTTTACACAGTGTTCTGGAATCATTATTCCACCTTTATCACAGCTCTATTACTCCCTCCAGAGGTGTTACAGAGCTGCGATAAAGATGGGACCAAATGATCCACCATTTCGTTTACGCTGACAATGTTCCAGAATAAAGGTGAAATATTCTCGTAACAGAAGTGCTGTGGAAAAGGAGAATATGAAAGTGGGCCAGGTAGGTACAGAAAGGAGACAAACTCTTTGGGCAGTAAGGGGTTAAAAATGACTTTTGCCTCTGGAGGGTTTTGATTTTAATGCAGTAAAGGTAACATGACATGAAAATGGATGGATGGATGTATTTGTTTACCATTTATTAGTTTATTCCATTAGGAAAACTACAACTAATTCAACTTTTGGTGTTGGTTTTATTATACACACACTAACATTGGGGTTCAGCAATAAATCAAACGTGATCTAAAAAAAGAATGTCATAAAATGTAGGAAAAAAGGCTTGTTTCTTTATTCCAAAAGCCTGTGTTGGCTTGTTATCACTTGTTTTATTTGCTCAACTTTTCAAACTTCAAAGATCTTCAGCTGTGAATGTGGAGGATACACAGACATCAGACAAGCACACCAGAATTTGTTCACAACTTCACACCTGCATGTGTCACAGTTTTTTTAATTACGTTATATTGAACCCTGTTGTGCAAAAATTGACATAAAGCCAGAGAATGTGATAAGATTAATCAAGTAGTGTTGACTCTGTGTCAAATAACCTGCCCGAGAGGCTCGTATAAACACTCGTCCTGAGGTGTCAACCTACTTTTAATCAAGTAAAATGGAGCGATCAGGCAAATCAAAGGCAGAGCTGACATCAAGAAGGATTAAACTAGAGCAGCAAGGAGTAGATTCACTCATTAGTGAGTTTATGGCTAGATGTTTTGGTGCAGAGAAGGCCTTTAAAGTTGGATTGATGAGAAAAAAAACAGTTATTCTCTTAAGAACATACTTAAGGAGACTAAGCTATAGATAAAAGAAATGACTGTAAATTGTTGGGTAGAAAGGGATGTGAAGTAGGTGTAAAAGATGAAAGGAGATCAAGTAGGCTTTGTGTAATAAATGTCTTAATACAATACATTTAGATTTACTCATAGTCTAAAGAACAACGGTGCAGCTACCAGCATGTAGGAGTCTGTAATATCTGTAATACTCAACAAACAACAATTAGGGCTGAGTGATATGGACCAAAAACACACACACACACCTCTATATATTTAAGCTGAAGGGGAATATGTTATTTATAGGTATGTGTTTACATAGTGGAATAAATATTCATCTAAGCCCAAGATGCACATGAGAGGTATCATGGGTACTTTTATTAAAATATACTGATATCAAAATTAAATTCTTTAAAAGTAAAAGTAAAAAAAAAAAAAAAAAAATAGAAAAAGTAAATACAATAGGCTTGCAGGCTCTTAATATGCCCTCTAGTCAACAGCAATAACAGACTACTTACAAAGAATACAATAACTGGCTTCCTTTCCTGCTTAACAAAAGCAATAGAATAAAATAAATACAATAATGAATAATAAATATAATGTAAAATATCAATAAAAACTGTAGTGTCACATGTTTCATTTGAAGATATATTGCTAAAAAATAATCAGCTTTGTTTCTTCAGTAGAATTTTCATGGGTTTCAGTTCCTTGAAGGCACTGCCGTCTACAGGACTACACTATTTCTTATACACAACAACAACAACAACAACAACAACAACAACAACAACAACAACAACGACAACAACAAAAATACAGAATACACACCTCACCCTGCTCTACAGTGTCTGCTAGACATGCCTGAAGTAATACAGATATGGTTACTGCTGCTTAGTTCTTTCTGGCCTTTTCAGTTAAGCAGATAATAATATTAATTCTGCTACTACTACTACTACTACTACTACTACTACTACTACTACTACTACTACTACTAGGCAAGGCCAGGCAAGGCGAGGCAAGGCAAGTTTATTTGTATAGCACATTTCATGTACAGGACACTTTAAAGTGCTTTACATAGAACATAAAAGCATCACGGGAGAGGCATAAAAATACATTTAAGATGAGAGAAAGTTAACATTAAACCCCTTTAGTCCACCCGCGGGCTGAAAAAATTATATTAATATTCATCTACTATAAAAATATAATAAATCAGGACAATGGATGTTTTTTTCAACTTTTGCTCAAAGTTTAGACACTAATTTTAATAAAAGTACATCAAAAGTGTATTTTACTGCAAACTTTAATGTTCAAACATGATTTTTAATCTTTGTGGGGTGAAATATACGCTATTAAAAATCTCCGACATGAAGTTAATTTATGCATATCATCGTCAATCCAGCTGAAAAAAAAAAAAACAGGTGAGGATAAAAAATTCTAATTTCTCTTGTAGTTTGTTACAGTTTACTCAGGCATAGTAATAGATACAATATTTTAGACAATGGGAATAGATTCTGTGAGGTCTCTAAATGTCCATAGACACCAAGAACATCCATATGAACCTTATTATTGTGAAGTAATTCTTCATTTACTTTGGGTATGTCTTTTTAGGTGTTTTTCCCCTGAAAATATGGTCAGGGTTAAACAGGTTAACTTTTAAATAGACATTAAAATCACCAGCGATAAAATGTGATTTTAAAGTTCTACTACTACTACTACTATTACTACTACTACTACTACTACTAATAATAATAATAATAATAATAATAATAATATGATCATACACTATGAAAGTATAACCAGACCTGTAACTAACAGTTATTTTCATTATACATTAATCTGTTGGTTGTGAAATGGTCAGAAAATGAAGAAAAGGTGTCTCCATACATGGGCAGCATAAAGGTGTGGAAAAGCGTTATGTAAGTGCAGTCCATTTAACCCAGAAAACATTTACAAGTAAGAAACTTTTCTTAATGGTAATGTAAAAAAAATTATGATTGAATAACCATTACACTGATGCATGTCTGCAATTAGATTGTCCTGAATCTTATACACCTTTATGAAGATATCCAAGCTAATATTACATTTAATCAA
Organism: Sphaeramia orbicularis; assembly: GCF_902148855.1. NCBI lineage: Eukaryota > Metazoa > Chordata > Actinopteri > Kurtiformes > Apogonidae > Sphaeramia > Sphaeramia orbicularis. The sequence continues at coordinate 51,678,685 of NC_043961.1, read as the reverse complement.
TAAAATTAAAAGCAATGCTTACTTTGCATTTTTTCTTTGCATAATATTTCTGAGAGGAATGAGTTTTACTTGTCTTAACAGTGAAACCTGTTACACAACACGGTGTAAGAATATCAAATTTATCTTAATTACTGGTGTTTTGGCACTCCTTGGTTTAACTTTGGCCTTTGTTTCCTCTGTTTTAATTTTTCTAGTTTTGCATCTAACCAAGCAGATTTTGCTAATCCCATTGGAAGATATTTTTCCACAGCAAAATATTTATATTGAAGGATATTTGGTGTTTTTAAGGAGGGTGAATAACATGGGGGGATAATTGCAGCAGCAGTTACAAAACAGAATTATTTGTTAATTTCATCACTTTTAAAGACTAGAATCACAGATCAGCTTGACAGAAACACCAGCCATACTGGATTAATGAAGTTTTTTTTTTTTTTTTTGGTTTTTGAAATCCCAGAGAAACCACAAATCTATCTGGGTGGTCTTTCATGGCCTGTCACACAAGACTTTGTGAAGAGTCCTGTGTGACTGAGATACAGCACAATCCAGTTGACTACACAGCTTCTCAGCTCTGGTGAGTTTATAAGACATGCTGCCAACAGATAGAGATTGATGATAGCATCTGATGCAATTTACTCCGTGTCCAGGGTTGCTGGTTCACACTCTGTGGTTAATGGTGAAAGTACAGGTTGCAAAGAAAATCTCCTCAAAATCTGTTGGGCTGGAATTGAACTCCAGGCTTAAACAGAAAAGCCTCTGGATTAGATATACTGTTTATCTGTAAATGTGGATTGTAAAATTCACAAGAACTGGGTTGTGGGTAAATGACAAATGTAAAGGTTAGAGGTACATCTAATAATTGGGCTCACTGGTTCAATATCACTGTCAAGATGTTAAAAACATGGAAATTCTAAAAGCAGAGTCATTTGTAATGTGCTGTTTTTAGGACACGAGGCAGACGGGAACACCAGCAAATATCTGTATTTCAATACAATCAATGTGTCTGGTTTTCTCATTAATAAGAAGGCGTATCCTCAGACTGGACTTTGTTAAGGAAATGAATCGTTAAAATGTGAAAAATTGCCATGTTAACTAGATTAGGCAGGGCAACTTATCAAGTAATCTCTTGATAGGGCATCTGAGCAGTGTGATGGATAGTCTGCAGTCTTTTTTTCAGTGAAATGTATTCTTAATTGCTCACTGCAATTAAGCCTTGCTGCACATAAGACATATCAGAAGGTTTTCTGTTTCCCTCAAGATATTTTCATTTGCATTTGTTTTAAGGCACTGTGTGTGTGCCATCTTTCACACATATCAAATACAATACAGAGCTGTGCATGTAATACTAATACAACCATACAGTACATAAGTGACCTTTCCTGTGTGCATTACTGCTTTTGAAATCACAGTATGACTGAGTGCATCATTCAAATCACTGCAATTTTTTAAGGTAAAATATGTCACAGCACACAGAGCAGTATAAATGGAAAATTGTTAGAGAGATGCCCTGCCATAAAGATCATATTCTGCTGCACACATAAGAGAACACACTGGTTTGTTGGAAAACCAGCAAAGATAGGAGTGAAAATTAACTGCAAAAACTATGACTCACAACAAAGGAGAGTTCCACATTAAATATTTCCACTCACAAGAGTTTGCTCCTGGAGGATTCTGTTGGGTTCTGTATTGGCTTGAGAGTCTGGTTTCAACCAGCTCTATATGTAAAGTGTTATGTGATAATTGCAGTTGCATGGCTTTTTAATCTATCCTGGATTTTATTCTTTTATTTGGGTTTTATTTATTGTTCTGTATAGCACTTTTTTCTTTTTGTACAGTTTCTATGTTTTTAAATCTATTCTGTATTTTATTCTTCTATTTTGGTTTTAATTATTCTTCTGTACAGCACTTTGGTCCACTGCAGTTGTTTTAAAGTGCTTTATAAATAAAGTTGGATTGGATTGGATTGGATTGGAACTTTTCTTATGATTTGGTGCTATGTAAATAAAATTTGACTTATTGATTGATATCACAATGTAGCAGTCAAAAATAATCACACTAAGGATGTTTTTTTTAACAAGTAGACTTTACCACAAATATAATGGTGTCCAACTAAGTTACAATAATGGAATTAAATTAAAATTAAATTGCATTGAAACTGACAATTTATTGCTATATTTGACTGTAATGAAACACGCATATCTGCAATGCTTGACAGTTTTTCAACATTGTTGGGAAATTTAATATAGAGTTAAAGCAATGTCCAAGCATGAAAGAATTTAAAAGGAGGTATAAAGACACAATTTTTCAGAGGCACAGGGATGAGGGAGGTGTTGGGTATCACTGGGTGTCGTAAAGATGTACAAGTATGTGGTATGTGGATGTATATGTATGTATAGGCATGTGTGTGTGTAGATCTGTGTATGAATTTGTATTAACACATATGTGTTACTGTATTATGTGTTTATGTAAATCAAATTATATTTGTTCATAATATAAAGCCAGAAACCAAATTATTTAATAGTAAGTATCAGTCATATTATAGTATATAGTATAGATATGCTTAGACTTGGAAGGTTATTATTGTTATTAATTATATAAGGGGAAGGGATGGGAGTTTATAAGTTGTACTTCTTCCCACTCCTTTTTGAATATGTATTACATGTCTTATGTTTTGTTTATTTATTTTCTTCTGTTTTGACATTCATATTCAAGATATATACATCAATCAATCAATCAATCAATCAATCAATCAAAATGAGTCAATAATTAACTAGAAAAGCACTCAGAGAGCACAGACCTCCACCAAGGCAGATCAGTGCCCCCCCCCAATCATCACCAAATGTGTATCATTTATTCCTTGTGCCAGTATCAACATTTCGTGAAAATTTCATCCAAATCTTTCCACAACTTTTTGAATTTTCTTGCTAAAAGACAAACAAACAAACAGACAAACCCAGATGAAAACATAACCTCCTTGGCAGAGGTAATTATCAGTATATTGTAATTAAAGCCTCCATTGCATCCTCTCCTCTCCTGTACTTTCAGACTGTAGAAAATCTTCCCGGTGATGCCAAGATTTCGACAAATTGTATTTTCAGGCATGTAGTGGGGTTAGATATGTGATTGACAGCTGAAATTAAAGATCATTGATCAAATAGACATGACTCTAGTGAGCTTGTCCACATCTTGACATGGAAGCTCATAACAGTGGCTTTATTTTTTAATAACAGCACAAAACAATGTCAGGTTCACCTATTTAGTCTTTTGATGTGGACCAAGAGGAGAGAACTGCAGAAAGAAGATGAGATTTCAGCTCCTGCAGCTTTAACAATAGTGATTTATTTAAAGTAAATACTGGAATACATACATAAAAACTCTACATATGTATACTTTTTTAGGCTATATGACTGGAATAGGAGGCCAATGGGAGTGTACCACTAGAGCAAGGTTATAATAGTTTTGGATTTTTCATTATAGTTTAGTTTTATTTAGTTTTGACTTTTTTTTCTCTAATTCAGTTAGTTTTAATTAGTTTTTAGAGCAGGTTTGCTAGTTTTTATTAGTTTTCGTTATTTTCTAAACGCTTAATTTATAGTTTCGTTTTAGTTTCTTTATATCTTTTCTCTTCTTCACCATCAAATTCACATAAATCCCAGACAGGACTCTGCTGCTTTCTCCCAAATTTAGTCTCCATGTTTCCAGGTAGAGTGGGGACGAGAAGACGACTAAACGACAAGTGACAAGAAGTGACGGACCGTTAAATATCATATGGTGCCAGCATCTAAAATTGCTTGAGGGAAATAAATTGCTTTTATTTCAATCCAACACTGACACCGAGGAAAACGAATGGAATCTTATCCAGAATTTTTATACATTTTAGTTAGGTTTGTAAACACATAATACAGTTTCAGTTAGTTATCATTTTTTTCTTTTAATTATAGTTTTTATTTATTTCAGTCAACGAAAATGTTTTTACAATTCTAGTTTTTGTCATTCGTTAGTTTTTGTTAACGATAATAACCTTGCACTAGAGACACAGTTTACATCATATCAGGACGAATAACTTAGAATGAGCAGTTAGGAAATACAACTTAAATATGTAGAAATAGTGAGAAGATGCACATATTTAGCATAGTAATAGCAGATAACAATAGACATGATGCAAGAAGTTGGCATTAACAGTTTGTTAAATCTAAAAGGGTGGAAAATATGTAGAAATAGTGATGAAATATGGCTTTATGTTAGTTTCATCCAGCCAAGTGGAGACAATTTTCGCAATTAAGAAAAGTACTTGTGGTTAGCTCAAATAACTGCAGTAATAACAGTGACAGGCCTATATCCACACCCACACCTAAATGACAGAACACCCTGATTGCCAACATGAAATAAGTGTTCCAGATACAAGACAACTGTAGATTTGCTGCTCATGAATGATGGATTAAAGTCACTATAGGGAGCAGGAAAATGGCTCAGATAATGTTAAAATGCGCCAAGCAGTTCAGGGACTTTACCAGGAAAACAATAATGATGGCTCTTTTAACCCTAACAACCCACCAATATTATGATTTTTCTGCTGCTGTAAGAGAAAATTTTAGTGACTAAGTAAAAAGACATGATACTCCTGAAACTATGTGTAAATATAGGTATAATAAATGTATATGTGTTAGACAACAGACTAATATGATCCGACTTTGTGATTCCTCAAGTATAACCATCGATTTATAGTGACCTAAAACACCATCCATCGGTCAAACTTCAGTGTGCTCAACATGTAAGCTGCAGACTGTTCCACATAACCCAGGATATTGTTTGTGTCCTTTACTGAAGATTGCATCTGATGGAAATGCCAAAGGTCAGAGCCGTGTGGTCAGGACATGTATTTTGAGAAGAAACAACTGGAAAATCAAGTAAGTTCTCCCACAATACGCTATCTGTGTGTTAACGTGTGTTGAAACTTTGTTCTGAGGGGAAATTACATTTTGGAGAATGCAAAGCAGAAGAAAGGTACAAAAATGCAAACAAAAAGTGTCCCCGGTGAGGGAATAAAAGAGCAAAATGGTGTCGGTAGCTGTGAGTGGAACAGTCTGGTTCTTAAATGCCACATATTTTAGGTGCATTAATTTAATGTCAGTCCTAGTTTCTGAAAATGAGAATGAATTACACTGACCTCCTCCTAAGTGAATTAACATGGGTGACTGTGGATGTAATTGCTAATTAGCATGACTCACTGATTCTACAGTCTCACAGGTGGATCATTTACACTCTCAGAGGGTTTTAAATGTGAAGAATCCTTATGAACAAAGGCACTAGATTAATACCAACTTTCCCTAAATGTGAAAGCCACTGTTACTCTTGTTAGATATAATTCCTTTTCAGTGGAATGAGAAGTGACTCTTGAGGCTTGATTGCGTAGATGTGTAGTAGGTCTGCACTGTTCACAGTGTAACATTCACTTCGTATCATCAAAGGTTAAGAGAAACATTTTTCTTCTGACAGTTTAACCTGCAACCCTATTTTTCTTAATATTTGGTAGCACACACAATCTCCCCAGCCATCAAATACCCCAGAGACAATATCATAATGGGCGACACAAACAGCCAGGTTACCCTTTGACCTCATAATCTCATAAAAAAGCCAAAAGCCAAAAAGCTTTGAGCTCCTTGCTCTCTTTCTGTGGGCTGATGTGGGTGAACACCTTTGTTTACTTAAATCAAAATCCAATACAGTGCCTTGGCAGTTTCTCTCCTGTTTTTGCTTCCCCAACACTCAGCTGTGGCACATCTCAAACAGATGCCCTTGACTTTTCATTAGGTTATTAACCTTTCAGGAGGTGAGCTATGATTCAGAGGTGGGCATAGAGTCCCCGGGGGCTGCATTGCAACACTAGATGAATCAAGCCGAGGGAACAGCAGGGATGTAACACAAGACATGTTGGGTGGATGAGAAGAGAACAGGTGAGGCAGGTGTTTCTGACAAATGGAAAACAACAGATGTTTAAAAAAGTCTTGTTGTGTTGAGTCTCGGTGTCACTGCTTGAATGCATAAAGGCTGCAAAATATGGCTCACAGAGGAACAGAAAACAACAAATGTGCTATTTTGTCTGGATAGATATTAGTACCGTACATCAGCGGCTGGATATCAGTCTTGTCTGGGAGCTGCAGTCTGGATTGTGGTGCAGCGAAGAGCTTGTACTGTTTATCAGGAGATTTAGCTGTGCTTTGTCAAGTCCACATCACAACTTATAGCAGCTTTCTGTTATAAATAATAAATATAAATAACATTCTCACATGAAAGGCCAGTACAACAGGTTGAATTGTTATGTTGTCAGAAGGAGACAGTTTTCAGTTTGTGGTTGAAAGATGTCCAGATGTGTAAGAGTAAAGCAAGGGTTTTACATCTTTTATTAGTTTACGGGATCAATTTATTACCATTAAAAATTCAGTACTTATAAGCAAGCAATATTCTGAACACATGTTGAAATAGTCATTAAATTTTGTTATGGATTCTGTTTACTTTTTTATTCAGTTATGGTTAACTTTTGACATTTAGAGTGACGTGAAAGCAAATCACTGCACTGAATATAAATCACTCCCATTGCCATTGACAGTTTCCTCTATTGTCTCTTTTGGTCCATTGAGATTGTTAATGTGGACTGAAAATTAAAAATGTTCATAAAAACAAAACAAAACAAGAATTGACAGTATGGTTCATTGGTAGTTCTACACATATTTAGGGTGTTTCTATACTCACTTTTTGTCTCTCCCACAATGTTTTTCCTCTCTCCTATTGTCTGTTACAATTACACACAGATTTCCAACAGTGCAAATTAGGTGATGATATCATTTAGTGACTTCTAGCTAGTTTTAGAACAGACAATAGATATTTCCTCAATGAAGGGTTGGAAACACTAAAGTCAATGAGACCAAACCTTTCCACATAGACACTGTGTTTATTTCCCATTTCTACAATATAAATAAATCCTCTTTAAATGGACATTTACATTGCAGCTTTTATGATTATACAATTGCGTTAGCTGTATTCAAAGCGCTATTCAAAACCATTAGACTAAACTAAACTAAGAACTAAAATAGCTTATTTTCGAATAAAATGTTTTATTTAAGAAACATAAGTCTGGAAAACCTAACTGAACAGATGTAGTATCTGTCAAATAGCATCAACACCTTTTATTGACCTTAGCATCGTATTTTCAGAGCAACAGTTTCCAAGAAGGACCATCAATTCACTTACTCGAGCTCTAAACAAAGTAACTAAGACCAGAAGGTTTCCTGGAAAAAACTTATTGCGAGAACCCCTGTGAGGTTTATGGGAGCCAGGCTTTTCTGAAGTGGACATCAGTGGTATTACTCTGTAAGATACTTCCACACTGGCTTCAAACTCAAGCTGAGGTTGATGCCTTTTCTGAAAAGTACAGCTTTTATATAAATGCATTTAACCTCAATTGACACCACACCTGTTGAATCCCTGCAGGCTTAAATGACAGAGGAAAGAAATAGGGAGCACATATGCCTCAAAGAGCCCTGGCTTGATGGAGAGAAAAACGGCATGCTGCATTTTGTGTGCATACATTCAATAGTATGACTCAATTATACCCTGAGGTATGTTTGTCAATCCAGGAGGAAAAAATATAGATATTCAACCTGCAACCCAAGCACTGTAACAAAAGCTGCTTTACACATCAAGCATTTGAAGACAAACAATGGTGAAAGCCAAGAGTGATCCATAAATCCACAACAAAATGCTATTCATAGTCATTTAACCTTCATGCCCATTTTCATGCATATATAAAAAAGGGGAACTTGACTCTTTTCTTTTGCCTCTACACCTGTAGTGCGTGCACACCAGCTCCCATGAAGCTTCGGGGAGCAACAAAGGAGAGTTCCACATTAAATAAAAAATGAGCAAAGCGAGGGAAGTTTCATTATTCATCTCACACTGACATGCCGAACTCCCCAGCTTCCCGAAGGGCACACTATGAAATTTCAATTGGCATCATTCTATGTGTTGAGTTTTAATGTCAATATCGCAGACAGTCTTCAACAGCCTCGCAGCCTCCCTTCTGACTCCAACAAGAAACTTCAAAGGAGCACTTCTCTGAATCCCTCAGTCTTGCATTAAAAATGTTAACCTTGGAGACATGCTAACTACTCGCCCGTGTACGTTGCCGAATTCCAATGAAGATTGTGATCATTTAAGATGAAGAAGAAAAGAAGAGTCAACCATGCCCTGAGCCTGCTAGTTTGTCCACCTCTTCCATCTTGACCATCAGCTCTTGCTTCTCCTTGAATTTCTAATTCAAATCATATTGAACGCATTCTTGGAGAGACTGCTGAGTCAAGGGCATCGTGTAAAAATGACAAGAAAAAAAACCCTACACTGACATTTAATGTAAGAACCCAGCAGAGATGTATGCCAAAATCATTGCAGCGCATCACAGTTTACACACCATTGCCCGCACGGAGCTCTGGAATAATAAAGACACCCCATTCCGATGTCGTCTACAGGCAAAGAACAACAACACAGCAAACCTGAGCTGGATCTTTTGGGGCTTGTGTGACTGCTGCTCACTTAGCCTCAGGTGTGGAGCTCTAATTGTTGGCAGCAAGGACTCCACCTGAGTGCCAATGTGCCTGCAATGTTGCCAGAGCTGTGGAGGTATCGTATCAGAGGTGCACTGGCAGAATATTTGTGCAGGTGCTGTAGTTATACATCGGTATATTAGACAGTGAATAACATACTATCATCTAGCAACACACTGACAGGAACACCACACGGCACCGAAAAGCTTTTCAATTCCTGCAGGTTTAGGATGTGAAGGACATTAGGAAATTAGATTTTTAACAATTAGTAGTGTTTTATTACTAATTTACATCCCTTCCTACATGTGTGACCTTTTTTTCTTAAAGCATCTCTGAATATTGTACAGTAGACCTTGTAATGTAAGAGGGGTCTTTTTGATGTTTTGTGCATATAGTATCTCCTGCAGGTGAAAAGAGCCTTCACACTTAAAAAGCTACACTCCAGTAGGTGATACTCTACCTAAAGTGATGCTGTGGGTCATTGTCATGCTCAAATACAGTTCTTCAACTTAACTTTTACAAGGAGGACGCCGTCTACTCCTTCGAAGTGTTATAGTACTGAGAAATCCATCGTTGCATTGATGATACTGAGCTCTCTACACCAGTAAGATCATGAATCACCAAGTTTCACCATGTAGTCAAAATACTTTTCTTTCCTCAGTTGGTACAAATACAATTCCCCCTCAGATTTCAACAACTTGATCTTTGTATGATCAGAGCAGAAGAGATGCTGCCAGATGAAACTGACCTCATATTAAGACACAAAGATCACCTATGGTAATTATTATCACATGGATGTAATAATGTTAAAAATTATGCAAGAATTTAGTTTGCATTTTGGAAGACTACAGTCCAAATATATGTCATAAATAAAACCATAAATATGAAAGCAACCTTTGCCAGTATGTTGGTGTTGATGAATTGAAACCACAGACTGTATGTAATAACTGGATGGAGGAACTATGGCGTCACCCATTGGTTTCTGAGCTCCGATTGTGAAGCCACAAGTTTTCGATTTGGCCTTTGCTGTGTTGGCTTTTTGGTGCCATAAGTGACCATATTTTAGCAAACACTAAACACTAGTTTACTGACTCAGTAAAATGGTAAACTTAATCAAGAACTGACTAATAAGCAGAGTTGTCGGTCCAGAAAAAAATGTGTTTTATTGAGTAAACCCAAACTCTGAAAGATTGAGTGAGCTGTCATACAGACCTGTCAACTAAACCCATCAAGGGAAACATCAAAGTTTCTACTGGGCCTGAGATCTGATTAAAGAAGGACCACTAGATCATTTATTAAAGGGTCCAAATTAAACAAATGAGACAGCAAACAGTTCACTGCAAGCAGTAGTGTAGTGGTCCCTAGAGAAGTGGGTATACTCTCAAATTTAGCTTTTTTTTTTTTTTTTTGTAAGTGGTCCAGAAAAAATGCCCTGTTTTAGAAACAGTGACATGTAAGACTACTCTATTTAGTTTACCCAAAAATCCATCAGTAGTATTTGCTCACTATTATAAAATTATCAAGACTTGATCAGGAGCAGTTTGTAGGTATTACTGGTCACACAAGCAGCTACATAATGGAAATGTATTCACCATGAGGCAAACATACATAGGATAACATTAGCCTTTCATAACGTTAGCCTCCTCGCATAGTTGAACTATTGTCGACAACATCTCTTCTTCTCTAAATGTGCAGTCATATGACCAGTAGTTAAACAGTGACTCATTCTGAAACCACCTTAAAACTTACCTCAGAATTATGTATTCCATGAAAGTAGGTTCTCTCGATATGCATCCCTCACTTGACAGACGTTTATTCTTCCTTTCTCGTTTGCATTTCCAATAATCGCGTATCTTTCCGTACAGTGACCTGTCAGTCAACTGGGGTGGCACTAGCACCTGAGGTGTCCAATCAGGTTCCAGAGGTGGCCAGCACTAGTTAGCAATATTTTCCTTGGCATGACCCGCCCTCCTCTCCCTCTGATTGGCTCATCAGTCCTCATCCCTCAAGTTAACCAGTCTAATTAGTGAAGGCACCGAGTACTAGCCAATCAGAGGCAGAGCAGGGCGGGTCATGACTTCACCATTCTAGGGGAAAAATTCTGCAATCTGGCTCTCAGATACTACTGATTGGTGCACATCAGGGGGATTTTGAAGTGGCTATATGCAATGCTGACAGAAAAATAAGTAGGTACACTCTGTATGCCGCCGTATACCCTGGACAACACCACTGACTGTAAGTCGATGGTAGCCAAGGCTTTTTGGAACCCAGTGGCCTCAATGCTATCACCACTTTAGAATGCTTCATGTTGGCTTCCTGTTGGAGTTGAGCCCCTTGCCCTTTGATTGAAATGACTTTGGTGGTCAAGAGTCAAGGTCACTGTAGTATCATGTCTGACCATTCTTATGAGTCTCAAGAAGGAGAAAATGCCTTCAACTCTGGTACAAACAGTGATTTGGTGGAAAAAAAAAAAAAAAAACTGTTTGGATTTTGGCAGCCAAAGCTCAAAGGTTATTTGATCTCACCCAAATATATTTTGATATCTCAGTAAATGAAGGAACTAAAACTATGGATAGTTTATGATGCAAGACCAGTAGATGCATCCAGTTGTATTTGGTTCTTGTCAAAAGGAAAAAACAGTTCAACCAAAGTTCAAAAAATGCGTTATCTAATTCCAGTATAATGAAATCTAATGATTAGTCCGATGCCTTAAATTTTGATTAGCTGTAGTATCCTGTGTGGTTATTAGTAATCAGTTAAAATATGCTTAAACTGATTAAAAAAAACTGGTAATGATGATAGTGAAAAAGGGATATTTTTCAGGTACTTTCCATTAAAATGTAAATAATAATCAGTGGATGTCATTCTGTACATATCATCTATATTAGGAGCCCAGAGGGAAAAAAAAAACCTTTCCCCTTTTGCCCTCACTTAATATATGAAAGGGTTGAAACAATCTCTGTAAAGTTCATCTCACACAGTTTGGAATCTGAGGAAAAGCATTTATACATAATGCGAGCTGTCCATCTGATAGACCCGTAGTAAGAAACAGATAGCCATCATCATCCCGGCACATTTGGAACACCCACACAGTCTCTCAATCGTCTCATTTAGAGAGAGCATGAATGGGAAGGAAAATGTCATTAGTGAGATAGGTAATCTGTTTCTGGAGAGGAATCAAAGATCGTAATTGGATTTTCTTCGAAGCTGCTCAACACTTTTCAGAGACTCAGCTCACTATCATATTAACGATTGTAAGTCGACTGGGCATGAGAGCGAGTCTGGTGAAAAATAGCCTCCTCCACAGGTATCCGCCTATAACTTAAGTCAGATTGAAGCAAGTGGGCTTTTATAGAAAACCTCATTAGAGTTTTTATAATTCAAATGGATTCTTGGTTGGCACTTTAAATCATGTGAAAGAGGAAACCGAGTGTGGAGAGCAGATGGAGGAGGAGCAGAAACATTATTTTATAACAAAGTGCAGAATTTACAACAAATGGAATTTTGAAGTATACAGTAAAAGGCTACACAGACCCACAAAAGAAAATCAGACAGACAGACAGGGCAGACATAAAAAATGCGGTAGATTCAATCAATACTTTTAGTCTGTATGAAGCAGACGCTTTACAACCATCTTCAGACTGCAACAGTTCACAGCTGGGGTGCTTGTCAGTGCATCAAGTATAGTACAAAAAATGATTTCACATTCTGGTTCCATGCTGAAAACAAAAAAAATATGTTAATCATAAAAAGATGATGTTTTACCCCTAACAGTCGACCTGAATGGAAACTAAAGACAATGGGCTGGATCTACTAAAGGTTTGTGTGTATAAAAACATGTTCAAACTCATTGCACATACAAAAAAATGTACAAACTGATTCACTAACAGTACGCAGTAAGGGTTGTGTCTTTCAAAGGTGTAAAATAGTGTGTCTGCATCCAGTTAGTGTGTTTGCTGTGATTAATATGGAATATGGAGTATTTACATGCAATTGAACGTGTGCTGGGAGGAGAAAATGTAAATATATTAATTTAGCACATGCAAAGTGATTTATCAAACCCGAAAGCAATTTTGCTCATAGAAACTCTCTATATTTAACACGCCTCAAACGGACATTTTTGAACGGTTTGTATGTGTAATTGTGCACATATCGCTGTGGTTATTGTTGCAAGAAGGAGACGTTGAAACAATGAAACAAGGTGCAGAGAACGCATTCTTCACCCTCGTGTGAACTTTTTTAGAATGAATGAGTAAAAACTCATTAAAACATGTCGCCTATCCTTGTGGCACTTTTAATCCATATTTGTTTGTTGTTTGTGGTATTTCACACATTTCTTTTGACAGCACCAAACACGCCAGGTTGGACTGCATTAACTTTGAATGTAGCTGTCATCATCATGAAAACTTGACATTCTTTTTCCTCCTGATTCCACATCAAATGGCCGTAGCCGTCGGTGGGACAGCTGTAAATATTGCTGATCAGATTTTTTTCGGATTCTCCACATCCGGCAGCCATCGGTGGGGTGGCCGTTCTAGACTTTGACAGAATGTCCTACTAGTCAGTCCCCTGACTGCCCCTGACTACTGCCATTAGTGCTGGCGTATCCCACAGCAGTTTTTCCAATGTACTGTCTCCATGACGACAACCAGTAGCACTCGCAAAATCCTCATTTAAATAGGGCGATCTCCAACATGTTTGTGCCTGTTGTCATTTGCACAGGCAGTCTTAGTATATCACCCACAAACTGCGGTTCAACCCCACAAGCAAAATTCTAGATTGTGCACACAAATTAGTAAACACAAATTGGGATCTTCATTGATCCGGTCAAATGTGTAAGTATCATAAAGCGTGATACCACTAACAGCCACTAGAACCTGGCCTTAAAAAATACAGCAGAAATAACCCAAAATTATTCCATCTATAAATTATTATTATAACATATATATAACTATTATAAATCATTTTCTGAACTGCTCTGGACATGTTACCAGTTCATCGCAGGGCTGACAAATACAGACTAACGACCATTCACTCTCACATTTACACCTATTCATGCTTTCAGATTGACAGATTAACCAGGTGCTGCGAGGTGGCAGTGCTAACCACTGCAATGCTGAGCCACATACTGTATGGGGTAATGTACCAGTAGGACACTATCAAAATGACCATCTTTGACATTTTAAGAACTTGGACTGAACATCCATGTCAAACTAATAAAAATATAAATGAATGAATAAATCCAGAGCACTGAAAATTAGACTAACTGAAACGTCTGGATCAATTAGTCAATCCACCTGAAAAGCCTAATATTAGGCGGGAACCAGAGAAGATCAGCTGATACTGATAGTTTGCATGTAAACCATTCCATAAGCGTAGTGGATTAAGGTCTGTCTCTATCTGACAGTTTATTCACCTGCTTTTACGGCATTTTCTGAACCAAAGTTTTCTGTTGCATACATTGGGGGCGGCCATGGCTCAGGTGGTAGAGCAGGTCATCCAATAACCAAAGGGTTGGTGGTTCAAATCCCCCTCCGTTGTGTCCTTGGGCAAGACACTTCACCCTCCTTACCTCCAGTGCCACTCACACTGGTGTATGAATGCGTATGAATGTTTGGTGGTGGTCGGAGGGGCCGTAGGCGCGAATTGGCAGCCATGCTTCCGTCAGTCTGCCCCAGGGCAGCTGTGGCTACATATGTAGTTTACCACCACCAGAGGGAGAATGTGAGAGCGAATGAATAATGGATCAATAATGTAAAGCTCTTTGGGTGTCTAGAAAAGCACTATATAAAATCCAATCCACTATTACATTTGGTCCGGTTTGTTTTGCTAATCCTGCCATCGTCATCATCATGCACCTCTTGAGGACTAAGTGGTTCAGAAAATGACTGAATAAAGGAATTAATTCAATGACCTCATTAAATACATCAACTACCTTAATGAAAAAACAGAATATGCAAATGTTGTTGACATCATATATAGAGTCATAATGTCACATGTAGAGGATAATGTCGATAAATTTGAGTCAAACACAGACATCACTGCACAAAACACAGATGAAGGGGGTCATTTCTGAATGGCCAGGCTGTACAGGTCCTGTTCCAATGGGCCTGTAGATTGATATAGATGGGGGGTTTGGGTGATTCTTTCTTAAGTGGCTAAAATACCAGTTTACTTGCCTCTGTGTCCGTTCTTCTATGCTCTTCTAAATGGAGCCACACTGACCATAATTTACAGCAGGAAAAAACATATTTTCTCAAATAGTGGCCAGGGTGTTTATTTCCCTGAGCTAAAAATGGTATCAGGTCTTTATTGGAAGGAGGTTTGTATTAGAGGCTTTTTTTCTGTTTAAAAAGTACAAATGGGTGCATTTAGTGAGAAACCTTGTTTTCATCCATATGTGTTTGCAATGTTAAAAGCACTGTGTTTTCAGAGTAAAAGTCTTCTGCTATCTATCTATCTATCTATCTATCTATCTATCTATCTATCTATCTATCTATCTATCTATCTATCTATCTATCTATCTATCTATCTATCAAATCAAAACACACTAAATTAAATGGTATCTTCTTTGAGTTATTGAAGTTGAACAAAGAAAGAGACTGACATTGGGAAACAGTCCTGGATCGATAGGAACATGCTAGTTTCTTTCCAATATTGATGTCCTGCTGATAGAATAACCTTCCCTTAGACCAGTGGTTCTCAACCTTTTTCTGTCGGGACCCCCCTTTGGAGGACGAAAAATCTCCAGGCCCCCCTCAACCCCAAAAACATTGTAACAGTGGTGCAATTATAACTTTTATTGAAAGAAGCATCAATATTGTAACAATACTTTTTGCTTTTCCTTGAATTTTTTTTTTGTTCAAATTAAAAATAATTTAGATTTTTTTGCTTGATCAATACAAATAAACTCAACCAGACTGCTCCCTGAGACAATATTTTTCCAAATAAAAATAGGAAATGTGCAGTTATCTTACAATTATGACAATAAAGTTACTTTTTTTTAGAACAACAAACACATTTTGGTAGCACAGATGAACATTTTACCAATATCAGTGGCTGCAATGAGCCGTACCTCAGAACATTAAAGTGCAAACTGTAGAAATTGTGCAAAAACAGAAACATTTGACATTTTTCTTTTCCAGTCCAATCCTTGTCCATTCTCCAAACTTGAACTCTTTGTCTAGTCTAGTGACAGATCACCATGACAGTAGATTTGGTTGTTGTACATTCCTAAAATGAGTTCTGGGTGCTCCAACGCTAAAACATTGGTTCCACCTGCTATATGTTCTAACCTGAAGAAAAAAAAAAAATACCCAGGAGTGATCACATGCCCCACCCCACCCCCCACCCACTAGCCTTTGCACCTCCCCTAAGGGGCCCGCCCTGCAGTTTCAGAAACACTGCCTTAGATCAATGTATGCACATTCATGTTGAATTTGACTGTAATATTAACTATATGGTCATCGGCCAGTTGCATCAGTAGGTGTTCTGTGAAGGTCTGGTGAATGACGAGTTCTTCTGTAACATGAGTGCAGGAGGAGTTGCATCATATCTTTGGTGGATTTCAAAGCAGACGGTAGCTCTGCAGTTATGGAAGAAGGTAGCTATAATATAAAGTGCTACCATTCCGAAGCTCTTTGAAAATTGCAGTAATGGTGCAGCACATGGGGCACTATTACAGAATGTTATCTCTCACACAGTTGTTGTTTCACAAACTTGTGTTTTATTACATTTTTACACACAGCCTGTAAAAACCAACTCAGGGAAAGCAACAGCGGGGCCGATAACAGATAAACATCAACAGATAAACATCAGACTTCAATGGTGAACATGTTTTCTCTCTCAGCTTCCAAATAAAAACAGTCATGGCAGAAGCAGAGTGGTTCATGAAATGTCCTTTTGGTTGTGGTGTGCAAACCTCTGCCAGCACTTTCCAGAAGTCTGTCAAAGTCCAGATGCACTTGAGGAAGGCACAGACTGAAATCATCTTTTTACTGCTGCAATTTTGAGAACATCCCTCTGTGATCATCCAACTGAGAGGAAGTTTATGAGGACACCGTGGAGCCTCTGAATGAAAGAACTGGAAATTATGAGACTAAATCAGATATCCAACATGCTTTTTAAAGTTCCGATCCAACTCGGATACCTGCTATAAATGTGAGAAACAGAATAAATAATGCAATACCAAGCCCATAATCCACATTTTGTGGCTAAGTAATGATTAAATAGATCTATGAAGCTGTCAAATAGTCTCTTTTTTTTTTGTCTGGCACATTTGTAATACTTAGATTTACTGGACCATGAACCCACTGTAGCGCAACATGAGGCAGTCTGCAGCTGAGTGAGCAAGTGGGTAAAGTCTCACTCAACATGTTCACAGAATACAGAAATACCAGATGGCTTTGCTCTCTGTCTTCTCTCTTTTTTTCTTTACTGCTGCCATAACAAACGTGACACTTTGTCAGATGTCAACACTAACTCAACTTAACCTAATGAGACTGAAATGAAACTTTGCCTTGGTTTCATATCCATGCCTTCTTCACTGCAAAAAAGGCCTGTACAAAACTAAGAAAATTAAACTCATTTTTGGGTTAAAATGTCTTATTTCAAGTAGAATTATGTGCCAGTGCAGTAAGAAAATTGCACTTATCAAGGTTTCTTAAAGTAAGAAAATATTATGTAAGGATTATAGAATAATCAAATTCTTATCTTAGAACAAGTCAAATAATCTTCACAAGATTAAGTCTCAATGTGTTAATACATCTAAAAAAAATGATCTT
Source organism: Sphaeramia orbicularis (assembly GCF_902148855.1). NCBI lineage: Eukaryota > Metazoa > Chordata > Actinopteri > Kurtiformes > Apogonidae > Sphaeramia > Sphaeramia orbicularis. Next base: position 51,661,308 of record NC_043961.1, on the reverse strand, counting down.
TCAAGATAAATATTCTGTTATATATATATATATATATATATATATATATATATATATATATATATATATATATATATATATTATCTAAGTCAGATATTCTTTTTTTGCAGTGTAATGCAACTTGTACTCAGACAAAGGTTGTGTATGAGGTAAAAGAAGTATCACTCTACAACACAGACACAGTCAGAGCGGACTGAGTATCTACAGTTAACAATGCTAACAGAGTCATCTTCTCTAGAAAAATAGACATCTAATACATTTTATTTGTAATGCATTTCCTGCTGCAAAACATGACAAAATACTTTAAACAAACCTTAAAGCAAAGTCAGTTGTTATATTTGAACAAGAAGGCATAGAGAAGACTTGCTGTGAAATTTCTTTTCATAAGATTAGATTAAGTGGAGTTAAATGTAATGCATTTGTGTATCTTTTAGAAGTGCTCTATGTCTTACTAAAACTTATTGTCAACTTCCACATAATGATACAGTTACTAAGTGTGCAACAACAAAAGGGATTAATATTGCATTATTATGTACACTACATGGACAGAAATACTCAATACATGACACTTACAGCTTGTAGGACTTCCCATTCCAATTGATTGGAAATATATCATGATAAAATGTTTGTGCCAGTTATTGTCAATAATTGTCATGATAAATGTCACATCAATATTTCTTGTGAGTTTAAAGGCTGGTTTTTCTTACTGAGAAAGTTGAAGAAACCGGACGGCCACTAGTGGTTTTAAATGATTATTCCAGTCAGTCGACTTTCATCAAGAAGACACATTTAGAGTTTAGTGTCTAGGCTTCAGGATCGTCATGGCCCACAGGTATTTTATGTAGAGGTGTTGGGGAGTGATGAATAAATTAGACAATAAAACAATTATAAAGATGTATTTAAAAATATGAGTATAATAAAATAACAACCTCTTAAGCCTTTTGTAAGGAAACAAAAAAAAACCCAAGACAAATTAAAAGTGTTTACTGCAACGATATTTATCACAATAAAAAATATTATTATATTTGACATTGCTTTGTAGCCCCCCCACTCCAAAGAAACACCTGAATTGTATACCAAGATTTTGATTAAATATTGTTTGTCCTGTTCAGATCTGAAATTAACATGCATCTAGAGCGACCTGATGATAAAATGATACCATTTGAGAAACATGTGAAGATGCTTTCTAATGCATGATCTGCACACGGCCTTATTTATAATTCTGGAGTCTAAATCAGTGTTTCACAACCTTTTTGAGCCACGGCACATATTTTACACTAGAAAAATCCCAAGGCACACCACCAAACAAAAATGTCACAAAAATATATTTCTTGAAATATAGAGCAAATCTAGTCCCAATTTACTTACTCAGTGTAAAACCTGGGCCTGTTTAGTTGAACACAAAGCTGATATTCTTGCAGGAATTGAAGAAAAACACACACAAATCTTCCTCAACAGCTCTGAGTCTCTCTCTTCTTTCGTCTTTATATCAATCATGCATGAAAAGCTCACCTCGCATAGATAGGTTGTGGAAAAAGGGAACAGCTTTGTTTTCCAGAATGGGGAACTCCTTGGCAGCAGTCAACAGACACTCTGGGAATAATAAAGCTGAGAGGGGTGCATCAGTAACCCCTTGGACGGACCCCCAGTTTATGGATTGAGGTCCATCATATAATAGTATGGGAGGCATATCGCCCCGCCCCAACCCGATACCCAGGGTTCGCAAGTAACACCCTAATCCACGCATCACTAGTGAGGGGGGCTTTAACAACAGAACACATCACATCAGGGCCGATTCACTTTCACTTTTATTTTGCAAAGGGAAACAGGAGACTATTGTTGTAGAGTGGATCACTGGTGCGTGCAGTCGTATGTATCTATACCACACCACTTGCTTAGAGTACCAATCAGGTGAAATTGGCTAATCTTCCATGGCACACCTGATGATTTCTCACAACACACTTATGTACTGCGGCACAGTGGTTGGGAAACACTGGTCTAAATCATCAGAATGCAGAATCTGGATCAGTACTGGATTGGTAGTAGTCCTGGAAGTACAGAAATACAGAGTACAGGAGAGAGAGGAGGAAAGCATTACAACATAAACAGTGTAAAAAATCCAAAATTGGGTGCAGTTTCTCAAAATCAGTAGTCACATTCAGTAAGTAAAAGTTACTATGAGTGACAATGTGCAATAGCAAAACTGTCACACAGACAAACCCACAGCGCCGCAGAAACTGTAGTGATGCTGAGCTCATTGTTTATCTGTCTGGCCGCAGGCTTACTTTTCTGGTTCACTCTCATTGCTCTCGCAGCATCGTTTGTAGATGTAATAGACAGCACCGCTATTAAGCACACACACTGTGTACTACCTGGTCCACAGCAGACAGGACACACAGGTATTTACTGGCTGGTGGACATAGTGGACCAGGTGCTCCCCTTAGGACTTAGTGATGACCAAGTCCAGAGCTTAAGGGGGAATATAATTTACACCATGGTTGGTTACACTCAGCTCAGACAAAACAGTGTGAAGGTGTCACACTGGCTGACTGGGTACATGTGACAGTATTTCTCACTAGAATCTGAATTTTTACAAACTAAACAATCAACCTAAATGTTTTTTTTTTTTTTTCTATTTATCGTTATTCAGACATGTACTGTAAAAAACAGCATGTATTTAGCTGTAATTCATGTAAAAACAAACCATCGTGTCTGTTTTTTGCCTGAGGCTTGAAATCCCAGAGCCTCCATGACTGGTGTGAAATGGCCACAGGGAGCAGCCGGCAGACTTTAATACCTCGGAGGGATTTCTTTGTCAGGTTGCATTTTTGTTGCATCATGTCTCTCTTCCCTCTGTGGTGACAGGCTTCTTGTGCCGCTGACCCATTCTATCCGATGCTTCAATAAAAAGACATCATTAACAATTTCAAAGCCGGCGCTCACTGAAAAGTCATTAAGATCCTTGTTCTCTCAAAGTGGAACCGCTTTAAATCCTAAATGTGGTTGTTGTGTAGTTTCTGCAGAGCTACACATGCTCACTGACCCTTAAAGGGAGCACTTGTTAACCCTGCACTTTCTTCACTTCTAGACTCAGACTGGAGCTGTTTGATCACAGCACATGAGCTAAATGTCGTGGGAAGTTTGTCCATATGGAACAATCAGCCTCCATTCTCTCATATATCTCACGGCGAGAGCAAGATTCCAAGACACAAAACAGCATTTGCAAATTCATCGTTCTCATGTGTGGCCATGCGACAGTGGAACACATTACCAACAGAACTAACAATTACAAACTATCACATATTCTCCGTGAAAAAACAGCTACTGTCAAACCAAACCTGTAGCCATAATGTAATGTGATGTAAAACTTGTTTAGAGTGTATGTGACAGACTGCAGTGGGACGAATGAGAGTGAATGGTTGGATGTGAATGAATATTTTATACAGATGGAGTTGTAAATATGCATTTTTTACTGTTCTTTAATGTTTTAGTTTTTATTGATGTCTGTTTTTTAATGATATACCGATGGAGTTGTAAATATGCATTTTTACTGTTTTAATGTTTTAGTTTTAATTAATGTCTGTTTTTTTATTTTTTTAATGATAACATCAGCCTGCCCAGGGACTACAGGTGGAAATTAGCACTAGTGCTACAGCCTGCTACACTACATTTCTCCTTTTTAAGGTTAATGTATACTGTGCATCATCCCTGTCTAAATCAATAAATAAAATGAAATGAAATTTTAACTGTACAGCAGGTATATACAGTAATTAAAAAACATTTTGGACACCCCATGTATTTGTGATGTACAGGGTGTCCTCAAAGTCTCCTTACAATTTCAAATATGTATTACAAAAGCAACTGATGAGATCAGTTCATCAGATTTGTTCTATGCAATTTTTTTAAACACATTGTGGGATCATGTCCAATTGAATCATTGGACAATTTTTCTTCAATGAGAGATCAATTACTGCAAATGTTTACCTTGACTTTTTAACTGAATATGGGGCACCCCAACTGGATGACCTTCAGTCAACCATCATTTTCCATATAGATGGTGCACCACCACCATTTTTTTTTTTTTTTTTTTGGCAAATTGTGCATGCCATAAATGTTCAAAATCATCAGCTAACAGCAGCAGAACATTAATAAAAGCAGTGTTTATCATTCATGATCAATCCCTCATTGCTCTCCATCACGTTGAAAGGCTCAAAGGTTATTTTACCTCAGCAGCTCGTGTATGAAATTTTTTGCCCAGTTCTCCAGTGGAAAATACGATATGAAGGAACGTTCGTGTTAGGGCTGGGCGATATGGAAAAAAATCATATCATGATATTTTTTTTTTTCATATCAGACAATATTGATATGTATCACAATATAAATCAAATCACTATTTTTTGTCAAGCTTAAATAAGACATCAGAGACAGAGAGAAAGAAATACATACGTCGTGTTACACTGTAAAAAAAAAAAAAAAATCCTGTTGTTTTTACGGAAAAAAACTGGCAGCTGTGGTTACCAGAACAATACTGTAATAAACACATGCAATTGTAAACATATTTATGGAGTAACATGGAGGTTTAACATTTTAAACATATATATTTAACACTGGATTTAAATGGTAAATGGACTGCACTTATTTAGTGCATTTTCTCCACCTTCATGGGGTCCAAAGCACTTTCCAAATCCACCAGGTCCAACTGGGAACAATTTAAGGTCCGGTGTCTTCCATGGACACTTGGACATATGGACAGTTGGAGCCAGGATTCGAACCACCAACCCTTTGGTTATTGGACGAGCTGCTCTCCCAGCTCTACCAACCCATTAATTTACAAATTTAAAATGTTAAATTGTTAAATGTTTACTTTTTTATAACTTTTTATATATATATATATAAAAAAGCAAATATGCCGTTATTTCAAAATTATGCTCTTGCAATTAAAACAGCACCACATTGTTTTTCAATTTACAGTTTTATTTTCTAAAAACAATAGAGATACATAACTTCTACATACAAATCTGGTTTTGTTCACATACTGTTCCTGTAAGAACTACAGCTATATTTGATTTAATCGTTAACACAAAAATCTTTTCAAATAAACAACTTTGCGTTGTATCGTCACTTACAGTTTTTTTATGTTGCAATTTTACAACTTTTTGGTGTTAATTCTACAGTCATTTTTTACAGTGTACTTATGGAGACATCCCTCCCTCCGCTCTTAGAATTATCCCCTCCTTCGCTGTTATGTATGATTCCCCCCACTTTATTCATCTCCCCCAGCCTCCCATCTTAAGATTTATTGAGCCTGGTTTTATAAGCATCTTAAGTTTCAGTTATACGGCCGTATGGTTTGCATATATTAGTATTGCGGTAGGCACACACCGCAGCTCCTCCTATCGAAACTGTATTGAGCATGTCTCATATTTCTATCGAGGAAAAGTTATCTCGTATCATTATCGTTTTATCGCCCAGCCCTAGATCATATGCAATTTTCGAGTTCATTACACATTTCCCATGATGAGTTCACACCGTAAACAATGCAGTTTAACATACAAAAATATGTGTGTTGTGTTATAATTATATTTATCGCGATCAAAATTATTTTGCAATAATCATTGTATTCCCAAACTTAAATGACAATACATCTTAGACTTGAGTTAAAAGCTTGATGAGAGGCATATGTGATGGGAAAAAAAAGCCTACATAGAAATGCAAATGCTGAAATTCAGAGAAGGCATATGAATAACAGCTTTTCTTCAGGGCACCATTCTCTTGCTTCCGTATCTACACACAGGGAATAAAAGTCTATTTTTTATTCCAAAATCTCCAGCATAGCAGCGTTGACTGGAATCTTTAATCACATGCAGGTAGACAGACTCACCTGTAGTTGTGGATTTTCTGGGGCCATTCATATTCAAGGTTGATTACTCGTAAGGTGTCATTTGCATTATCAAAGACTCAGCACTAATGAGGCTCCTGGTTTTAGGCCTTAATTGGATTGCTTCACCACAGTCCCTTATTGATATTTGCATGCCACAGTTCATCATGATAAGTAATGAGAAGATTATTCACTGGAGGTATTCAATTGCGAAATCCATCTGTGAAGTAGAGGGAGCCATGTCCATGCTGCGTTCCCCTGGGGGCCGAGAGGGGACAATGGCATGCAATGACAAGCAGACATGGCCACACATACAGTACAGTGTGGTAAATACACTGTAGTGTGTGTTCAGGGTGTGCAGACTGATCCATTTATCAGCATGTGTTTACCATTTCACTAAGACGCAGTTGTTTACCTGCTCTGCGGAATTATGGCTTACACAATAAATAAATTACAACAGTGAGCGCCAAAATTAAGCAAACATCTGCCAGGGAGCAACGTAAGGGGATTAAGAAGAATGTAACTACCTTAGAAGAACATAATCTGAAAAGCAGCATTTGCAAGAACCAAAATAACAGCAGGGACGGTGGAGGTTTGTATCCTTCTATAGCTAATTTCTTTCTTCTACATAACTACACAAACTACAGTACGATGCTCGCAGAGCCATCGATCACCTGAACAGAAGGCCTCGCGGTGTATAATTCATGCATTTTCCAAAACAAAACACCAGCAACACAAGCCTGTAAAAGGCGTCACTAACGCTCCGCGCGGAAACCTTTGACTCATTAAGGTAGATAATGAAACAAAACCTGCTCATCATGAACGCATTTATCTAAAAATGAAAATGGCAAAACATTTATGGAATGCTGTACAGATGGTGCTCTTCCTGTGGGCATCGGAGCATGGAAGCACTTTGGCAGGAATTCAGAGAAATAACTTTCTATCATTATAACTTGTCAATTAGCTGCAAAATGACTGTGCATCTGCGTAACAAATGTTGTTTTTCAGAATTGCCATCATATTGCACATTTACAGATGCCATGATTTTGTATGACATTTACCCATTGCTAGTTTTTTTTGGGTTTTTTTCATGAATCCTTCCAGTAAAAGAGGGGGAAGAGGAAGTTATTGCATCAGAGGAGTCATATTCTGGAACTTCATACTGGTTATTATATACAGCAGCATGATTGATGTAGAAAATAATGCAGTGTACTTCATAGTCATGTGACCATCTGTCTTATAACCATGGAAACACTCACCTGGAAGCTGTTAGCAAAAGTTTACAGCCTTTTAAATTTCATATTTATATTGAAATCTACATGAAAGGGGTTCAGACAAATGAGGTTGTTCAAATCATTTGCTGGTGTTGGTTTCTATACACCACTGTCTAACTTATTTGCTAATTTCAACATTTCATATTGCTATTATTCACCACAAATCTTAATGTATATAAAACATACCATAAGTGTGTCATAGAAATTTGGTGCACTGTTGTCTCCCCTGTAACACACAACTATTTTTCAACTGCATTTCCCTGTTTAACCCATAAAGACCCAAACTTCCACTGGCGACCAAAAGTATCCAGTGACGTAAACTGTTTAATACCTGTTGATTCACTAATCCTATCAATATATGTAAATAATTGGTGTAAAATATAGTTTGTCATCTTTTCATGGTGATCAGACATGACCCATTTGGACGTTCAGAGGCTCCGTAGCGAACATAAAAACACCGTCATTTTCTACAACATTAATTCTCCAGTAAATCCAATGGAGTTGGATCAGTGAGAGTGGATGGAGACATTTGTTTTATGTTCAGTTAATGATCGACTTAACAGGAAAAGTCACTTTGTCCTCAGTTTCCTCAGTCTTTTTTTATAACAACCCACAACTTTATTCTGAGCTTTAATGAACATCTACATGATAAGTAATATAAATATAGGAGAATACATGATTTACACCAAAAAAAAAAACAAAACAAAAACTCAGTATGAAGAAAAAGGTCACATATAGAGAGAAATTCATTTGGGAACTGCCACAAAACTAGCGCTGGGTCCTTATAGGTTAATATAATTGAGAAAGGAACTCTGGCCTGTTAAATACAATTTCTGATTAAAGAAAGAAGAAGATGATGACTGTCATGCACTGGATGTAATATATAGCCAACACAGCTATATCCTCTCTAATTTAGCTTCTAACATTTTTTTAAAGACCAGTGTCTCTGTGACAAATCTAACTTTGTACCTACAACATATGTGATGAGCCCAGGATGTTCTTTGGCTGGGATAGGCTCCAGCACACCCGCAACCTCCACTAGGACTAAACAGTTCAGAAATAAATAGAAAATGAATGTAAAAGACATCTTGAAGGAATAAATATCACCAATCAGGAACCATTTTATTTAAATTTTCTTTGATTCAAATTAAACTGAAAAGATTAGCTTAGCTGAGGGTGTTTGCAACCCTGTATAAAATTACCCACTCATGTACACTAAGGTTATATTAATAGATTTCACCACAGAGGTATTCATGATTGTCCACAGGCATAGTAACACACCGTGGTAATTAACTCTCACACCCAGACTGAGACCTCTGGACCACAGCTAGCGATGGGGAGTTTGGCTGCTAGCCAAGCACTACAAACCACACAAACTCTGAAATATTGAAATTCAATACAACAGGCGACACACTCTCGTCAATACCGTCATGAAATTGTCGTTACAATAATCAATGTCACACCTCGAACTGGCATCTCATCAGTCTGCCACCTGCCTCCCACTACTGCCTCTGTCTGTCTGATTTGATGGGACGTTATGCATCTACACACACACACACCTATATATATACACACACACACACACACCTACACACACACATTGAGTATCATCTTCATAGTGAACCATTAACTAACATCCTCCACTGAAATGTGATTTTATGTGTTGTGTAGGCCATTCATTTGATATAAGACAGGGGTGTCAAACTCATTTTATTTCAGTGGCCACATACAGTCCAATGTGATCTCAAGTGGGCCGGACCAGTAAAATAAAATAGAATAAAAACAGAATAATACCCTATAAATAATGTCAACTCTGAACTTTTCTCTATGTTTTAGAGTGAAATAAATAATATTCCATTATGAAAGTGTTTACATCTACAAACTATCCTTTACAACAACCATGAACAGCCTGAAATTTCTTATGAAAAAGTGTCATTTTAGCAATATTATGCCTCAGTTAATCATTTACACATGTACATTACAACTTATAGATCACAGGTGATCTACAAATAATCAAACGTTTAGTAATTTTGACAAATATGAGAAACATCACAGTTAACAGAAAAAATAACAAAAATAACAAATATAAAAAAAAAGAAGAAGAATTAGGACAAGGCTTTGAAAAAATTTGAGAAAGAGGAACAAAAATAAACAAAAAAAATAACAAAAGCATGCACAAAAATGAACAAAAACTTGAGAAACATTAACAAATTTTCACAAATTCTTCCCAAGGGCCGGAATGAACGCTTTAGTGGGCTGTTTTTGCTCCGCAGGCCATATGTTTAACACCCCTGATCTAAGAGGTCCAGCCCTTGTAAGTCTGTCAAACCAACATCGCCACAGGTGTCGCTCTGCAACCTTACACTCAAATCTACAGTACATTTTAATTTTACACAACTTAAACGTGGTCTCCTCCACATCTCTGTCCTCACTGCAGATGGTCCAGGTCCAGATATAATATATATTATAAAGGATCTTCTGCATTGAGACGAAGGGCAATTTTTTTTTTTTTTGTTAGTAACAGTGAGAAAGAGACACAGGAAAGGGAGGAGATAAATGGGGTAAAGTGCAGCAAAGGACCTGGTTCAGGAATCAGACCCAGGTTCCCACAGCAAGACCTGAGCATAAGTGACACATACCAAACTAGACGAACCACTGGGGAACTTCACATTTTTGTCATTTTTTCAGAAAGGCAGTTATTGCTGTGGAAAACATGACAATATCTATCAACTTGATCAACTGTCTGATCCTGAAGATGATCTGAAACTGAGGGCATGTTTTCTTATCTAAGTATACCATATACAATGAGTGTTACAGAACTCAGTAACATGTTTATTAAAAGAAAAAAAAGTTCAGAAATGGTTATTTATGCTCATTGTTCAACCATTACTCATATGGAACATAGGTACCGAGCTTTTTTTTCCTTTGGGCTGTTGCATGCCATCTTTCAACTTTTCCTACTGTTTCAGCAACCCACTTGTTTCTCTTTTGCTCTTATTCCAACCTCTAACATTTCTTTAGATAGCTTATTATTTGTACTGTTGTGCTGTCTTTGCACCTTGGCACAACATGGCTCCAAATCTGTGGGTATATTTTAAGAGTAAAGGATGTTATTTCTATTATTTATATGCACACACATTGCTTACTTTCAGCCGGTTACTGTATAATTTGATCTCAGAAATAAAGGAACTACCTCCTCCTCTGCCTGTATGGATCAGCGTCCTCTGGAAATTACTCATGTGGCTACCTTCAAACATTCATACTGAAGCCATCTGATAGGACACAGAAGAATCCTGGCGAGCACTGCCTCATCCCTGCTATCATGAATCCCCTGAGCTTCCACTGTTGACAACTCTGAGGTCTGTGACTGCTGGTTTGGTGCAGTGGGAATCCCATTAAAAAACATTTGTCTCTGCTTGATAGCCAGCTCTCGGAAAAATAAAGGGCTTACAACAGAACACCATATTGTTGTTGTCTAACAGATTTCCACATTTTCCCCAAACGCTTTTCAGCACCTTGGGGTTTGATTTAATGGATGGCTAGATAACATGGCTATAATGGATTCATGTGCATACAAAACTGTGTCTCATTTAAATGAGACCATTTCAGAATATGATGTGGGTCATCCTGCTTGCACTGGATAAGGCTTTTCGTCTCTTCTGCTGCAGCGTTTTCAAGCCTGACTGCCATGTCAGACATAGTATGACTGCATCTGCAACTGCTGAAGAGTTGGTCTCATCTGACCTGAACTGGGAGATGGTAATATGCCCTAAGCAGTATTTGACACCACACTGAATCTCATTACCATAAAGCAGGGCAGAGAAAAAACTACACTTACGCAGCATGAAATATATAACCGTGTGCCCGAGCCAGCTGTACTGTCATAGCTCTTGGTCAGGGCGTGACACGTGCCACAAATGAGGAGAAGTGTTTTCTTTAGTAGAATTTATCAGGACTAATATTGTTTACACAAATCAACACAGTTGTAGTATTTACTTCTTTTGAAGGTGCTGTAAATGATGGGCAAGGAGCTCAACTCCAACAGGAAGCCAATATGAAGCATTCTAAAGTAGTGATACCACTGAGGCCACTGGGGTTGGTTCTATAAAGCCCTGGCTACCATAGACTTACAGTCAGTGGTGTAGTCCAGGGTATACGGCGTTATACGGAGTATACCTACTTATTTTTCTGTCAGCATTGCATATACTCACTTCTAAATCCCCCCCGATGCGCACCAGTATCTGCGAGCCAGATTGCAGATTTTTTTCCCCTAGAATGGTGAAGACATGACCCGCCCTGCTCTGCCTCTAATTGGCTAGTACTCACTGCCTTCACTAATTAGATTGGTTAACTTTAGGCATGAGGACTGATAAGCCAATCAGAGGGAGAGTAGGGCGGGTCATGCCAAGGAAAATATTGCTAACTAGTGCTGGCCACCTCTGGAACCTGATTGGACACCTCAGGTGCCAGTGCCACCCCAGCTGACTGACAGGTCACTGTACGGAAAGATGCGCAATTATTGGAAATGCAAACAAGAAAGGAAGAATAAACGTCTTTCAAGTGAGGGATGCATATCGAGAGAACCTACTTTCATGGAATACATAATTCTGAGGTAAGTTTTAAGGTGGTTTTAGAATGAGTCACTGTTTAACTACTGGTCATATGACCGCACATTTAGAGAAGAAGAGATGTTGTCGACAATAGTTCAACTATGCGAGGACGCTAACGTTATAAAAGGCTAATGTTATGAAAGGCTAATGTTATCCTATGTATGTTTGCCTCATGGTGAATACATTTCCATTATGCAGCTGCTTGTGTGACCAGTAATACCTACAAACTGCTCCTGATCAAGTCATGATAATTTTATAATAGTGAGCAAATACTACTGATGGATTTTTGGGTAAACTATATAGAGTAGTCTTATATGTCACTGTTTCTAAAACAAGGTATTTTTTCTGGACTACTTGGAAAAAAAAAAAAAGCAAAACAAAATTTGAGAGTATACCCACTTCTCCAGGGACCGCTACACCACTGGTTATAACATACACTACCAGGCAAAAGTTTGGACTCACCTGGTTTTTCTTTATTTTTATGATTATTTTCATTGTAGATTCTCACTGAAGGCATCAAAACTATGAATGAACACATATGGAATTATGTAGTTTAAAAAGGTGTGACAAAATTCAAAGCAGGTTTTATATTTTAGATTCTTCAAAATAGCCACATTTTGCTTTTATTACTGCTTTGTGCATTCTTGGCATTCTCTTGTTGAGCTTCATGAGGTAATCACCTGAAATGTTTTCCAAAAGTCTGGAAGGAGTTCCAAATGATGCTGAGCACTTGTTGGCCATCTGTGGTCCATCTCATGTCATTTAAATAAGAAGGTGAGTCCAAACTTTTGCCTGATAGTGTATTTATAACTAAAGAACTTGAACCAGTTTAGACTTTTTTGGGAGATTCTGAATGTTTTAGGTCCAGATAAAACCTTGGTAATATGGGGTTAGTGCCTCAGCTGTGATCAATGAAACGGGTGTAAATAATAATCACAACAATTGGGAGCAGCAATGATAGGCAATAACATGAAGAGGGTTTATTTGGAAAGATAAGCACAGAAATACTTGTTTTTTCTTCACTTAAAGTTAAATGAACTGAACATTAACTTGCTCTCGATTGAGATGGTGAACAATGAAAATGAATTAATTTACTTTATTCTGTATGAACTAAACTTTGAACTACTTCATGTTAAGTCTAAACTTGCACAACACTGTAACTGATCGTACATTATTATTCACAATAAAATGAGAATAGAAACAAAGGGAGTTTATCTCCTTGGAAAATTATTATTGATTTTACCTGACAAAAATTTAATAAGCTTGGTTTAAATACAGACTTAGCTTTTCTTGCTAAGAAGTTAGCTAACATTAATGTCAACTGTACCAGCCTTAGTGGAACAATGTTAAGTAACTGAACTTCAGTCAGTTTGTCCATAAACAAGAAAAAAAGCCCAAAACAAAACAAAACAAAACAAAAAAACACTTAAGTAAGGTGGTAAACTAATACATTTTCAACAAGTTGGACATCTGTTAGCTACTTACATTTACCAACTTACATCTGTATCATGACAGGCGAACCGCCGTAGTTAAAAATGGTATGATCCACAATGGTATGAAATGGTATGATCCACAATGAAACTATCTGAAACTGTTTTACATTAAACTGTTTCTACTCTAAGAATGGCAGTTGACTTGTATTATTATTATTATTATTATTATTATTATTATTATTTTAAATTAATTAATTATTTTTTTTATTTTTTCCCAAAATCAGAAGAATTAACCGACCCTCCCAAAACTGATATTTGTGTCTTTTTAGGGGTGTCTGGGTCTTCATCGGGGAGCACAGACCCTCCCAGTACCCCCTGTAGATCGAACTATGTTTACTGGTATCAGTCTCAGATTGGTCAGTGCAGCATAAACTTGGCTACCGCTCCCACTGCTTGGCCTCTCCCGCTTTATCTAATCACTCAGACATGGCCTGGCCTCAGGCATGCTGCCCTAACTCTACACTAGCTCCGGGCAAGGTTGAAGCAGAGGGTACACTGGCTAAAAGCACATCCACACTCATATCCCCAAGATTATCTAGAGTAACACCCAGACATCCCCTGCCGCTCTTATCTCTTTCATCACATTCTGTTTTATATTCAAGTGAAACAGACATTTTTGATGCACAGTAAAATCTTAGTGAATGAAATATGAGATGTCTGAGTCAAACAGCTGATTAAAGCTGCATAATAAATGACATACAGTATGGGCTGAAGATCTGCTGATTCTGCTCATATGTAATCCTAAATAATTGTACTCCTTACTTTGCTCATACAAGGCAAATAAAACCACAAATTAATTTTTACAAAATCGTACAAAATTAGTGCAAACCACAAAGAGAACACATTGATTCAGGTCATACTGATCACTGTAATGATTATTAACCATGGATGATGACTGATCCTTTCATTTGTCATGGACGCCTGAAGAGAATTGGATTCAAGCCTATCGCTAAGAATCAGCACCCCCAGAGGCCACTAAGTATACTGCAATAAGAAAAATCCTCCATGGCCCAAAAAGCATTTTCCCCAAAGATCACAAGGATGTCTGCAGCCAGAAGCCACCAGGAAGAAACCAAGACTTCACTCCTCAGGTGCTGTCACTGTGTCTATTTTATATATTCTGTCTGTTTGGACGAAAAATTCACAATGATTTGAAACCAAGCATTGCTGAGCAGTATTAGCAGCGTGAAGTGGATGATGACAACGCCATCAACACCACTTGTCAAATCACCAGTCGCTAGTTTTACACCATGCATTATAGAGTGTCTCCTCTGCCTCATTATTTACATGTTGCAATCAAGAACAACAGTTTTTCTGGTCAAATCCTTTCGTGCTGTCCTTGACATATGTTGTCTGTTGTCTATAACATAGCATAAAACAGAAAAACACCTTCAAAACGTCGAGACTCTGAGGATGGTCACATCTTTATCCATAGGTTTACTGATGTCACAAAGACAGGTAAAACACTGTAGCCGGATGACGGTGGAGTGAGTGAACAGACTCAAAAACAGAATTAGAAATTATATTATCTTCCTCTCCGTGTCAAACCAAATTCCTGAACAACCATGCTGATTGGTTGTTTAGCAGGTCAATGCCCGGACATCCTTTGCAAATGACATTTACGAAGACAGATGATCTTAAGGAATGAGCCTAATGGAACTTGCTTACACTTAGTGACTGTTGTCCTCTCAACATCTGTGTTTCATTATGTGCTCATCCAGAGGTGAAGATGAACCCAGAAATGAACAAAGGACTGAATGATAAAATCCCTATATGTGCCATGTTAATAATGTATTACATTATGTGTTAATGTTGATTAACTCAGCACGTTAACTCTTGTATGCATGTAATACTTAAGCCATTTGCCTGACCTGTGGTTTCACATATGTGTGTCCTGATCATGTTCACGGTAAATTATGTGAAAGTAAGAGTATCACTGCTTATAGCATGTCTGAATAATCATGCTATTATTTTACTGATGCTTAAGTGAGGTTACAGGTGATAAATAAAGTTTAAGAGGATCTTATTTGAGGATGCAAAGTTTTCTTACAAGGCTAAGCCACAGTCCTCTCCCCCTCTGTCTTCCCAAGAGGGAAGAGAAACGTGATATTTTTGAATATTCACGAGGAGGCGTTTTCCCGCCGAAAACAGACAAAGAAGGCAACGCCCCAAGGCATCGATAACTCATCTATATGCACGAGGAAGGCGTGGCAAGCTGGTTTTTGGACAAACTATAAAAGTAAATGAAACCAACTTTTCAGCAGAGCTTTTTCCACCCTTGCTGCTCTCACCTACGCAAAGAGCTTTTTCCACCCTTGCTGCTCTCACCTACGCTAAGAGAAGAGCTATCTCCACCATCTTCTGGGCTCTCACCTAAGAGCAAAGAGCTTTCTCCAAGGAGTCTTGACCATCTCCTTGGCTCTCAGAGCTGTTCTATCCTCTAAGCTCTCCAAAGAGCTTTATCATCTTCGCTGTTCTCCACTTCTCCTGGTGAGCTTTCCAGAACCAGCCGCCAGAGCCAGCTGTGAACCTCCTCCAGCCAGCAGAACTTCAGAACTCCAGACCTTCAGGCCTCCAGCGCAAGCACGTCGCTTCACAGCCTGTTCCTGCTTCGAACTACGTCAGAAGACTTCATCCATCCGCCGTCAAGGCCGTGCCAGTTGCTGCATCCGCACCGCAACAACTTGTAAGAAAACTTGCTCCTGATTTATCTGAGTTGGTGTTATTCCAAGTTAAGTAGGTTTACCTCAACGTAACCTCACTAACATTATAATCTCTTGAATATAGCTATCTGCCAACTTAATTTACATATTCTCCTGTCCATAATCTCCTGCTCCTTTTGTTGTATTTGTCTCTTGTCTTTATGTTATTGGTGTGTCTTAGTTTAGTTAATAAAGTATTTATATGTATATAAATCCATTGCCTCAGTTGTGCTTTGTGTACTGTTATTCACACATGGGTTCATCTGTGCAGTCAACGAACTATCACCTTTGCAAGATTTCCAAATTATTGTTTTGGGGTTGATTTAGGTTTAAGCTTAGTTATAAATCTATAATTAAATTAATCAATGAATCAACACTCAATTAATAAATAATTTGGTATTCCTATTCTTGCTACAACACTAATCTAGTACCATTCAATAAATTCAAAAGTCAGTGGTTAATATGAATAAATCAATGATTGTTTTTAGCATGATAAATTTGTTAATTTGATTAATTTAGCATTTTAAATTTTTTATATTCATTGCGTTCTTAACTTAAAATATACTTTATAATGTAATGATTTAAGATACAATCATATTTATTGACAATATTTGTGTTTACCTTTATCGCAAACTAAGAATAGTTAGAATTGGCATTGAATTTAAGAACAACAGAAGTAGAAATAGAAACATCATTCACATTGCCATCACCCATGCTTCCACTCCTGAGTACCAGTCACATGACCTATTATAACCTCACTTCCTACCTCGCGGTCACATGATCTCTGACTTCCTGTAACCTACTTGGTACTTTAAATATAATCACATGACAAAACACCTGTCTACGTTGCTTATTACATGCCCAGTTCTCTAAACAATAAACCTATTCTGAGAAATAAAGGGATAATTTTTAAACCCTGTTTTGCCATTTCATCAACACCAGAAATACTACTGTACTCATTACCACTAACCTCATTTGTATTTTAAGATGCTACAAATCATATCAAGCTGCAAACGAAAAGTCACAGCAGGTTTTCACAATAGTACAGACCAGCACTCTCCAAAAAGTTTGCAGCTGATCTAATTTTGAACCTTTGGCTGAGTCTAAACGTGTTTTCACACCTGAAAGTCCAAGCCAAGACTAAGCTCTTACGATTTTATTTTCACTGAATGCATGCAATCCTCTTATTGCATATTGTATTTTTTTTTTCTTCCGTCTTTCATTTTTCTTGTGGTTTTGTGTATTCAGCAACAACGTTGTGTTGCTACCTATTGTCCAAATATAGTCACTCCAAAAACCAACAGTGGTGAATGACAAAATGAAAAATGAGGGCTTCATAATAATGGTGTCACAGCAGTTCTGTTCACTTTTTGCTATAATGTGTTCAAAGGTTGAACAATCTAAAATGTTTTTACACTATGAACCTAAACCAAACCATGGTTTAGTTTGATCTGGACCAAGGGCACCTGTTGTGGTTGGACCAAGGACTGGATGTTTGGTTCACTTTGGTATCACACCAACAAAAAGGAAATCTGATACTAGTTTTATTAGTGATAGTAAGGTTTATTTACACTGAACTGGTGGATGGACGGGGCACGGTGGTGCAGTGGATAGCACTGTCACCTCACAGCAAGATGGTGCTGGATTCGATTCCAGCACCAGCCGATGAGGGGACCTTTCTATGTGGAGTTTGCATGTTCTCCCTGTGTTTGTGTGGTGCTCTCCAGGTACTCCGGCTTCCTCCCACCATCCAAAGACATGCACTAACAGGTTAACCCCTTACAGGGCACTCATAGAAATACTCTGAAATTCAGCGTGTTATTGGAGGACTTAGCAAGAAAAACAAAACAAGTGTTCAGAGAACGCAAACCTCCGCCAAGCACCCCGAACAGTGTGCATGTGTGGATCGACTATTTCTTTTTAAATTAAACAGTTTCAAGGTTGTTCCATACAGCAGAAGAAGTTGAAGCTTGGTACCAGTCATGTGTATGTCAAATTATATTAAATTCCAATCAATATTTGTTGAGCTATAATGAAAAATGTGTTGTAAATGGGATTTTCAATGTTAAATTGAAATGTCCACAGAGTCCACATTCCACAGTGGATGTGGACAATTTTGCACCAGATACAAGATATTGTTATAAGCTACACGTGTATCAAATTGGAGGCTAATCTGAGTCATTTTGAATTTTTAATGAATTTTGGAAAATTGCTCAATGATGAGATAGGAAAATTTGAGATTTTGTGACCTTGCTGTGACCTTGAACTTTGGCCTACTTGGCCCAAAATTTAATGGGTTTGTCCCAGGGCTTAGGCCTATCTGTGGTAATATTTAGTAAAGATGGTTGTAATAGTTTTCCTGTAAAGCTACTAACAAACAAACACACAAACCAAAGTGATCACAATACCACCTGGCGGAGGTAACAAATTTATTGTTCTGTAGAAAATCAAGGCCACTGAAGTTACCGTACTTGGTTCCTTACCCATAAGTGGAAAAAAAAAATCCCAGGAGCAATAAAAAATTATATATATATATATATATATATATATATATATATATATATATATATATATATATACATATATATATGTATATACAGGGTGGGGAAGCAAAATTTACAATATTTTGAGGCAGGGATTGAAAGACAGTGTATGACCAATTAGTTTATTGAAAGTCATGAGAATTTATTTGCCACAAGAAAATTTACATCATAGAAAATGTTTTTATTCTATGTGTCCTCCTTCTTTCTCAATAACTGCCTTCACACGCTTCCTGAAACTTGTGCAATTGTTCCTCAAATATTCGGGTGACAACTTCTCCCATTCTTCTTTAATAGTATCTTCCAGACTTTCTCGTAATAGTTTTGCTCATAGTCATTCTCTTCTTTACATTATAAACAGTCTTTATGGACACTCCAGCTATTTTTGAAATCTCCTTTGGTGTGACGAGTGCATTCGGCAAATCACACACTGACGTTTGCTTTCCTGATTACTCATATGGGCAAAAGTTTCTGAAAAGGTATGGATAATAGTGTTCGGTATGATTATGACATCAATATATGTTTGATTTCAAAACAATTGACGTAGTGCCTGCTGAGAAAAAACAACTAAATGTTCATTGTAAATTTTGCTTCCCCACCCTATATATACACTGCTCAAAAAAATTAGAGGAACACTTTTTAATCAGAGTATAGCAACCTATCAGTCAAACTTCTGGGATATTGATCTGGTCAGTTAAGTAGCAGAGGGGGTTGTTAATCAGTTTCAGCTGCTTTGTTGTTAATGAAATCAACAACAGGTGCATCAGAGGGGCAACAATGAGACAGCCCCCAAAACAGGAATGGTTTTCCAGGTTGAGGCCACTGATACTTTTTTTCCCTCCTCATCTCTTTTGGCTGATTTTTTACTGACTGACTTTCTACTGCTGTAGTTTTTCATTTGGCTTGGATCAACATCTCTGTTGATAGCATGGTGCGGTACCTGGACGCTACAGAGGTTGCACAAGTAGTCCAACTCCTCCAGGATGGCACATCAATACGTGCCGTTGCAAGAAGGTTTGCTGTGTCTCCCAGCACAGTCTCAAGAGCATGGAGGAGATTCCAGGAGACAGGTAGTTACTCCAGGAGAGCTGGACAGGGCCGTAGAAGGTCCTTAAACCCTGAGCAGGATCGCTATCTGCTCCTTTGTGCAAGGAGGAACAAGATGAGCACTGCCAGAGCCCTACAAAATGACCTCCAGCAGGCCACTGGTGTGAATGTTTCTGAGCAAACAATCAGAAACAGGCTCCATGAGGGTGGCCTGAGGGCCTGACGTCCTGTAGTGGGCCCTGTGCTCACTGCCCAGCACCGTAGAGCTCGATTGGCATTTGCCATAGACCACCAGAATTGGCAACTACGCCACTGGCGCCCTGTGCTCTTCACCGATGAGAGCAGGTTCAACCTGAGCACATGCGACAGACGTGAAAGGGTCTGGGGACGCCGTGGAGAACGTTATGCTGCCTGCAACATCATTCAGCATGACCGGTTTGGTGGTGGGTCAGTGATGGTCTGGGGAGGTATATCCCTGGAAGGACGCACAGACCTCTACAGGTTAGATAATGGCACCCTGACTGCTATTAGGTATCGGGATGAAATCCTTGGACCCATTGTCAGAACCTACGCTGGTGCAGTGGGACCTGGGTTCGTCCTGGTCCAAGACAATGCCCGACCTCATGTGGCTAGAGTATGCAGGCAGTTCCTGGAGGATGAAGGAATTGATACCATTGACTGGCCCCCACGTTCACCTGACCTAAACCCAATAGAACACCTCTGGGACATTATGTTTAGGTCCATCCGGCGCTGCCAGGTTGCTCCTCAGACTGTCCAGGAGCTCAATGATGCCCTGGTCCAGATCTGGGAGGAGATCCCCCAGGACACCATCCGTCGTCTCACTAGGAGCATGCCCCGACGTTGTCAGGCATGCGTACAAGCACGTGGGGGCCACACAAACTACTGAGAATCATTTTGAGTTGCTACAATGACATTTTGGCAGAATGGACCAGTCTGCTGCATCATTTTTTCACTTTCATTTTTGAGGTGTCTTTCATTTCCCCCCTCTATAGGGTGATCATTTTCATTTCTGTCAAATTAAGTGGCATAATTTTGTTACTAATACATCACCTACTTATTATCAGGAAAGATATTAAAGATAATTTTTCCCCCTGTTTAGATCTGATGTGTTTTCGAAGTGTTCCTCTAATTTTTTTGAGCAGTAAATATATATATATATATAAATATATATATATATATATATATATATATATATATATATATATATAAATATATATACACATACATATATATATATATATATATATATATAAATATATATACACATACATATATATATATATATATATATATATATATATATATATATATAGTTATTTATTTAGTTACTTACCTTTATTTAACCAGGAAAACCTCACTGACAATAAAAAATCTCTTTTCCTAGAGTATCTTGGCCAGGACGGGCAGCAGTACATTAAATAGTTACAGACACAAACTTTCATACATAAAATCGAAAACAAGTTTTCAATATATAAAAAACACAAAATCATGTGAAACCTTCCAAAGTCAACTTTGCCAAAAGTGCCCACGAGATAAAGATAAAGTGCGTCAGCCAAAACATCTGCAGCCAGATGTCTCTGTCTCTAAGTCTTGTGTCCAGCGAAACCAGATCTTTAAGTTTCAGGTCTTTTTGTAGTTTGTTCCAGGTGAATGGAGCTGCAAATCTGAAGGCCTTTTCCCCCTGTTCAGTTCTAACTTTAGGAGCAGACAAAAAGAAAAGATCCTAAGAACAAAGATTATAAGTGTCTGTGGTTCTCTGACTGAAAATACAAGAAAAACATATGTAAGATGAAAGGAACATGTATTTTAGAACTGTTGCTGTCACTGTCTTGTAATGTATGCGGAAATTACTAAAAGTAGTCACTTGTTCAATAAAGGGTTAACTGGTCAAGCTAAAATTGTCCATAGGTGTGAAAGTGAGAGTGATTAGTTGTTTGCCTCCATATGTCAGCCCTGTGATGAACTGCTGATATGTTCAGGGTGTACTCCACCTTCACCCATAGGTAACTGGGATACGCTCCAGCACCTGTGTACCTCTTGAGGATAAAGCGGATCAGAAGATGACTGACTGACTGACTGATGGATGGACTGGACATTTGCAGTAGTTGATTCTTTGACACATGTACTTTGCAGTAATTGTGAGAAAGTCTTTAACCTGGTATTACGTGACACAGGATTTCCTCAGTCCGTTACTTGTTCAGCAGCCTCTCTGTGCAGTTTCTCTTACATAAGCCGGCCTATAGAAACTTTAAACCCTAAAACCTTGTCCTCTCCAAGGCATCCTGCCAAATCTCCTGCCTTTGTCCTTCAAAACCTTAACACGAGCATTATCATCATTTCACTTTACAATAAGTGGATCAACCACTGGTACCTTCCTCATGTCCATTTTTTTTCATGCAGCACCAGCCTCTAGAATGAAAAGACAATATGAACACTATAAGTGGACTACTTGAGTACTGTAAATGAAGGATTTAAACAGCATTGGTATGATTCTGTCCCAGGCTTTGATGCATAAGAGCAATTTATCTCTGTAACTTTGATCGCTATAAGACTCTACAAATTAACTTTGAGGAAGGATTTCTTTGACAGCCATTCATTTTATCCCACTGAGAAAGAAAAATAAAACCAATGCCACAATTTGAAGTTTGCATGTATGGGCCTTGTGGGACCTGGTGTTTGACTCTCCTCCTGTGTCCCACTGGGCATCAAACTCAGATATGTTGCATCAGTAATCTCTCCACCTCTCTTTGTGTTATATTGGAAAAAAAAAAAAGTGTTTTATTAGCCGCAGGTCTACAGAGGCATCAAAGCAGCAAGGGATCTCAGAGAAGAGAGAGGCCTCCTTGGCATGCTTCCTCTGATGGTCTGGCAGATGCAGCACTTTCAAAGTATAAAAATGTGGGCAGGGAGGACTGATGGCTGAAGTCTTCCAAAACAGAATTGACTCAATCAACTTTCCCAATTTATGCTCATGACCAAGTACTTTGGGCATCAAACAAGAGATACTTTGCTATAAAATGTGAATCAGAAATGGACAGTTCTTTATTCTGAATTCCATTTGTATGTTTTATGAAAGAGCATATTCAGTATTTAAAGTCAGACACAAAATATTGAATCACAGACCACATATCCTATTAAAACTAGACATTTTTCGAATGTATACTTTTGATACAGCATGTACAGTGAGGTTTTGGATAGTGATACTTTAAGTAGCTGAAGTAAGTTGAATCTGTAACTAAAATAAGGGACTGAGTGCTCCCAGCAGCAAAGGACACATACATGAGGCATGTAGAAAATCAGCAGAATTAACCATGAATCAAGGATAAAAAAAACAAGTAAATCAAGTCAATAAACCGTAAATATTAACAAAATAATAAATACTAAGTCAATGGTTCCATCCATCCATCCATTATCCACCGCTTATCCGGGGCCGGGTCGCAGGGGTAACAGTCTAAGCAGGGATGCCCAAACTTCCCTCTCCCCAGACACCTCCTCCAGCTCTTCCGGGGGGACCCCGAGGTGTTCCCAGGCCAGCCGAGAGATATAGTCTCTCCAATGTGTCCTGGGTCTTCCCCGAGGTCTCCTCCCGGTGGGACATGCCTGGAACACCTCCCCAGGGAGGCATCCAGGAGGCATCCAAAACAGATGCCCGAGCCACCTCGGCTGGCCCCTCTCGACACGGAGGAGCAGCGGTTCTACTCCGAGCTCCTCCCTGGTGACTGACCTCCTCACCCTATCCCTAAGGGTGCGCCTAGCCACCCTGTGGAGGAAACTCACCACTTGTATCCGGGATCTTGTCTTTTCGGTCATGACCATAGGTGAGGGTAGGAACGTAGATTGACCGGTAAATCGAGAGCTTCGCCTCTCGGCTCAGCTCCTTCTTTACCACAACCGACCGGTACAGCGACTGCATCACTGCAGACAATCAGTGGTTCTTGTCTTTATTTGTTTGGTGAAGTCTTCCAATTAGTGCATGGACAGTTCTTTTGTACATTTCAGTTTTAGATCTAAAAGAAGCTTGGATGTATGCTGTGTCAGGATTTAATTGACAGATGTGAATAAGAAACTGTTTGAATTTAGATGTAGTTAAGATGTTAAACTAAGAAGATATAAGGCAGTGTTTTTCAACCTTGGGGTTGGGACCCCACGTAGGGTCACCTGGAATTCAAATGGGGTCACCTGGAATTTTTAGTAACTGATAAAAAACAAAACAAAATAAAAAAAAACTTACTAATAAAAATATATGGTGAGTTGAGAGAGATAATCCCAATTCCATAGAAGACATGACAAACTGTGAAGCTGAAACTGAAGCACTGTGGTTCTGTTTATCTGTCAAATGTTCATTGTGGTCAGTTTCAGATGCTGCAGCTCTTTCATAATTCATAGTTTGAGTTATCGTTTGTTCAGTTTTAATTGTCAGCCTTGTAAATACAAGCTGGACTGACTGTACATATCCTGACCAAGGAAAATAAAATTCTCCTTTTGTGCAGTAATCTACACCTGGCTTTACTGCCTCTGTCCATAATAATATACATTATATAGACTAAATGTCCTCTAAAATTAACATTAATTTGCAACATATATAGTATAGCAACCTGTTACATGATCAAAAACAAATTAATTTTTAGCACAAAAAAAAAATCTCCATTTTGAATGTCTGGGGTCACGAGCCAAAAAAGGTTGGGAACCACTGACTTTGTTGTGGAAATATTTCAAGAAATTTACCATTTTCCTGTTTGCTTGGCAATTTTCATCTAGCTACATCTATTGTCCAAATATAGTTACTCCAAAATGAAAAATCAGGGCTTCACAACAATGGTGGGTGGTGTCACAGCCGTTCAGTTCACTTTAAGTCTAAAGTCTAGGTACTACACCTACAGCCCAGAGTCCAGGTCGAGGCCCACCAAGCACAACAGGTATACATTAAAATAATCAGTTTACTTTTATATTTATAAATATGTGCAATGTGAGCATCTGGACAACAAACAACAAAATCTTTTCACTCTTATATTTATACACTGTCATGTATTAGATTTTTATATTCATATACTACTATATACTACTATCACATCCCAAAAAGTACCAAGATCATCAAATAGCAAATAAGTCACTTGTTAAGCCAGCAGTGCTTTAGCTCAATGGATAGTGTGTTGGACTGCAACACAGAAGACCGAGGTTTGATTGCTGGTCAAAGCAACATTTTCTGCTGATTTTCAAATGGAGGGGTGTGGCGCCGGTAGGTAAATCATATTCCATTGCATATAGGTTAATTATCCTGTGTGTGATTTGACCATGACGCTGGCAAAAATCTGGAGACAGTGCCCTTCAATAAAAGCTCAATGCTCTTAATTTGTGCTAATGCAAGTGTGTGTATATTAGGATATGAGAAATTGCAGAGACCAAAGTCACTTGCAAGGATATTAAAGCAAATTAACTTTATCGTTTTCTGCAGAGGAGTATAAATTTGAATAGTTTTCAAATGAATATCGAATCTGAATCTGTGGTAGGTATCTGTAAAAAAAAAATAAAGTTGACACTAATTAAGTGCAATAAACAATGAGTTTCAACAAACCTTGTGATACGTTTGCAACCTTTTTAGTAATATAAAGTTATAACATTAAAGATGAAAAATATAATGTTGGTGATTTGTCAGGATAAATAGATAAAATTATTTTGTTAGCTGTTTAGGTTTGTTGCGTTTTAGTTCATATTGACCTGCATCTACAAAACGCTGCGCCCAAAACTGCGAGCTCCAGCCTCCTATCAGAACCCAAAGCAGAGGCTGTAATTAAACCCACACTGAAATATTTCTATCATTTTTGGTCTCTGCAGACAGCGTAGATTCCTGTGGCAAATTGTGTGCTGCCAACTATAGTATGTGGGGTCAGTCTCTCAGGCGTGTTTAGCTGGGCTGCCTTATCCCCTGTTCAATCTTGCCTTTTGTTTTCCTTCATGAAAATAAATGAAACAGTGCAGTCATCTGCAGAGGCGAGCAGAGCCCTCTTGACTGAGGAGGCCTTCGGGCTTCGTCAGGCTTTTCCAGCACGTTGTCATGGCAGTTCAGAGAGAGTGAGGGAGAACATTGCAGCTCGGTGCTGCTGTGGAATGACAATAGGAAAAGGCTCAGGAGGAGATTGCTAATGCAGAATGCCAATCATAGCAATGTTGTTCTAATATGTTCTATGAAAGACAGGTAATGGAGGCCTGAGACAACAATCTTCCTCAAGGACAAACAAAAAGAGCACAAAGCTTGATAAATCTACAGAAGGGGCTTACTGTCTCACATTTCATAAAGCACTTAGAATCAATATCTCTTATTAAAGCGATATATTAGATCTCAGTGACTTTTCTGTGTCGAAGTCATCACCTGGGTGCAGGTCCTTTTCATTTCGTTTGATCAGGAGTATTTCCGTAATTGTATTTTTTGCACATTTAAACATTTTGCTTTGAAAAATGAATGCAAATGGTAAAATTCTGCAAAAAAAATATTTTTAGGTTCACTTGAGTTGATTTTTGCCTTTTTTGTAGAAGAGCTAACCTGCATTAATGGGAAATGGAAACTCTTTTTAACCCTTTCATGCATAGTGGTCACTACAGTGGACAGTTACTCTACAGCTTTAATCTTGTATATTCATGGGTTTTGTTGTTTTAGTTCCATATCAACCAACACAGTGGACACTTATGCATCATCTCATAAACTGCAATTCATACCATTTTCGTAACTTTGCTGTTCTTGATTGGTTCTTGAGTGGAAATCAACTGTTAATATTTATTTTTTGCATATTATCTCCATGAAGTGAGTAATAACTAGTATTAGAATATGTTAAAATGTGAGAAAACATCAGATTAGCTGCATTAAACATGGTTTCATTTCACTGTTTTCATATCACTATATGATATTGGGTTTTAAATACATGTTTCTTTGCTTCAAGAATAAAATTCATGGTGTAGCTGAGTGGACATTTTTGTAACTCCATGAAAAACAGGTTGATTTAAAAAAAAAAAAAAAAAAAAAAAAATCAATCACATTGGGGGGTTTTTCATGCCTAAAGAGGAATAAAAACACTCAGGAAAAAAAATCTTGATTAAGGTTCTCATAATTCATCCATGAAAGGGTTAAAAATACATTCTAAGAGTAGGTCGATATGTTTTTAAATGTCATGTCTGCTCCCAGACTGTGTCTGTCTTTTCTGTTTTCTCTGTCATTTCCTGTTTTATTTTGTTAAGTTTCCCTCTTGTGTCATGTCTGGTGTTTTTACTTCCCCTCCTTGATTGTTTCACCTGCTCCTGATTACCTGACTCCTCCCTGATTATCTCCACCTGTGTCCAATTGTCTTCCCGCCCTCTTGTGTATTTAAACCCTGTGTTTTCCCCTGTTCCTTTGCCAGTTTGTGTTCTACCTTTGTGTGCTCACTTACCAGCGTTTTTGGATACCTGTCAGTCTGTCTGCCCGTTCTTGACCCGTTTTGCCTTCCGACCACCGATCCTGCCTGTTCCTTGTCTGCCTGCTCGTCTGGTTCTGACCTGGTTCGTACTTCGACTTCTGATTCTGCCTATTCCCTGATTACCTCAGCCTCCAACGTGTTACCTTGTGTTTCGACCCTCGCCTGGACCCTGACCGTGAGTAGCCTTTCCCTCATGTCCCGTTGCCTCCTGAATTGCCCTCCTGTGTATGACCTGGCTTGTTTTTTGACTATCCTCTGTTTTGCCCTAGTCGGGGTGTTGACGGGAATCCTCCGGCTCGGCCGTGCTGACCATCCATATTCCCCGTTCACAGCCCGGACGAAGAGTCCAGAATCACACGCCTTCACAGACGTGTTAACTATTTTGTGCTGTGTTTTTACTACTGTGATTGTGTTTAATAAACACTCTCAATTGGTCATCTGCATTCTGGTCTTGCATTTGGGTTCAGCCTTCGTACTAGTCCCATTACAGTACAAACTGGCCAATAAGATGAACCCAGCAGACCTAGACCAGGTCCGGGAGGCAGTTCGGTCCCAGGGGCAACGCTTAGGGGGACATGAACAGATTTTGCACTCCCTAATGGATAAGATGACTCAGCTGTCCGTTCAGTTTTCCCAGTATTCTGGTAACCAGGCTTCTGCTCCGGTCCCGCCAGTCGAGAATATTAACTCTGTCTCACCCGTTAAAACCTTGGAGGAACCCAACATCCCACCTCCATCTAAGTACACAGGTAACCCTGATACTTGCCGTAATTTTTGTACACAACTCCAGCTCATTTTTGATTCCCAGCCCCGCCGTTTTGCTAATGAGTTAGCTAAGGTTGCATATATTGCTAGTCTGTTGGAAGGCCCTCCTTTAAGCCTGTTCAACGCAGCCTATGAACAAGGGTCTCCCATCACTCAGTCAGCCTCGGGTTTGATGGCTGAGCTAAAAAGGATATATGACCATCCTATCCGTGGACCACAGGCCGGTCAAAGACTCATGAGGCTGAGGCAGGGAGATCGCCCCATTAGGCAGTATGTCAGTGAGTTTCATTCTCTAGCAGCAGAATCTGAATGGAACGAGAAGTCTTTGATCTCTGCGTTCCAGAGCGGTCTCAACCGCACCGTTGGTCGTGAGATGGCGCTCCGGCAGGAACTCCATTCACTGGATGATGTCATCGAGGCTGCTATTTGGGTTACTGACCAGTCGGTGTTTTGGCAGCCAGAACCATCATGGAACCGCCAGCCCTCCGTGAGTAAGCCCCACTCAGAACCCCCTCACCCAGTACCTGAGTCCAGCGGGGGTTCGAAAGTGGAACCGATGCAAGTGGGTCGGACTCGTCTGTCGGCAGAGGAACGTCAACGCCGTCTGGTGGCTGGTCTGTGCCTATACTGTGGTCAGGAGGGGCACCGAGTCAGCAACTGCCCAGTGAAACCTAGAACGATGGCAGGTGAGGACTCTCTTTTGAGCAGAACGTTCTGTGTGTCCAGCGCCTCTCGTGTTCAGCCCTTGGTCTGTGTATGCTCTAGTTCTGTGTCTCTGCAGCTTCCAGTCCTGATAGACTCCGGGTCAGACGCTAATCTGATGGATGAAGAATTAGCTAAGCAGCTCCACCTCAGTCTGCTCCCGGTTCTGAAGCCCCTGGAGGCGAGGGCTTTAGACAATCACATTATCTGTAGAGTTACTCAACGGACTCAACCAGTTACTGTCCGGTTCAAAGATGGTCACTCTGAGGAAATCAGTTTTCATGTTTATCGTTCTGACTCTCACCCTCTTATATTAGGTCACCCCTGGCTATCTTTCCATAACCCCTGTATTAACTGGCAAACGGGGGAGGTCCAAGCTTGGGGAGAGGGGTGTGGTTCCTGTTGTGAGGGGGTCCGGAATCCTGATCCTCCGTCCAAGCCAGTTCAGGTCACTGTGGCACCTGTCATCTCTCCGGAGGAGCAGGAGACGGTGTTCCCTGCTCTTAGTAAGGTACCTGAGTGTTATCACGACCTTAAGGAGGTATTTAATAAGTCACGCGCTACTGCGCTACCCCCTCACAGACCGTATGACTGTGCTATTGATTTGCGTCCTGGTACCTGCCCCCCTAAGGGGAGGCTGTATTCTCTGTCTGGCCCAGAGACGGCCGCAATGAAAAAGTATATTGATGAGTCCCTGGCGGCCGGCCTGATTCGACCATCCTCATCTCCAGCTGGGGCAGGGTTTTTCTTCGTCGACAAGAAGGATAAGACGCTACGCCCCTGTATTGACTATCGTGGCCTTAATGACATTACCATCCGTAATAGATATCCATTACCCCTCATGTCTTCAGCATTCGAACTATTACACGGGGCCAAAGTATTCACCAAGTTAGACCTCCGTAACGCATATCACTTGGTGAGAATCAGAGAAGGGGACGAGTGGAAGACTGCCTTTAACACCCCAAGTGGACACTATGAGTACTTAGTGATGCCGTTTGGTCTCACTAACGCCCCCGCTGTTTTCCAAGCTTTAGTCAATGACGTGTTACGTGACATGCTCAATGTTTTTGTATTTGTGTATCTGGATGATATTCTTATTTTTTCCCCGGATGAGGAGTCACATGTCCAGCATGTCCGCCAGGTGCTCCAAAGACTTCTCCAAAACCAACTGTTTGTAAAAGCTGAGAAGTGTGAGTTTCACCGCCCATCTGTTTCCTTTCTGGGTTTTATCATCGCAGAGGGGAGTGTCCAGATGGACCCAGACAAGGTCAGTGCTGTCAGGGATTGGCCCACGCCCACCAGTCGTAAGGATGTCCAGAGATTCCTTGGATTCGCTAACTTCTACAGGAAGTTCATTAGGGGGTTCAGCAGTGTGGCTGCCCCTTTGCATGTTCTAACCTCTCCCAAGTCCGTTTTCAGATGGAACCCCGAAGCAGACGCAGCGTTTGTGAAGCTGAAAAGGGCGTTCACCTCGGCCCCCATTCTGTCGGTTCCGGATCCAGCTCGTCAGTTCGTCGTGGAGGTGGACGCCTCTGATCTGGGGGTCGGGGCAGTCATTTCCCAACGCTCTCCAAAGGACAACAGGCTTCACCCGTGCGCTTTCCTCTCCAGGAGACTGTCCAAAGCGGAAAGTAACTATGACATCGGCAACAGGGAGTTGCTAGCCATCAAGGTGGCCCTGGAGGAATGGCGCCACTGGCTGGAGGGAACCGAAATACCATTCATGATCTGGACGGATCACAAGAACCTAGAGTATCTGCGGTCTGCAAAGAGACTCAACTCCCGTCAGGCCAGGTGGGCTCTGTTCTTCACACGATTCAATTTTTCACTGTCTTATCGGCCTGGTTCCAAAAATGTGAAACCTGACGCTCTGTCCAGACTCTTTATGCCCGTCAATTCAGATTCTGAACCAGGACCTATCCTCCCTGAGAACTGTGTGGTGGGGGCGGTACAGTGGGAGATTGAGAAATCTGTTATTAATGCATTACGTGATTGTGACATCCCGGCTGGCGTTCCGCCAGACCGCCTGTTTGTTCCTGATCACCTCCGCCCACAGGTCATCCACTGGGCTCACACATCCAGGCTGACATGTCACCCGGGAGTCCAGCGGACTGCATTCGTTATTAAACAGCGCTTCTGGTGGCCCGCTTTGGAGAAAGAAGTGGCGGAGTATGTCGCTGCCTGTCCTGTCTGTGCTGCGTGTAAGACCTCCAATAAACCTCCGGTTGGTCAATTACACCCTCTACCTGTTCCCAGTAGACCCTGGTCTAATGTGTCACTAGACTTTGTGACGGGGCTGCCCCCGTCAGATGGAAATACCACTGTGTTGACCATTGTTGACCGTTTTTTCCAAGATGGCTCACTTTGTCCCACTACCTAAGCTCCCCTCTGCTAAGGAGACAGCAGAGGCCATGTTATATCATGTCTGTCGATTACATGGTTTTCCCAGAGACATTGTTTCGGACAGAGGTCCTCAGTTTGTTGCACGTTTTTGGCGTGCTTTTTGTTCCCTTATTGGGGCGTCTGTTAGTCTGTCCTCGGGCTATCACCCACAGTCCAATGGTCAGACGGAGCGGCTCAATCAGGTGCTGGAGGCCGGTCTTAGAGTTTTGGCCTCCCACAACCCTGCTTCCTGGAGCCGCCAGCTGATCTGGGTCGAATACGCCCACAATTCGCTACCCTGTGCTTCTTCTGGTCTGTCTCCTTTTCATGTAGTTTGTGGTTATCAACCTCCTCTGTTCCCGGCCCTAGAGAAGGATGTCAGCGTCCCCTCAGCTCTGGCCTTGATAAGGAGATGCAAAAGGACCTGGATTCGCGCCAGACAAGCTCTGTTGAAGGCCTCGGGGGTCTACAAGGCAGCTGCGGACCGGCACAGGACTCCAGCCCCGGTCTACCAGCGCGACCAACGTGTGTGGCTGTCAACCCGTCATCTTCCCTTGAGGGTGGAGAGCCGCAAATTGGCACCCAGGTTCGTGGGCCCATTTCCTATCTCAAAAATTATTAATCCTGTCTCTGTTCGCCTGAAGCTACCTAGGACCATGAGGATACACCCAACCTTCCACGTGAGTCAAGTTAAACCGGCTAAGGAGAGCCGGTTAGTCCCTCCCACCCAGCCACCACCGCCACCCCGGATCATTGATGGAGGCCCAGCCTACACTGTTCGCCGGCTCCTAGCGGCCCGTCGCCGGGGAAGAGGATTTCAATACTTGGTGGATTGGGAAGGATACGGCCCTGAAGAGCGTTCCTGGGTGCCCGCCTCTTACATCCTGGACCCGGACCTGATCCGGGACTTTCATCGCCACCACCCGGAGGTTCCTGGGCCGTCCGGTGCCGTCCCCTAGAGGGGGGGGTACTGTCATGTCTGCTCCCAGACTGTGTCTGTCTTTTCTGTTTTCTCTGTCATTTCCTGTTTTATTTTGTTAAGTTTCCCTCTTGTGTCATGTCTGGTGTTTTTACTTCCCCTCCTTGATTGTTTCACCTGCTCCTGATTACCTGACTCCTCCCTGATTATCTCCACCTGTGTCCAATTGTCTTCCCGCCCTCTTGTGTATTTAAACCCTGTGTTTTCCCCTGTTCCTTTGCCAGTTTGTGTTCTACCTTTGTGTGCTCACTTACCAGCGTTTTTGGATACCTGTCAGTCTGTCTGCCCGTTCTTGACCCGTTTTGCCTTCCGACCACCGATCCTGCCTGTTCCTTGTCTGCCTGCTCGTCTGGTTCTGACCTGGTTCGTACTTCGACTTCTGATTCTGCCTATTCCCTGATTACCTCAGCCTCCAACGTGTTACCTTGTGTTTCGACCCTCGCCTGGACCCTGACCGTGAGTAGCCTTTCCCTCATGTCCCGTTGCCTCCTGAATTGCCCTCCTGTGTATGACCTGGCTTGTTTTTTGACTATCCTCTGTTTTGCCCTAGTCGGGGTGTTGACGGGAATCCTCCGGCTCGGCCGTGCTGACCATCCATATTCCCCGTTCACAGCCCGGACGAAGAGTCCAGAATCACACGCCTTCACAGACGTGTTAACTATTTTGTGCTGTGTTTTTACTACTGTGATTGTGTTTAATAAACACTCTCAATTGGTCATCTGCATTCTGGTCTTGCATTTGGGTTCAGCCTTCGTACTAGTCCCATTACATTAAAGGCCATTGTAATATTAACAGTCTCTAGATGATCAGTCAGCCTGCAGCAGAGATTTACTATGAATCTAAGATAACCATCGAACCAAACCCCCAAGTGAAAGTAATAAACGCCTAAATGAATAAATCAAACAAAAAAATAACTTTGGATCGGTGAACATCACACTAAATGTCAAAAATCTGAGCAATTCTGGGTTTGAGTTTAATTTTTTTTAAAATTTTTAAGCCTTTAATTTCCTTCCAAGTAAGAGGAGCAACTGGCCGCAATTGGAAACAGGTTTTGCCAAAAGTCTGACCTACTGATTAACTGGTCTATTTCTATTGCTGATGTAAACATTCAACTCACAGGTTGGGTCCACTGTTTCCTTAAATATATGCATGAAGCATGAATACAAACATGAATGCTCTACTTCCCTGTGTTTATTCTGGATGAGTTTATTCATTTCAAACCTGTAACATTACATTTATAGACACAAATATTAGCATTATTATTGTTTTTTTTTTTCAGCTTAGCAAAGAAAAAATCCTGGTCTTTTTATAGAAATTGAGCTTGGTTATAATACACCATTGTCATAATGTTGGAATAATGTTGTTTTCAGACACATTTCTCTTTTTTTATTCCTATTCATACACATCAGTAATCAATTTTGACCAAGTACAATGGTTACATATTGAAGCCCACTTACACTTTATGTATCAAGAATAAATCACATTGTCACAACCATTTCACGAGACGAAGTAAAAAATGTTATTTCTAATTTATGGGCAATAGTGTAGTTAAAGAAAATAAGGCTCTAACCAAATTTTCTATAAATTATATAAAAATGATGGTTTTTGAAAAACCTGCAAATGACTTAAAAAGTAAAATAAATAAAAAAAGAATAGAACTGCAGGTAAAATCTTCTTAGTTTCCCCCTAGCGTTAAAATGTGTTAGCAAAATATGGCTTTAAAAAGCTTTTGTGGGTTTTCTACTTTTTCTTATTTGCCATGCACCTTGGGTGAAGATGTCGATTATGGTAAGAAAAGAAACAAGGTCCAGATCTAGAAGCTTTTTAAGAGCTATTTCCTCAAAATTATTGATTGTCAAACTAAACTGAAATCCAAACTAAGTGCAAACTGAAAAGAAAAGAAAAATAATGAATGAAAATGTTAAAATTGTAATGTAGTGCTGATCACAAAAGCATTGGCGCACTTTGACATGAGTGCAAAAACATCTAATTAACTCTCTACATGGCTCTGAAAGGTCTTGACAGGAACTGTTTACCAACAATATTAACCTAAAAAGCAATTAAAATGCTGTGTTCACAACCTGGTTTTTTGTGTGTGCAGATTTGCGCTTATTTGCAGTAATTAAACATAACTAATTTGCTCACAACCTGTGTTTTTTAATACACTGTGTTTAATCAGAAACATGACCGATATGGGGTTGTTATTTCCATCTGGAGCACTGATTCACACTGTGCAGGATGTGAATAACACAGCTGATTAAAAAGCAGAACAATGGATGTAATGACGGCTAATGACGCAGTTCAAATGGCCAGCCCTCCAGTTGGATTAGAGCTGTTAGATCAGAAGGTTTTACAGAGTTTGCGGGTGTCTTATAGTTCAATCTTCTTATATGGCTTTATTTGCTCAAAGGCTGCAAGTTTAGAGGGATGAGGAACCAACCCAGGAGAGAGCGCTGAGGTCTTAATGAGTTACGTAACTTCCCTGGCACCGCATATCCTCAGATGTAGCACCAACCCAAGATTTTGGAAGACTTAAATCTAATCCACAGATGGAGGGAGATTTGCAGGTAGACAGGCTGGAGTTCTTATTTGATGGCTTTCTTTTTACAGGCAGAGAGAGATGTCAGCGGCCCCCAAAGCACAGTGACAGGTGAAAGAAAAACTGTGTTTGACCCCAGGTGTTCGATGACAACATGTAGACCAACAGTTATTTTCAGAGGTGGCAAAAGTACACACGTTCTTTACCCAAGCAGAATATAGATGTATGTGGAAAAAAGACTGGTAAAAGTAGAGGTCCTGCTCCAAATTCTTTATTCAGGTTAGTGAAAAGTAGAGACCTGGAAATATAAGAATAAAAACAATAAAGAGCACAGATTATTATCATTTTAACATCTCACATCACTCAAATCAAAGCCTAAGTTGTAGTCCTGATTAGAAGGTCATTAAAATAGGTGGTTAGAATCGAATCGAATAGACTTCCATTACACAGGTTGTACAACAAAACTACAGGTAGTCTCTGCCAGCAACAGTGCACTATGTGACTATATACAACACAATAAAATACAGACAGATATAAAAAAAAATATATATATATATATATATATATATATATATATATATATATATATATATATATATATATGTATATATTATAAAAGCCAAGTGGCCTCTGTGCATGTGTGTGTGTGTCTTGAATCACACAAAATCTGGAAAGAGCTGAGTGCTGCACGTATGTATTTTTGGCCAAGGAAGACATTAGCAAATACAGCAAGTTGATAGGACCAGTAGTTTGGGAGATTTTAGTAATTTTGGAATACAATAGCCTTACAATCACGTTGCTATGGCCAGAGCACTTTGGCAGTGACTGCTGGACAAATAGTATGCACGAATACACAACAGCATAAAAACTACCACATCTAAAACCTGTGGATCCCTACGGGTCAATGTGCTATATATATATATGTGTGTGTGTGTGTGTGTGTGTGTGTGTGTGTGTGTGTGTGTGTGTGTGTGTGTGCTGACTGTAAACACGTCACAACCTGCAGTAAAGTGGGCAAATTAGATTAAAATTCTGAAAGCGCTGTACACATGTCCGAAAAAAGTCCTCATAAAACTGAATAATATCCAGATATCCCACGTCTGACCTGGAAAATTTGCTATTTGATAAAATCCCTAATTTAGAATATCCAAAAAGAATCTGCTGTTTACTTGACACTTGTCACCTTCCAGATACTATTACTGTGCATGTAAGTGTTTCCCACTGCTGTGGAAAAGAGGAGACTGGAGCCACAGTGTAGAGCAGTAGAGTCACATCTGACTGAATCTTATCAACGTAATTACAGATGTCAATCATTAACCCCCCTTACTCCCCCAAAAATACAAACACTTGTCATTAGTCCTCAGAACAAGGTAGAATTCTTGTTTTACCTCAGACCACTTGAATTACAATATACTGAGAGGTAAATATGGCATTTTTGCTCAGTAACACAAAGAAACTGCAACTGTAATCAATTTAAGTATTTAATACTTAGACTTCGATTCTTCAGTTCAACAGTTTTCTAGTTCCCTAAAAAAGTAAAAATAAATAAATAAAAAAACAACAGTGTCAATTTTTTCCAACATCATCAGCTAATTAATTGGCTTTTTCCTGTTCTAAACTACAGACATCATCAAATAACCTCTAGTTAAAATCGGCCTTGATGTCAAATGGGCATGCAGTGTTGCAAAATAAAATAATAAATATTTGGCCTTGAATGCACTGAAACAAAATAACAAGGTTGTTTTGATCAAGAGTAGAGAGTTTTAAGCAATTTGTCTTAAAATGTAGGGAGTAACAGACTGCAAGAAAATGAATATGTAAATAAATAAGATAAATAAAGACTCTTAAATGTGGCATCAAATTAACAAAGTACTTAGTTTGTTGCTTCTCACCTTTGGTTATTCTGGGTTATTCTGGGTTTCAGAGTTTTTCTGAGGTTGGAAAATGATTAAACAGATTCAAATGTAACCAGACTGTCTGTTTGATGCCTGTTTTGTTTTGGGATGGATGTTGCACAAAACAGTCATCATAAGTATATGAAAAGCAATTTAAAAACACAAATTAAACGTTCGAGAGCTGTGGCTGTAATTATTCCTCAATTTTCCATTCTGTGTTTTCACATCAGACTCAGAAGGTCGCCTCTTTGAAATCAGTTCAATAATTTTAGAGGATCCACTAATGTGTATCCACTTGAGAAATGTGCAGTTTTGAGGTAATTACTGATTAATCTTGAAATTAGCCCAGATTTTTTTTTTTCCATCCCCGGTGGATGCAGATAAATCTCTGCCTGAGTTTTTCTTTAAATAGCCTTCTTACAGCCTCACTCGCTCAAACTGGCAGCACCACAGTAGGTGATGGAATTGGCACGATTCTTTCATTTGCAATTTCCTGACACATGAATTTTGTGAAAACCGAGCCCCGTTTAAGTCCCATTTTGTGTGGTCGAGTAAAATATGCAGAATGTGGGATAAATAAGGAGTTAGATACTGAGCTTCTCAAGGATGGTTATATTAATAGTGCTAATATAGTGTGAGTTGGTACTTGGGTGATGGAAAGTTTTCGTGCTTCTCTTTCCCAGGATGCCACTAAAACTGTCCGAAAGTGTTTATTTTTTCATTGTCAAAGGTGTTAGAGGATCTGCATCATCCAAATCAATAAATCATAAGCGCTCAGTGATTATTCATGTGGCTATGGGTGTTAATGGAGGAGATGGAGGTGGAGCAGGCCCGCGAATGGCCACCGCGCTGAAACATGCACCGCACGTTGGGCCTGCCAGGGAAAATAAAGTTCACCAGATCACAGTTCACTCTGGCCCTGTATGTAATCATTCAGTGGTGGGGCCTGCCTGTCAACTCCCTGACAGCTGCCTGTGCCGTTAAATGTGCAGAGATCAGTGGTCGTCAGAGCCCTTCGTGTGACAGCCTCTAAACGAGGACTTTAAATTAGTTCCATGGGTGGTGGAGCATTTCGCTTGAGGTCTGCTCCACACACACACACACACACATACACACACACACACACACACACACACACACACACACACACCCCACAAACCTCCATTTCCATCAGCACCTCCTGTTCTCCTGACCCGACTGCCACTGCCGACCCAACTCTGTGATTACATATCATTAATGGCTCTCTTCACCTGATATTCCAGTCCGTCTGTCACAGCGCTGATCCCGTCCGACCGTAGGCACCAGACATTCTGCTTACACAGGATTTAAAACTACACTACGGTCTCCAAAAAAATGACTGAATTTTGTCTCGTGGCAAAAGAAATTACATTCAAATGCAAATAAATTGTAAATCCAATTTGTTTTTGTTGTAAATTTAATCTGCACCTTAATTTTATTGCAAGGAAATTCAATTTGTATCTGAAGGACCCTTGACTGTGACGGTGAGCACAGAATCCAGCCACGTGAGACTGCAGTTCACATCCTGAATCTAAGAAGAATTATGGGTTGGACAATAAAAACACATTGGCTTTGTCTTATACCGCATTTTTGCTTTTTGTATTATAATATCAGAGTGTGATATTTAGTGATATCTAGTGATGACACTGCAGATTGTACACAAATGAATACCCCACTGCTCTGACCCACAGTAGCTACAAAAAAACACGGAAACCCCGTATTAGACCCTTGTGGACTATTGTTGCAAATTTGCCTCAATATTCCACAGTTTTTGTAAAGAGGTGCTCTTCAACACTCTCTCTGAACATACATATGTTACCAGGTTACCTATGATCCCTGATGTTCATGGATCGATTTCAAAGCCCTGTTACAGTAATGGTGTCATTAATTTCATGACATTCTTCTGATTTGTGGGTCATTGTTGTTTTGTTTAGATTGGTGACAGTAGGAACTGATCAGTAGCAGGATAAAAAAAATAATCTACATATTTGAGACTAGAAATTTTTATTTATTACTACTGTGCCAATTATGCATAATGTCACTAATTTGTTAAACTTAATTCACATATAAATAATACAACTTAAGAGGTTGGTGCCAGTGCTCTGGTCTTTTTAGATAAGTGCATTAACTCTGTCTACACTCAAATATGGAAATGCATGGAAATGCACTGTATGGCTTGACACCACCTGCTATAAAACAGAAGACACAAAAACACAACAGTTATCATTTTCATGTGAGAATCCATCCTTCCATCTGGAGCCTATCCTGGCTACCAAGGCAGCGTATGCCGCATGTGGATGTGTGATTCATGGGAAAATACACTATTAAAAACATAATCATGTAACTATGTCCTCCTAAATCTCACACACCAGACCTTTAAACAAATCATTGTACCTTTTCCTAACCCTAACAAAGTGAAGTGGTGTAATAAAAATAAAAACTAATTCTATAACACTACTTGTAATAACACTATTAGGCAATAAAAATGCTTAGAGTTAATTCAATTCAATTCAACTTTATTTGTATAGCCCAATATCACAACAAGGTTATCTCAAAGGGCTTTACAGAGGCAGTTGGAGTAAACAACAGTCAAATAAACAGCAAGAAAATGAGTAGTGTCCAGGGCATCCCCTGTCCTTAGACCCTCCTTCTCGGCAAGGAAAAACTCAAAACCCAGTGGGAAAAGGGAGAAACCTCGGGGAGAACCACAGTGAAGGAGAGATCCACTCCCATGGACGGACAGGCTATAGATGCACCAGGACTGATGGACGTCCATTTGCAGATGTAGTTCTAGTCTGCAAGGATGCAGTAGGGTGGGCACATGGGGGGTCTATCCTGCTGGATGAGACAGGCAGGGGCGAGGAGGCCCATCCACAGTGGTGAGGCCGAGGACGTCCATCCAGGACAGGTGGGGGAGGGGGTCAGGACACAGGACAGGGCAGGACACAGATGGGTCAGCGCAGATCCTGTCGTCATTGGCTCCCAAGCGGTTACAACTGAAAAAGTAGCCACTCCCCCGGAGGGGGGGAGAGTTAGTGTTAGGTGAAGACGTTGGTTTGGTTAAATGTTACAAAAATACACAGTGAGCGGTTTTTACTACATCTTTACAGGGGTCTGTGTTAAGCCAAGCCCTAATAAAACACATTCATATTTACGATTTAGGTGAATATTAATGTAAGTTCTGCAAGATAGGAGACTGAAGCTAGAGCGACCTTAGAAAAGCAGCATTAATTTTTAACATAATTTTTAAGACCTGTCAGATGGTGTCACACTGATGACATTTTAGGGACTAAACTTCAGATCATTGTTTTTTAAGACTTCTTTAAAACCTGTTGAAACTATGGATGGGAAGATTATCCGATATGTACAGATACACTGACACATGTGCACAATGTGCACTGGTAGAGAAGCTGCAAGTGAATGAAAATTTTGGAAAGATATCGAGATGCATTAGTTATTGAATGTTTGTAGTGATAAAATTCAATCCATTTAACAGAATATATTTTTACTTGGATTTAAAAGTGTTACAATTTATTTGGGTAAAGTTTTTCTTTTCTGAAGACCCACGTTAACTTGCACTGCGGATTCGCAGATAACACAAGGCACGTGTTCTGAATTTACACAAAAGCCAGTTTGTGAAAAGTCAAGGTTTTATTTATTAAATAAATAATCAAACTCACTGAATTACACATATTCTTTTACCAGAATGAATGTGTTGAATCAGTATGTGCTTAATCGCTTTGTATCGTGATTTGGGTGTGAATTGTATCGTATCGCATTGCGAGATGCCACACACGTATCTTTAATATATCGGATCGGAGGTGCTGTATTGAGGTGCGTATCATATCAGCCTTACAAATAAGATTCCCAACCCTATCTGAAACCCTTACATTTAGGAAGTGTGAATGTGTAATCAAACTAATGTGGATCAAAGAAGCGAAGTCTGATCCACCTGAAAACGTAGGTCTCAGTCATATTTTGTTGTTTTGTTTTCCTGTGGTGGAAATGGAAGTTACCCTGCATTACCCAGTAAATGACTGACGTCTTCTCTTCAGTAATGTTGATGCAGCGCCTCCACAGGTGAGGAGAGGGATAAGTTACTGAAAAGGTTCGGTTCGTTTGACACCAATCGAACCATGTGTCCAATTGTACCGAGTCAGCTGGACTATTAGGTGTGAAAACAGCTAAAATTCAACTGGATTTTTCCACGTGGAGCAACAACGTGATGCAAGGGTTGTTTTCTGACATGCCATTGGAAAAAGCATGTGAGTGCAGCACCACAAAGAGAGACCAGAAGAAAAGGAAAACATTACATTTCAGGTAAATAATTGAGTGTGGGCTAGATGGAAGAACCTAAAAGAACATCTTTTATCTGTGACAAACCAGCCAAGCAATCAGAAGAATGGAGGCACCTTCACCATTAATCCTGTGCAAATTTCTTTAAAATATAACCCTGAGTGGTCTCCATAATCTAGGATTACATCGAGTAGAAAAGGAAAAAAAGAGGCAATCAATCTTCTTTACAGGTTTTAATCCTTTATGAATAACTGGATTATTTCCTTGGGTTAGGCTTTATGACTGGGATTTAATTCCCTTGGAGTTTCAGTGCCGGCTTTATGCATTTCCTTTTCTCCCCATGCAGCTCCCTCTCACTCTCCACCAGGGGATCCTTGATTTATAGATATCATTTGACCTGTTAAGGCAACAGTCTGCCAAAAGTCCAAGATTAAGTGCCAATGTCTGAGCTGACAGGGGTTCCTGCTGCTAATTTTACATGATCTATGGAGCTAATACCTGTTCTCCAGCCACCCTTCCACATTCTGCGTAGGGTCACACAGAAACTGCCTATACGTTAAAACATCAAGCAGCTATCAGAGCCAGTTTTGGCACTTGAATCAAAAACCCGAAGCAGGATTTTTAGTCAGTGACCTATATGAATGACTTTGCAAGGGCATGTAACAGGGGTACGTCCTGCACAGTTTTTCTCCTGCTCTTCAGACTGTCCCCATGCATTTGAACAGACTGCTGGAAGCAAGTATTCATGTATCTGGTGTCACTGAAATACTTTCTGAGAGATGAAGTGTCCCAGTTCAAGTGCTGTTTCCTCATAGTTCATATCGAGACAGAAATATGTTGAGACAGTTGTATCTGTATATGCAGTTTCTAAAAATCCACTGTGGACACACCATTCAGCAAATTAAAGTGTGATTAAAGGTCATTGTGACATGGTAGAACTCCAAACATGACATGAACAGGTTATGTTGAAGGGAACTGCCTTTCCTCTAAAGCAGGGGAGTCAAACATGTGGTCCTTCGGCCAAAAGCGGCCCATCAAAGGGTCCAATTCGGCCCTCGGGATGAATTAGAGCAAAGTGCAAAAATTACAATGGATATATTAACAATCAAGGGTGACAACTCCAAATTTTTCTTCTTGTTTTAATATAAAAATTGAAAAAGTAAAATCACATTTTGAACATGTTTACATTTACAAACTACTTTTACAAAAAATACCAATAACCTGTGATCAATATGGAACTTCTTAAGTAAAAATAAGTGCAGTTTTAATAAAATTTTGCCTGTTACTAAATGTTTTGCATGTTTGTAGATCCACTGTGATCTGCAAGTTGTAATGCACATGTGTAAATGATAAACTCATGCATAATATTGTTCTTATGAAATTTCAGGTTGTTCATGGTTGTTCGGGTTATTCACAGTTTTTTTGTGAAAGGATTATTTGTAAATGAAAAAATATTCATATTCTAATTTATTTTTTGTACTAAAACAGAGAGAACAATTTAGAACTGTCACTATTTATATGTTTTTAATGCTATTATTTTACTGGTTTGGCCTGCTTGAGACCAAATTGGGCTGTATGTGGCACCTGAATTAAAATGAGTTTGACACCTAGGCTCTAAAGACTGGGATTGACGTTATCACAATTATGAATGCAGTGATCGGGGAATTCTAGGCTGATACCTATATGAAAATGACAATTTGGCTGAAAGCTGGGTGGTGCAGTGGTTAGCATTATCACCTCCCAGCATGAAGACCAAAAACAATGTGTAGCATTTACATCAGTGGTTCCCAACCTTTTTTGGCTCATGACCCCATTTTAATATCACAAATTTCTGGCGACCCCAATCAAAATGGAGACATTTATTTTGCTAAAATTATAGTATGGTAAATTATAGTTTGCTATATTATGTTGCAAATATACGTTAATTTTAGATGACATTTAGTCTATATAATGTATATTGTTATGGACGGAGGCAGAAAAAGCCAGGTGTAGATTACTGCACAAAGTGAGAATTTTATTTTCCTTGGTCAGGATATGTGCAGTCCAGTGGCGGCTGCTCGTCTTTCAGAGAGGGGAAGCTCATTGGTGGCTTACATCAAAAAAACTGTCAAGTTATTTAAACATAAATTCGGCCCTCCGTTCCATTAGCATTGCCTGCCATCATGTGCACTTTGCGAGTTCACCAACAGTATGATTGATTTAACTATCTACAAAATGATATTAAACTCAAACAAGAAATGATTAAATTATGTAGCTGAAACAAGAAAACATTGAAATTATGTTAAAATGAAACAAGGAAGTACAATGAGTGTGTTTTATTTACAGCGCAAGAAATGAACAAGTAATTTCATAGTGGTTTCTCTCTCCATTTCACAGCAGAATTTGCGACGGTATTAAACTGAACTGTGTCAAGTGAAGGAGTAGATCTCAAAATAGCTGTCAATCAAACAGGATTCAGCCTTTCGACTGATCCTCCAATCAGCACGTGGAAGCCCAGCATCCAGCTCGGCTGAGCTCTGCCCACAGCTCCATTCACCCCCAGAGACGCCAAGCGTCCGGGGGCGGCACAACATCGTGGCATTTATCCAATTACCGTCCAGTTTTGAGGCAATGAAAAAAACTGTTCCACTCAGTCCCACTGAAGTGCATGGACGCTGAGCATCTACGGGCAAATGCATTGAGCAGAGATCGTATGAGAAAACAGCGCAACGGGAATGTATAAGAAGTGAACAACATCGAATCTGTTAATTTGTGATAAAGCTGATTCTGAACGAACTCATCTTTGAGATGAACGTGTTCTAACACATTTGTAGTCAATGAAATGTCAACACAACCGTACATATCTGACCATTTAATTTTTGTAATTTTAGGGGAAGCTGAGCTTCACTTGCAGTCTGGGAGAAATCGCCTCTGGTACAGTCAGTCCAGCTTGGATTTACAAGGCTGACAATAAATACTGAATAAAAAATAACTCAAATTATGAATTATAAAAGAGCTGTAGAATCTTAAGCCGACCACAATGAACATTTGAAAGATAAACAGTACCACAGTGCTTCAGTTTCAGCTTCACAGTTTGTCATGTCTTTTATGTATTGTGTTTGTCTCTCTCAACTCACCATATATTTTTTTATTAAAAAGTTTTTATTTTTTATCAATTTCTACAAATTTCAGGCGACCCCATTTGAGTTACAGGCGACTCCACGTGAGGTCCCGACCCCAAGGTGGGTTCCCATTGGTTTCCTCCCACTGTCTAAATACACGCACCAATTAGTCAGTCAAAGGTGTGAATGTAACAGTGAATGGTTGTTTTTGTGTGTATGTCAGCCATGTAATGAACTGGCAACACGTTCAGGGTCTAACTTGCCCTGGCCCATTGGTACCTGGGATAGACTCCAAAACCCCCATGACCCTCCCAAGGACTAAGGCAACAGAGACAGAAAATAATCTCAAATGTGCAGAAATTCAACCAAACAGTTTTATGAAATTTATCAACCACTGCAAATGATGAAATGACATGATCTAAGTCAATACTGATCCTGGTCAATATCAGCCAGTGCTGTCCAATATTGATATTTGGCTGATATGCCTTGATACCAGAAACTGGAATTTGATACAATACCTACCTTAATATCTAAATACTAAAACTGAAATCAGAGCACTGAATGGAGCTGCCCCATGAACATCAGTGATCTGAATACATATTAATATATTTGCCAACCATCATCCACATCATTCAACAGCTGTGAATGTAGTCAGTGTCAGGTTAAAAAGTAAATTTAACTGCTTAAAAGCTAGTAATAGAAACAAAAAGAACATAATTGCCTGTAATCCCCTGATACTCTGTGTTGAACTAAAGGCTGGTAGTCAAAGTGGATGGTTTTTTTCCTGAATGGAATGTTATAAATGTCTTAAAAGTTTCTGTTTTAAAGATCTTAAAATGCTGACATAGCCCAGATGTTACATGTAAACATAAAGATTATACACTGTTTACCAGGTATAGAAGCCTACCAGAGGCTTATAAGGAGCACCTGGATTTATCAGGCGACCCTGTCAGACTGTGTGGGTTATTAATGAGCAGACTTTTCTCCTACCATCCTGCTCTGTGTGTCTGCTTTGTTGACAAGCCATGGATGGGCGGCTATTTGCAGCCATGCTTCTCGTTTTGTTGCCATGAAAGCTGCATATGAGAGGAAAAATTGGTTGGCAGTCCGCTTTGGCTGCCTGGATATGTTATTAATCACAAATGTCTGGTGGTGAGGACATTTACACTAATGATGTGAAGATTAAGTCCAAAAATAAT
The DNA here is from genome assembly GCF_902148855.1 of Sphaeramia orbicularis. NCBI lineage: Eukaryota > Metazoa > Chordata > Actinopteri > Kurtiformes > Apogonidae > Sphaeramia > Sphaeramia orbicularis. Next base: position 51,616,422 of record NC_043961.1, on the reverse strand, counting down.
TGTAAATGGCAACTGGACTTTATTGGATCCTAAGGATAGACTGAATATACAGGATGACTGAGCATCAACACAGACAAGAGTATTAAACATTATTTACATATTTACATACAAAAAACAAAGATTCTTTTTCTTTTCTTTTTTTTTTTTTTTAAATACATCTGCATTAAAAACAACCTTTAAACAAACAAGAATTTTCCTCACAAACATATAATATATAACTTTGCTCACCTAAAATATAGGCTTTATAATTTAATCAATCTACTTGTACACAGAAAATGAATAGCTTATGGGCCACTAGATCGATTCTGAGGGATTTTGCTAATTTCTTGTGTCCTTTCTCCTGCATCCTGACAAACTAAAAAAAAAAAAAAAAAAAAAGAAAACAGACTGAAATATCAGACTGAGTTAACGCTTTATAGGGCATTCACAGAAATACTCTGAAATTCAAAATTTCAACCATAGTGTATTTTTGGAGGATATAACAAGACTTTATTACTTTTGTGAAATTTTTCAAATTTTTTTTATTGTCATGTAGAAAATCAAGGTCAATGAAGTTACCATATTTGGTTTCTTGCCCGTATGTGGCAAAAATAAATTAATAAATACAAGAAGAATATATAAACAATACAAGAAAAATACATGTAATGGGAGAGGAAAATGTATTTTAGAACATCATTTTTAGAACATTAGATCAACATTAGTGCTGATCCAGACCCCTTTCCACATCCACATTATCCCTTTGAACATCATTCCTTACATTAGTACCATTACTTCATGGTACCTAACAAAGCAGGTACACTCACTGTTCATGCAGAGGTGGACCTTACAGACCCTGGAGACCACATTGGACCTGAGATTGCTGACTCACTGTCCTTACTGGAACTGTTGCTGTCACTGACTTGTAATGTGTGTGGAAATGATCAAAAATAGTCACTTACCCAATAAAAGTTTAACTGACCTCCAACACAGTAGGTTTTACCCATTGTTTCATGCTCCAGCACTGCTAGGAATCACACTAGAACTGTACTGTGGCAGCCATGGCTCAGGAGGTAGAGCGGGTCGTCCAATAATCAAAGGGTTGGCGGTTCCTGGTGTATGAATGCGTATGAATGTTTGGTGGTGGTCGGAGGGGCTGTAGACGCAAATTGGCAGCCACACTTCTGTCAGCCTACCCCAGGTAGCTGTGGATAAAGGTGTAGTTTACCACGTCCAGAGAGAGAATGTGATTTAATAATGGGTCAGTAATGTAAGGCACTTTGGGTGCGGAGAAAAGCACTACAGAAGTCTAATCCATTATTATTATTATTACTGTTATGGAGTCAATCTGAACTGAGCCATTTAAAGCACAAAATGAGAGTAATTGGCAGTTTATTACAAAGGAAAAGAAGAACATGCTGAGCTAACATTAACTTTGCAGAGTCTGTTGATGAATTTTAGCTGGAGTTTGCTTAGCAGCTTTGTCTCTACGGATACATTTCGTTGCGTGTACAATGAGTTTGCACACGTTTTAATACATGCAGCCCATTAGTAGATCCAGCCCAAAATAAACCTGCAACAAAAGTCAGTCTTATATTATGTCTATCCTAACTGTGGATGACGCTGTAATGGAAGTATTAACCTTTTAACCCCTGAGATATTTTTCCAGGTAAACATGCTGCTGTGAATCAGTGTCTGTTTCTGCGTCATAAAAGCTGCTGTGAGTATGTGCTTGTGTTCCTTTTCCTCAGTGGTCTTACTTTACTATGTGTTTTAGGGTCAAAACATGGTGGAATAACAGAAAAAGACAAAGAAAGGAATTGAAGTTTGACAGGTTTTTCCTAAATAAGGTGCTCAGAATGGAAATCAGAGATTTAGAACATGAACTGTGAACTGGAACACACTGAACAACAAGTATTTGAATTTTATCCGAGTAGTTTTTGTTTTGGGGCTGTTTTTTTTTTTTTAATAAATCAGTCCAGCTGCTTTTTGACACCTGGTTGAACTCCAAAAAGCAGTTACATGGTCAAAACTAGATAAAAACACAGAAAAAAAAGAAAAATCACAACAACACTGTGAACAACAGTAAAAACAACCAAAAAAAAAAAAAAGCACAAGGAAAATGGTGTTAAAAAAAAAACCCAAACCGTCTATTTTTATGTTGAGTCGGTCTCACTCGCTGCTCTATGTTTTGCCCCTCATTCCACAGGTGGTGGGGGGGTGCACTGAGCATGCTCAGATGTCTATGGAAAGAACAAGGTCTATTCTATCAGCATGTAGGGAAATGTTTCTTATTGAGCAAATGGTTGAATTTTTATGAATATTTAAAATAAATCATACTTTCAGAACACTCACCACAGACACGTCAGGAGTTAAACAGTTAAGAAAGTACATTTAAGCCTGTATCATTATGTGTTCAGTTTCAACAAATAATCCATGGTTATACTGCACAATGTTCAATCAAATGTTCACAGTAAAACCAATGGCACAGATAATATTTTGTAAATAGGTGGATTAGTAGCCCTTGGTGGTCATTTTAGATCATGTAATGTCATTTTATTTGGCAATTTTCCCACCAGACATTTTGACCATCGATATATTTTATTTTTCCAGACAACTAATGATGTGCCTGATGATGTTGGCTAATATAAACCCTGACTCCTCATCTGAATATTAACTACAAAGACACAGAGTTAATGACAAAGTCTAAAGAGGAAAGATGAGGAAATAAAGAGGCGACTACTGAGGCGTATGAAAGAATGACAGGTAGGAGGTGATTGGCAGATTACCTTTAGCCACACCAAATGTGTCATTGGCTGCTGCTTTCCTTTATTTAAAGTCATTTATCACTCCTTATTATGAAGTCTGCACTCTTTTGGCGTTTTTAATCTTTTTCCACCTAATGAGTCTTTCACAAAGTTACAGAGTTAAAGAGCTTAACAAACACTTTCCAGACATGTCATAAAAATGCTACCACCATACAGGTAATATATACACCAGAATAATTCGTCTATATCTGGTCTGACTGTGTTATCTGAATGGATTCTCACTTTGAAGCTTCACATTCATTTCATGTTGTACGTTAATGAGTTGGACACAGCAAGAAAAATAGCTCAAACTGATATGATAACAATTTTAATGTCTGTTTATAATGCTAACTAATTAAAATCAACATTTTTGTTTATTTTACAAACTTTTCTCCCCTGATTCCACACAAGAATATTCTCAAATAGAGCAATTATTTGCAGCACAGAAAGTCAAAATGACAAAATCACCAAAACACCAGTGTTTTTGGGCTTTGAATAGTGCCAAGAAAATTAGATCAGCTACAATACTTGTGTGTTTTGCTCAGGGGGAAAAAAAATCCATATTCACAATGTAAGTATTTGGTGGATTAACTCTGATTTTCAATCACAGCCTTTTCCTTCACTTTTGCTGTTTGGTGCTTTTTGCCATCTCACGGTGCAAAAACACAAAGCAGCTCAGCTTTGTTTAATCATTTGAGACCGACCATCCTCCTCTTGATCACTTTCCAGAGGATTTCAGTGGGGTTCAGGTCTGAAAAGTCAGATGATCATCTTTTAAGAGCCACTTAAGTGCTGTCAACCATGTTCAAAGCAGAGGTATAACAAATTGTTTTAATTAGAATTGAGTTAACTGAGGTGGTGGATGCAAAACATGGTTATTGGTCTAATACTCCTTCCAGGGTTTACACAGTGGTTCATAAAAGTAAATTAAAACCCTCATGCCAATATTCGATAAAATTCATCCTTAAGTCCCTCATGTGTGTTCATATATAAATCGGCTAAAATTTACTTAGGGGGTCAAATGAGTGGCCATTTTTGTCAAAAAAAAAAAAAAAAAAAAAAAAGTTGTAAGAAATGCATAGAACTGTGTCGAAATAATGCTAATACATTTGTGCACAGACTACTGATATTATTTGACAGTGGAAGCTATATTTTCAGAAATATTGGATTTTGAATAGTACGTGTATGTGAAAACTTTTGCTGGTGGACGGACGTGACATTACCCATGATGATCTGGTCAGTACCAGTACTTTATTAGTAATAAACTTATATACTTACTATTGCTAATTCTCCTCTTATTCATAAATGTTAGTATTGTGGATCTAAAACAATAACAGCTGACACAAAAACACAAAATGTGTCAGTGGATGGATGTGACATGGTTGTTACAGATCCCATCATACTGATGCTCTGCAGCCATGTCACCGTTTCCACAAATGATCCCTGTGCAAAAACTAGTATCAGAATTATTTATTGTATAGTTTATCATCATACTAAAGAGTAAATAACAATATAGAATTGTTATTTCTTTATAAAAATGCTTATTATTAGAAAACTGTTGATTTAAAAAGTGACGTGTGACATTCTTAATGTATGTATTGGCGTAACATAAGCAGGATGGATCAGCACCATACTCCATATTACAACCTATAAAAATAAAACATGTGATATGTAGTATATAATCTTGTAAGAAAAATTGGGGACTCTAAAAGAACAGAATATTTGTCTTTCGAGTAAATTCAGTTAAAATATAACTTGGCCATTTGTGACATGAAAATATAGCATTAATGGTGATATAATTGGACATTTTTGACCTGAAAACATAGTTCATATGACCATCAACATGTTGCAACAGAACTGAAATCCTGTAAATTTGCATAACTTGCATTTACCAACACAAAGTTCCTTTGGGGATTCACTTATATTGATTTCTTATGCACAAAGACAGAAATTAGACCTTTAAGCAAATTTTAGCCGAAATACGAATGTATAACAGAGGCACAGTCTTATATCATCCAAAACTTTATATAATAAAAACTACAGTTATATTCATCAATCCAACGAAATGCATAAAGTAAGTGCATAAATAAGTAAATTAAAACACTTGCACTGACTTAGAGTGATCAACACTGAGAAGAAATCATGATTTTTCTATATTCAGGTCATAAAACTCTAAACAATGTGCTCTTCAATATGCAAGATGAATATTAAGTACAGAATAATTTACACTGGGTATTCGTGACAAACAGATGTTTTAAAGCAGAAGATAAACCTGCAAATGTGAGGTAACAAAGTTCAGTTTTCTTTATCTCTTTCACACGTCTGCAGTCCCTCAGCCACTGTCCATCATCAGCCCATTTCACCTCTGCTCACCCTGCCCTCTGCTTTATCAGCTTAGATCCCAGGTTGTTTCCAGGTTTCAGATCAAGGTGAACAAATGGACGGTTTTGGGGTCCTCCCACAAGAAATGTTTTCACATAATTTCACATGATTGCGGATCACTTTTATTACCACACTTCTGTACACACATTTGGAAAAGCTAGAGCTGATAATACTCTAAATAAACAACTTATAAAAACGTGAAAACACACCAGAGATACTGGAGGGATTAGATGTAAATCATTAAGACAGTTTTCATGGTCTCCTTAAATATTTCATCATGGATCTAGCTTAAGTGATGCTCAGAACGGCGTGAGTGCTGCACCTAAGACTTATAAAGGTATAAAAACCTCGCATTGAGTCTTTGAATCCATCTCACTCGTAAAGACTACATCAGGGCTGACTTTATGACATTTTAAAATGTTTTGTTTGGTTGCAACCCCAAAATATTCAGATTTAACCCGTTCATGCATAGTGGTCAGTACAGTGGACAGCTATTCTACAGCTGTTCTCTTATATATTCATGGTTGTTGTTGTTTTAGTTTCATATCAGCCAATACAGTGGACACATATGCATCATCCCATACACTACAATTGATAACATTACTGTAACTTTGCTGTTCTAGATAAACTTGATCTAACATATTTGAGTGTAAATCAATTCCTTGTTATTGTTATTAGACTGCAATTAACAACTTTTTTTTTTTTTTTTTACATGTTATCTCAATGAAGTGAGTAATGACTAGTATTAGAGTATGTTAAAATGTGAGAAAGCATCAGATTAGCAACATTAAAATGTTTTTATTCCATGGTTTTCACAGTAAATACATGTTTTTTTGCTTCAAAAATTAAACACATGGTGTCCAGCTGAGTGGACATTTTTGCAACTCCATGAAATATAGCTTAATTTTAAAAAATTATCGTATTGTTTTTTTTAATACCTAAAGAGGAATAAAATCACTCAAGAAAAAAAAAAAAAAAGATTAAGGTTCTTGTAATTCGTGCATGAAAGGGTTAAGAAGATTTGAGAATTTTGACATTATAACTGATGTTGCTAAACAAAATAGTTGCTGATTAATTTTGTAGTAAACAAGTAACTGATTATTTTATTGTTGGAGTGTTAAACTACATGTAGCACCCCCTCTAAACTATGATTTAAAAAAAGAAAATACCGTGTTTTATACAGTACAGTATTCATAAAATTTTCAACTACTTAGCAGTGATTATCACATTATATTTGTCTTATATGCGGATAATTTAAAAAAGACAAAAACAGATTTCTAAACATGTATCTGCAAGTGTCATAACTACAGCATGTGTTTACTCTTGTACCTCTTCTGGGTTTCTGCAGGTTTCACCACCACTGGGTGATGGCAGGCATTAGCTGATGGCTTTTTACAACAGCTTTACATTTTAATGACTTTCCAGGTGACTCTAATGCCTTCATACCCACAGCAATACAAGGTGCAGTGCACTTCATATCCCTCCTTGTCAACCAGGTATTAAATATGCAGCTCTTGAGCCAGAAATTGTTGAATTTGTATTTGTTAGAGGAAAGTAACATTAGAAACAATTTTACATTTTTACCTCTAGGAATAGTTGTTTTTGACTTTCGCCTACTCACCACACCACAACAAACCATGTGATCCAACACATTCTTTAAAAAACGGAATGAGTTAATTATTTATCATTCCCTTAATGACACATATGCAATGAACTCTTCTTATAATAACAGTAAAAACACAAACAGTTATAGTAATGATTTATGCAGCAAAAAACTTAGAATAAAAACATTGTAAGGGCTAAAATGAAAAATGCACAATAATTATAAAGCAAAGCCCAATGTTTAGTTTTGGACACTAAAGGGTCTCCAGAGTTTATCTTGCCATCACATCTATTCCCAAAGAGTTTGACTGATGGTTTGCAAAACTACACACATAAACTAGCACCAATAATATATGTCTAAAGTGGGTATCAGAAAATTATGGCTCAAAAAGTAAAAACATTCCCACTTTTTATTCCCATTTATTATTTATTTTGTATTTGAGCTTGACTTTCAGTCATTCAGATTTATTTATTCAGGTATTTAATACTCTGACTTGTACCCACTATTAAATAAAATTCAGGCATGTGTATGTGTTCAGTGTCTGATTTTTTTGGAATGAGATGAGGGTGATATTAGATGATTAATCAGCTTTTCCTCCTTCAGTCTATCATCACATTAGACTAGTGATCAAAACAAATTTGAGACTAAATATGAGACTGAATGCAACTTTGCAAAAACAACATTAGCTACATAATCCAATCACTTTAAATCCAAAAATGTTGATTATTGGATGTGAGACATTTACCCACAAACCCACAGAACCCCTGCTGCACAAGATAAGTTTTTTTTTTTTTTTTAGTCAAATGCTTGGTATAAAGAAGCACTTTGAAGAACTGAGAGGATTTTCTCTCCTGCAAGACTTCTAAGGCTTATTACAGAGTGAGATGATTAGCATTCCCACTTATTATATATGTACGCAGGGTTCGTTTCAAACATTAATAGACATAATAGACTCCGCTGTGTGACAAAGGACCGTACTGAAGATGGGTGTTATATTAGAAAATACATATGTAATCTTCTCCTGTTGTCTGACCTTCAGAGATACTGCTCATACCCACGTCTAAAAATCAGATGTAATTACCACCAAACAAATTGCACAGGGTCAAGCATCAAAAAGGAAACTCAGCTGAATCATTTGCATAATAGTTTTTCTTGATACCAGTTTCCTCTGTTGCTGTGGGCTGCCACATAACCTTCTTGAAACGTGTGGGCATACTGATGGGAGTCCACATGAGCACTATCTTTTTCTACACTGAAAAAACAAAACAAAAAAAAAAAAACACCTTGTTCAGCTCAAACCGCCTTTAATTAAACTCTACTTCTATGTCTTAAGGGTATACTGTATCCTCTTGTTTTTACCTTGATGTGAACAAAAGTGCCGTTGTGGTAAAAGTTTGATTTGTGACATGCTACCTGCCAGTTCATACAGCCCAATTCTCAACTCATACCGGGAAACTATCCGGGATGAAAGCACTAGGGACGACCACATAAATTAGAAATCTGACACAACTCGCACAGCAGAAACAAAATTCTCACTTAGAGATTTATAAAGCCCTGCATTTATGTCATTCACTTTTAAAAGTCTTACTCCTGCTTCATGCTTCAGGGTTAATTGGACTCCTGATGTGGATTCCAACAGAAAAGGTTTTCATTCATGTTAATGTACCACCACTTGTATGTGTAGCATGTAATTCGTTATCCTTCAGTTTGGTTCTCCACAGGGTCATTATTTTCCACTCTGTAGAAACTGTGAACTTGAAAAAAATGTACAAGTATGTCACACTGTGATGATGTTTACCCTTTTCCCTTTCTCTGTGATAACTGTGAGAGTGCAGGGATGAGGTGGAAGAGCCTCTATTATAGACAATAAGCCTAGTCTGAGCCTTATTTCATGTGCTTAACCCATAAAGACCCAAACATCCACCTTTAACCTAAACCATCTATTGATTTAAACTGTTTAATACCTGTCAATCCACTAATCCTATCAATCCATGTAAACAATTGGTGTAAAATACAGTTTGTTATATTTTCATGGTCATCAGATATGGCCCATTTGGATGTTCAAAGGCTCTGTAGTTACCGTGAAAACACTGTCATCTTCTACAACATTAATTCACCAATAAAACCAATGGAGTTGGATCAATGACAGTGGATGAAGACACTGGGTTTATGTTCAGTTAATGATAGATTTTACTGAAAATGTAAGTTTTTCTTCAGTTTTCACTGTTTCTGATTTAAAATCTCTAACTTTAATCTAAGATTTTATCAACATCTACATGATCAGTGAATTAAAATTAGGAAAATACTTGATTTGCATTGAGAAAACACAAATAGGCATCCCTGTCTATCTTCAAGAAGCTCCTGAAGACCTGACTCTTCAGAGAGCACCTCCTGTCCTGGCACTTTCAAATATTCCACTTTAAATGTATTATTATGTTTATTCGGTTGTTTTACTTGGTATTTTTATTTCACTGTTTTAATTGTACAGTTGTTTTCATGTCTTCTTAATCTATTCTTGTATTTTAGTCTATCATTTTGCTTTTTTATTCTTCTGTACGACACTGTTTTTAATTGTACAGCTGCTTTATGTCTTATCAATTCTTGTATTTTATTCTTTTATTTTGGTTTTCCCCTGTAAGTCACTTTGGAAAAAAGCATCTGCCAAATACATAAATGTAAACGTAAAATACACAAGATAATTTTACAATAAATGCTGCTAAATCACAAAGGAAGGTTAAATATAGAGAAAAATTTAACTGGAAAGTGCCAGGAAAGTAAAACTGGGTCCTTATTGGTTAAGACGATCCGAACCTGCACATAATCATTAAATCACTGTTGAAAGTTACCATTTACTGCATGTAGGTGTAACTGGGATAATGTTCCATATAGTGTCTGGTCACACAGCGAGAGGAAAATGATGACTGAATACTGACCAATGGCAGGAATGACTGTCAACATGTCTTAAAGATGGACTTGGGTGGTAGAAACAAATGTAAATAGGGATAAAAATGTTCATATGGATGATAAGCTAATAATGTTTGGACACTACTGGAACAGACTGTGTAGCCACATGCAGGTACAGTTTCTGTTCTGGATGTAAATGTTTAAAGGTAATCTGCAACACTGACAGGCAAATGTTATGGGTTTAAAAAAGTGGGATGAGAGTCTCTACAACATTTATGGAAACTCATAAGCTCATAAATCTATACTTGAGGGTTTATGGGTTAAGGGTTACATAATTTTCTTACTTTTCTTTTCTGGGTCCATCTGTCATTCCTTCGTTATTTTTTTAACAATAGCAAAATCCCATTCACTTGTATATTAAAAGTTATATATAAAATGTCAAGTAATATTATATTCATGTGTAACAGGTCTCCTCTGCAAAAATGTTCATGTTGTTGAACTGTCTTGGTTTGGCCACACTGAGGAGAATGAGTATGAAAATGATAACTGATGTAATATTTTCAAGTTTAACTAATGAACACCATTTCTACAGACTTAATTAAGTACTTTATTACTCTTCAACTTGAAGCATTATCAGATTAAATATTGTGAGAAATGCTGATATTGAACAAAATATTCTGATCATATTTTTTTCTGGTCCCTATTTGTATTGGCTGCGTTGTAGTTTTAAAGAAGCTCACCTTAAAACCAAATAACTGTTCCAATATATTTTTCCACAACACTAAGCATTTGGCCATTAACTGTAACTAGCCATATTTATAGGACTTGTTTTGCATAGAGAATAAACTCTTGTCTATTTGTTAGACTGATCTGGTACCATACAGAGCCTTAGTGTGGACAGATGGGTGTCCTCACCTAATGGGTCCATTTTATTGTTTTTAAATGTTGCTGATTGATGATGAATTCATTTGTAAAAAGGCAAATATCCCAGGGGACAGAGCGATGCCTGGTGGGTAGCCACTGCTCAATGAGCTTATCTGACACACTCCCACTGACACTGTGTTAAATAGAAATGTAGATAGTTTTATTTGAGAAAAGTGACCCTTTAACCCTACTTAATTTTCACATCTCACAATATGCATGAGCTGACGTTCATTTTCAGCACAGTAACTGCTTGAAGACTGCAGCACCACAGGGAGCAGAAGATAAATGGAGAATTATGTTTGATTAGCAGCAGTTATGCAGAAGTAATCCGTCAATATGCACTGCATGTATGAGCAATAGTGATTAATTTAAACAGTCAAAAATGGCAAATGCGTTGAAAAATAAGATAAAACAAACATTTTAATGTGTCTTACAACATTCCATAAAACACTGACAGAGATAAATTAGAAAGACTTTCACATCCCATGACAACACCGCCTTAGAAAAACACTGAAGGCTAATGTTAATGACTTCCTGTAAAGCTATTAAAATCTGGTCATAACAACTGGGCTCTCTTTTATGAAAATCCAGTAGGCCTATCTCTAAAGTGCATATTGGAGAAAAGCTGTCACACAGTGGGACCACAGGGAGCGGCTGCCGAGTGTTTAAGTAGTTCTGTATTATGCTGCCGTATCCAATTTAAAAAGATGGCTACAGAACTGCAGATCCATCTCTGCCAAAGCAATTCTCTTCAGTCTTTACACAAAAACATACACATACACTTTTCACTGTACCAGTTTATAAATGACCATCCAGTGCCCGCACTATATGAGGCTGAACTGTTGTCTTTCAGCTTTAATATGCATCAGCTGTTGTTTGTTTCATTGTCATTTTATGCACAAACACAGCAGAGTGCCATTGAGAGCGACGCCACGGGGCTCCGCCACACCGTGACACTGGTGTTGGCAAGGTGGGACACACAGGACACCAACCCGGAAGGCAGAAGTAAGCAGGTGCAGAGAAGGAACAACAGCAGTGATGCTTTTATATACTGTGTGCCTCCTATTGGTGGTTGTGCAAACTCCAGCTTTCTACAAAAACATAAAAGAACTGAAAAATGAAAACAGTATTATAATCAATTGTCTGAGTTCTGGATTCAGGTGATAGGGATGGATGAGGCGATTATCAACCTGTGGCAAAAGGAGGAAAAACACTTAAAGGAACCAGAAGAACATCTCATACCTAAGACCGTCTGTAGTGTGATTTAAGGCAAATGTCGATTCCTACAGATCTGCTGAGTCATGTTTCCTATATACAGTAGTTCTCTGAATATGAATAAAGAGAGAGCAGTCACTTTGGCTCCGGTATTGGTTTGCAAAGTTTGGGTTTATTATAAAAACACCAGTCAGGTAGTGCAGTATTCTGGCTGTACTACACTGAAAATGGAATAGCTGATGTGGAACAATGTGCAGGGCCACTGTGATGACAAGACACAAAAGATAAGTAGGACTGCGTATTCACATCTGATGATACATTATGTACCACGATACAGGGACTGAGATCAAATAAATTGCAATATATATTTATATTTTTTATCTAATTCCAATTAAAAACATCACAGTATAAAGAACACTGTGATAACTATCATAAAGAAGCAACAAAATTAAGTAAGAAAATAATTATATACAGTACATTAAAGATAATCTATATAAATACAAATGAAAGATACTGATGACTGTTTTGAAGAACTGGACTCAGATAATTAAACATTGAAATACAGTCAATCAATGATAATTTTGAGCTCAGATAATGTTTTGTAGTCCTTAATGTAAATTTACTGTATAATTAACATTATTTAGATTTGATGCTTGATACTTTTTAGTAGCAGGAGGTTGGGAGCCCCCAGTGGTATATCGTAGACTAGCCTGCTGCCAGAATTAGCATTGTCTTGACTAATGGCCTTACCACTGAGGGATTAACCCATGAGAATTAGATCAAGTATGGTCAATATATCTATCACAAAGGTAGTGTGAGTAGATTGTGTGCCATTCATAGAACATGTTTTAGATGTTAGTCTATCATCTATCCTCCCTATAACATTTACCACTGACTATTAACTGACGCACAGGGTGTCCAGTCTGAAATCTCTTCTAATACAGGAGCCCGTTTTCCACCAGATTCCCATGAACTTTTATTACTAGGAATTTATTTACCTGGGTAAAATAATTCCTGATAATTGCCATGCTTTGTATTTCCACCACACCTCAAAGTTCCTCAAAGGTCATTCAGTGATGCTCAACCGTTTCCAGTCGCTGACTCAAAGTCCTGCTGAATTTTTTTCAGCGTACTCGACATATGTTCATCGAGGTCCAGACTCTTTTGAGTGTATTTACTGAATATGTTCATCCTAACATATTTGGATGGATAGATAGATGATTGCAATGCACTTGTAGGAGCAAGTCAAATACGCTGGGCTCGGCTCAGCTGCAGCCGGATACACTCAAAAACAATGTATTCATTTGAAAAATAGAGGAAAAAAACGATTGTATTCAGCAAAAATGTTCAACAAGGTCCAGATTTATTATCTACAATGTATTCGGGTGGACAGACAGATTACTGCAATGCACTCGTTGGGTGCTAGCCGAATACTCTTGGCTCGGCCTGAGCCAAATGCACAAATGGATCCCATCGTCTGTCTGCTTCTCTGCGTCTGCTTCTCTTCTTTTGCTCCATTTTCCAAATGATCAAAACACGAACAAAGTAGAGCCTGTAGAAATGGAATAAATACGTTTGCAGCTGCACACTAGCTAGGGAGGTTGAGGGAAAGTTTTTTTACCTGGGTAATTTCAGTGGAAACACGCTGAGGTTTTGCAAAATTCCTGGAAAAGTTCCTGCAGTGGAATACGGGAGTTTAAGCATCTGCAGAACTCCAATGAACTAAGTGAACTAGTTAACCTTACAATTTATATCTACGAAAGAATGGCAATAAAAATTAATGGGAGAGCTGGACCAACTACGAAATCAAAAGCTTCAATGCAAAAAGGGAGGAGAACTTTTTTTTCTTACCGGGTCATATTAGAAGTGCATTGTCTGATCTGTCAATTCATCATTTATATTCCAAAGAGGGGAAATGTGGAGACGGATTTTGGAAAGAAAAGAAAAGAAAAGAAAAGAAAAGAAAAGGAAAAACTATGATACTGACTTCCCTCCAAAAAGTGAGCTGAGACAGAGGACGGTGATGGAACTACAATCACAGTTAGTCGAACAGGAGTCATTTTCACACATTAAGATGATTAATTCCAAATACTGTTCCACCATGACTGATGACCATGATAAAGTCTGTTTGAGTTGGTACTTTTTAGACTCTGACCAACTCCATTCATTGTAAGTTATCAGAGTCAGGTATTGACCACAAATGCATTGAATTGCATTGAACCATATGGGTTCATACATTTATGCGAGATTGTATATATGAAGTATGTATGAATAAAAATACATTTAGACTTTTTTAGAGTAGGTAGATCATTTAGACGTGGTCATTTCATAGTAGACAGAGAGACATTTCACCCCCTCCGTGGTCCACCCATACAGGATTAGCTGTTTGTTGTTTCATTAACTGTAGGAAATGTAACAGCGGCAGAAGGTGATGCTTTCCAATTACTCCAGTTCTGCAAGCATTTCATTTTGGCACATTTTCCATAGAACATAGCTCTAGTTGATCTCCTTAATGCCTTCCTTGTTAGAGAAGCCAAAATGAGCCTCAGGAGCTGGTCAATCTCTTTGAGGATTCAGCCATCTGTGCATTTTCCAACGGTAGCCACTGTTGCGCTACCTCCTGTCATGGCTTAGGTTACCTTAAGATAGATTACAACCGTGCTCCCTAGTGACGGTGAGTTTCAGCACAACACATAATTAACTGTCCTCTGGAAATCTTTGCATGTAAAAATGCCACTATACAAATAGTCAATACAGAGTTTTTGCATATTGATACAATATTTCTAAATGTAATATAACAATATTTAAATGCACTAATATTTGCTTACACCCCAAAAGTTCAGTCAGATCCATCCATAGCCATATTATCATAATCTCTCAAAGTTTTGACTAAAATCTTGCACTGCAGGATGGGATCATCCTTGACCTTTGGCAACTAAAAGACTTCCCGTTCATCCTTCCCTTCAAGAGAATTTCTGTGCTAATTTTGCAGCATTCTGTCAAACTCTTGCTGAGATAGTATGTTTGAAACATAGCAGAAAATAAATGGCTATCCAAAACACTGGTCTACAATTTTTTATGTATGTATAGTATGTATTTATTTAAATGCTGCAGAGATTAATTGAGCTAAATCTTACATACTTGAAAGAAATGAATTGGAAAACAAATGACAAAAGTGCTGGTTAGCTTATGGTTTCAAGGAACGTGATATGTGTTATTACATATATATGTATATTGGTTTATGTACATTTATACAACAGATTTATAATTCTTCCACTTGAAAGAAGCTGAGCAGTGACTGCATTGTCATGTGCAAACAATGTTTTGAAGTAGATCTAGTAGTTCCTTTTGAGTAAAACTCATTCTCTCATTAATTATCAGAATTTGACATTTTGACCCAAGGCTGTATCTTGGAAACTACAGACAAGCAGCATTTTTGACTCAATTCTTATTGATTAGAGGCTGAAACTTGGTAGTTTCACTACTTTTATTTTGGAGGCATTTTACTTGTAGACCAGTGAAATCAGACATGTGTTCAGATAGAATATGGATACCTCTAAAACACTGCATATCAGCCATAATCAGCAATTATCATCATGTAAGTCAAAGCATGATTTTTTATCATTGTCTGAAGAATTTTGCTGTGGTGTACTTTAAACTCAAAAAATAACATTTGCAAAGTAGCAGAACATTTCAGACATTTTGAGTTGAATATGATAAAATGTTTGTTCAACATAAATAAGACAAAACTACTGAAACATTATATATTTTAGCTGAGAACCCAAGTGAAAAACTCATGTCATAAATATATAAAGACTTAATCCATATCATTTATCACCCAGCCCTGAGTAAATACAAACAGATAAACATTACATATATAATATATATCTATTTCATAATTTATAGATTAATGAGTTAATATACATTTTGCTAGGCTGGTAGGTTTAGGCACAGAGCAACCATTTCCACAGATAAGTAAGAAGACTTGAACCGTGTTCCTGTGCAGTTGCCTCAAGAAATGTTTAAGTGAATGATGCAAAACAGTCCAAAGTAAGAAAAACATTATTTGTTTTTGCCTTAAAAAATATACACGACCAACTTTTCTCTGCAGCGTAGTGACTCATAGCTAAAACAGAAAATGTCAGTGTGTGTGTGTATATATATATATATATATATATATATATATATATATATATATATATATATATATACATACACACAGTACATATACATATATATACATATACATATACACACACACACACACACACACACACACACACACACATATATATATATATACATATATATATATATATATATATATATATATATATATATATATATATATATATATATATACATATATATATGAGAATGGAGGGTATGAGAGAAGGCGAACAGCCCAGCTAACTGCTTCTGGACCCAATATCTCTGCAATGGAGACAGATTTCCACACAAAATCCAGGTTGAGCCTCGCTGGCTGGGGATCCCTTTGATACGAGAACAGGACTAATCCCTCTAGTTCTAGCTGCTGCCATGTCTTCATCCTCCCAACCAGGTGCCCTTTCATTAACCTTTGACTCGCACTGGCACTGTGTTTGAAGAGGCTGGTATTAAACGGGCTTATCCTAGATTGCTGCTGCTGCCGCTGTAAGAAGACTCGCTCAGTTTCTCACAGGTCTTTTAAGGTGCTGAATAGTACAACAGTAACATTATGTAACCCCGAGTTACCAGCTGGCCTCGGCATCACTCGGCTATGTAAAGGCTAAAAAGTATGGGGAAAAAGTTAGACAGGTTTATGACTCACAGGGCCGTTGTTTAAATGATGAGGTTAGTAATTATAATGTGGTCAAAACCCTAAACTCCTATGAAGCATTTGAAATTCATTTTTTGCCCTCTTTTTACCACAGTTTTCCCAGTAACTACTGTATATTTTGTTATTACATGTCTATGATCTGGATGATTAATGTGGATGAAAATGGTCAACTGTGAAACACTTTAAGTTTTTTAGAGTTTAGGAACACTGAGTATTTTCTCCTACATGTCTACAAGTACAGATAAACAAATGACATAAAAATATATAAATATATGCAGCCTGCTGTGGTTGTATAAGTTCTTTCTTTCTTTCTTTCTTTCTTTCTTTCTTTCTTTCTTTCTTTCTTTCTTTCTTTCTTTCTTTCTTTCTTTCTGTCTTTCTTTCTTTCTGTCTTTTTTTCTTTCTCTGAACCGCTTATTCTTAAACGTATCCCAGCTATCAACGGGTGAAGGTGGGGTACATCCTGGATGTGTCACTGAGAACATGTAAAAAAAATGTAAATAAAATGTGGGTTTAATTACAGCAGAACAGTGTCCATGTCCTGTTTATTGTGAAGGTGCCTTTTTGTCATCGTCATCATCAACAATTTCTTCAAACACCTTATTCTCCAAAACTACTGGTCGGATTAATTTCAAATTATATACACTATGTCCGTGACGTGCAGTGGGGTTCATGGCTGGGGAGGCACTGACTTTCAGAGCCAGATCTACAAATATATGGTGGCCTGAGAAACTGGAATAGAGAGAGTGAGCAAAAGGAATGGCCTGGGTATATGGGCTCTGCATCAGGTCAGCATAGGTAGACTGGCAGGAACTCAACAGGAAACCTTCAAAAAGAGCCATTTCAAACTAAAAATAAAAAAAGTTTATGGTCTTACCTTTATTTGTACATGAAATCCATCCATTCTCAGCTCAGAAATGTAATCCTCCATTTTTGATGAGGTGAATTAAAGTGTATAAAAAAGAACGAAGAAGATTATAAGTGCATGAATCTGTGGACTCACTGGCGCCATCTATCATGAGGCAGGGGTACTGTTTGCCTCCCCCAGTGATTTTTTCACTGCGGTTTTATGATTAATCTGCGAGCCTAAACACATTACGGAAATACATTCCATACGTTATGCAGATTATGGAAGGATAGAGCATATAATCAGAGTGTTTGAAAGCATTTTAACTGCGATATACAGAGGGACAGCGACACAATATTTTCATCAGGTACCAGCAGAGTTCATGAGGGGAGGAGACAGTTCTCCTGGAGGCACAGCACAGCGCTGCCTCACAACGCATCTCCTCCCTGTATTTGAACGGAGCATGCGGAAATTCTGCTATTCTAATTGACAAAAAAAATAATAATAATAATAACAATATTGGATTCGAACGGAAAATGAGTTGATAGGACATACCAGCTGACAACTATCAACATTTATTATATTTTATAGTCAACTTTTTTTTTCTTTTCAACATTGACAAGGTAGGCTCTGCCTCCCCTGCCTCCTCTGACTGCACATCACTGCACTATGTAGTTTCCTTGGGACAATGTCTACAAAGTTTGTTCACATTTTTTGAGAAATTTTGATTTTTTAATTTGTGAAATATTAAACATTTGCCTTACTTATAATGGTCCATATTTTGATGGTCTGTAACATGGAAATGATTACAAATGTCAGTGTAGTTACTATTAAGCACTGATAGGAAGTGATATTTGGACTTACACTGAATTTGTTGAGTTCTCCTCCAGTGAAAGTACCACCTACTTCTGTTGGGAGATTGATCTCCTACATCCAGACCACAAGACTCTTACATAGAGGGAGAACCTGACAACCTCACAAATTCAAATTCCTATCGGTTCTTGATAGAACACGCCAGTGAGATATAGGGTCATTGGACCTACTTTTTTGTTTTGACGTATTAGTTTATTAATTTAGCACTAATCACAATTCGTTTCTTTCTTGACTTCATGATTTTGTTCTGTCCCAGACGAAAGACAAGAAAATGTAGCTTTATTATTGATCATGGCAAAAACAGTGGTTCTACAGTACACAGTGGGAGCTTCACAGACGGATGTTGTCTTTCCACCAAAGACAATGTGAGAAAAAATTCAGCATCAGTGTCAGAAATGTAGTTTGACCAACACACAGTGTGAAGCTGCTAAGAAACAAGACATGATCCAAAACCTGAATACTCCAACTAGGAACACACCAGAAAATGACTGATCAACACAATAGCTGCTTATGTTTGCTGAAACAACTTATCTCAAGCTTTGTAAAATCATCATCTTATCTTCTGTTCCCTTCTTTTCAACCATGTCCACACTGTCTTCCATGCACTCGACAAAATATATTTTTCTGTTAGCATAAATTCTACTACAACGGCATCATCATTACCTCAGTTTCATTGATTACGTCTATTATGAGTTTAATTCTAGCATCCTTATTTCCGTCACAGCCTGATATTCTGTACATTTTTATCAATGTATCTGTCTACATATGTGTCGGACTCACATTTATTACACCCATGTCCCAAAAATTTCAAAATCTCACTGTATGTAAGAGCTTTGAACCTGACACATATGGCAATCAGATAACGTGTATGTTTTGTAGTACTGGGAGTGATTCATTTAGGTTTTTAGAATGTGTTGGATAAATGAAATAATCTCACATAAAGAAGGTGGGATTTATCTGAGTATAGCTTCAATTTAGACATATATAAACAAATTAGATGCAAATACATGACCTTACATAAGTCAACTATAATGAATATTAGGATTCTGTTACACAAATAAAATTCCATTACAGGAAAAAACTCTTTTTCAGGGCGCAAAAAACGTTATAATTACAATTAAAAGAAAGATACATGAAGTTAATAAAACTAAAATATTTAAAATGTTATAAAACACCTTAAAACATTTTAAAAAATGTTGCATTTATTTATGGATTCCTGTTGAATTTTGTGGTTATTTATGCATCAAACCCACTCTATTTACTGCTGGTTACTTGTGTGTGATGAATTATCTATATACATCTATATACAGTACATAACACATTACACAAACTGGAGATGATAGAGGATTTTATTTTTACACATATTGCCTACTCTGATATTGAACATGATAGGTGACATGATGTGCAGCTGTGAACACTGGATATAAAATGCCAGAGTAAGATTTTTTTTTTTTTTTTTGTGGTTTCCTCCAGAGTTTACAGCTTTACCCTTCATATAACCTCTCACTTTCAAAAATACATGCTTATTTCATCTTGGGTCAATGTTGTCTTAAGAAATTATTTATTGTTAAAACAGCCTGTGGATTCAGTGCTTTCACTGCATGTCTTATAGGGAATATTTTCTGCATGATTTCTATCTCATAAATTGATGACTTAAATCACTTATGCAGGTTTTTAATATACTCCAGAGATGTGTTCTTAAATAGTTTAAAATGATACAATAAAGCCTGAAAGCTTCTTTATTGTTTCCCTTTTTATGCTGCATGGTTTGACAGTGGCCATTTCATCTTAAAATGGAAGACGACTACAATTCAACCAGAAATAAGCTTAATATCTGATAGCAGGATAAACCTTTTGCATAATGCACAACCTCATATGACATGCTTGTTTTTCTTTCTTTTCTACTATGCGTGATTTTGAAATGGCACTAAGAGGATAAAAGAGATTTCCCCTTTGAAACTTACATGAGTCGCACAAAAGTCTTGATAGAAATGTTCATTATTCTACCTCTTTGTTTTTGCATGCTGCGCAGAAACATCATTAACCTCAAGAGTTTTGATGTACGATATGACGTCTTTTCATTTTCTGTCATTTTCTAACAGTGAGTCGGGTTTAATCTGAAAGCACGGCAGATGTGTATAATCAGCTGCTCACTTTCAAAAGGGAATGGGGTGGACATTGAGCACTGGGCCCTGAAATTACAATTTTGTTGTTCAATTATCCATGATGCCACCGAATGATGCATCTTGGCGACAGGCCCGCGTGGTCAGCATCCTCCTGTGAGCGCTGCCTCCCTCCTAGTTCTCTGCTGCTGAGTATCGTCTAATTGAGTGAAAGTGCTTTGTGAATGCCGCCCATCTGAGGATATTAACAATAATATTACATGTGTAATGACTGGTTTTGGATGACCTTTCTGCGTGGTCAAATGATTTACCAAAGGAGGGGGAAGCAATACAACAAAAAATTGCATTAGAAAGCAGCTATGCATGAAATTACAGCTAATAACACAATAAGGTCATTAATTATTTTGGAACTGAGCAAGTGTGATCCAATCGTTGGATTGAATTTTGAAACTAATCTTAAGAAGTTCGAGGGTGTTTGTAATTCCAAGCTACAGCCCTAGAGCCCTCCTTTCCCATGCATTATTTTTAACCCAAATACAGACTAACTAAAAGGGTAGTCCCATCACACATTCAGTCAAAATTCAATCATACTTGAGATATGGATCCGCCATCATTCCCAGCTTTAATGCTTTGAAGTCGTCCACGGAAAATTGGTAAACTGCTTCTTTAATGATTTGGACACACTTTACATT
The DNA here is from genome assembly GCF_902148855.1 of Sphaeramia orbicularis. NCBI lineage: Eukaryota > Metazoa > Chordata > Actinopteri > Kurtiformes > Apogonidae > Sphaeramia > Sphaeramia orbicularis. The sequence goes on along the minus strand of NC_043961.1, from coordinate 51,595,257 downwards.
AAATTTACATGGAAAAAAATATATATCAGAACCTCAAACCACACAAACATAGTCCTACATTCAGAATAATCTTTTTTTTTTTTTTTTTTTAAATATCATTAAAATGCAGTTTTAGCCCCATTTATAAGCTAACTCCACCTGCTGAAAAAGGGCTATGATGTCTAGAAAACATTGAGAAAGGGTAAGAGCAGGTGTGGACCAAGGTTATTATCGTTAATGAAAACCAACGAAATGACGAAAACTGGAATTGTAAAAATATTTTCGTTGACTGAAATAAATACAAACTATAATTAAAAGAAAAAAAACGATAACTGAAATTGTATTGTGTGTTTACAAAACTAACTAAACATACAAAAATTATGGATAAAATTCCCCTAGTTTTCGTCTTTGTCAATGTCGGATTGATACGAAATCAAATTATTTCACTTGAGCAATTTTAGCTAGCGGCACCATACGGCACTTGACCGTCCGTCACTTGTGGTTTCCAGTCACCTTCTGGTTCCCACTCTACCTGGAAACATGGAGACTAAAGTTGGGACAAAGCAGCAGAGTTCTGTGTGGGATTTATTTGAATACGACGGAGAGGACATGAAAAAAAAACTAAAATTAATACTAGAACTAAACTAAAACTAAGCATTTAGAAAAGAATGAAAACTAACAAAAACTAGCAAACCTGCTCTAAAAACGAATTAAAACTAACTGAATTAGAGAAAAACAAGTCAAAACTAATTAAAACTAAACTATAATGAAAAATCCAAAACTATTATAACCTTGGTGTGGATGTGGAACGGGAGGCGTTCAGGGTCATCTGGTGGACAGGGGTGTGTCGTTAATCACAAGGTTAGTTTTTTTCTTCTGCTGCTCTACCAACTAAAAAGACAAACTTACAAAAAATCAGTATGACATGAAATGTATGCACTGAATAACTTTGGAGCACTTCTGAACTGACAGATAAGCCAATTCATCAGGCATTAAATGGTTTAGCCTCAGTTATAAGATATAAAATTTGGCAGATTCTTACTCTAGGGCGGGTGGGCCACTTGATTCGTTTTATATAAAAATCCATGAAATAGATGCTAAATATTCTACTTTACATCAGTATCAAGGTGGAAATGCTCAGGATGATTTTGAAACAGGAGATATTTTCATGAAAAATAGTCCTTGAAAACATGTTTTAATTGTTGATATAACTTCAATATTAATTACCCATCATGGTTACAAAAGGTCAGTCTTTCTAATTAAAACTGGAAAAACAAGCACTGGTTATTTTTACATACGCCTCAAGACAACCCACGTGCAGTCTGATTACTGATCTGAAAGAATTAAACAGAGGCATGTGATGAAACAGTCCTAACCTTTTGTTTCCTGGATGAAAACACCATGTTCAAATAATCGCATTGGCTCCAGTGGCCAAGGCGACTGTTTACTGTTGGGAGTCATAGATTACAATGTCTTTAAAGTCCGGTTTCTGGGCAAGTTGACACTCCATGGAGAACACTCCCAAACTGTTTAAGCTCTCGTGGGACATGATCGAGCACAGGCAGGTTCTTTATGAGCTTCATTTTACCTGCAGCCACAGTCACAGCCCACGACTCCATAAAGGCTCTGCAGATCTACAGTCTATACGGTATTTAGTAGACCTGGAGCTCCAAGGACACTAAGTACAATGCACTGCACACTGCATTTTGTTTAATTAAGTGAATTGTGGAGTCAGAAACCAGTACTTTAATCAAAAGTATTCAATTTGTATTCAAAAGTATTCAACCTGTATTCTTTGCATGCTAGAAGTTATTCTTAGTGTAATGTGAAGATTGTACCAGAGTAGCTGACTTTTTTCCTGGGAGAACCACTACAAAAAGACACTTGCCCCCATGGAAAGTTTTCAAAATGTGGTGGACAAAAAGTACACGTGAGTGGAAATTTTGGACATTCTGGGAAATAATTTACATATTCTAGGAAAAAAGTTAAATATTTATATATGATAAACTACTACTGGGAAATAGTTGCATATGTATATATGTTGTCCAGTCTAGATAGAGACCAGTAAAATTTTCCTCTATTATGGACAAAGCCACAAAGGCAGGCTCTAACGTGACTATGGGTAACACTTTATAATAAATACACACTATGAAGCATTAGCTAAGCATTAACAAATACTGAATTCATTATTTATAAAGCATATTTCTGACATGAATATATATTAGTATATGGTTCATAAACACAGTTATAAATGTTTATTATTTTTCATTCATAATCATAATCATTCATCATTCAATCATGCAGTTTGTTTGATAATCCCATGTGCTGTGTCTTTCCTTTGTTAGAATAACTGAGACTTTTGTGAATCTTTAGGCATTGCCAACCTTTAAATCTCATTTGTAAATGCTTTATATACCACAGATAGTCTACACTTTAGATGAGCTCTCACCATATACTTAATTATTGAGTAGTAAGTGCTTTAGAACTACAAGAAATAATGAATTCCTATATTAATAACTGTTTACAGGACATCTATTGGAAAAGAAATGTGTGAGTTAGTATAAAAGACCCAGTAACATATTCACTAACCATTAGTATATGTCTGAATAGTGTATGTGCAAGCATAAATGCACATCATAACCGGTTTGTAAGTGATGCAATACTAAATTTTTAAATGCTGAATCCATAATACAGTCATTAAGCAAATTGTAGATGAGCTTATTAATGAGTAAAACATTTATAACTGTGCTTATAAACCATATACTAATGAGTATTCATGTCACAAATATGCTTTATAAGTGATGAATTCAGCATTTGTTAATGCTTAACTAATGCTTCATTGTGTGTACTTATTATAAAGTGTTACCGAATAATGTTCTAAATATGGTAAAAAGGGAAGGTCTCTAGCTAAAACCCAACCTATTTTCAGATATCAACTCAGTGTTTATTTTGTGTATGAATAAACACTTTATGCAGCTCCAATTCTGCTCGATCTCCGACTTTGACTTGACTCTGTGTGCATTTACATGATGAAGCTCCACTACATAGATTAGGGAGTACAGAGACATAAATTCAACATCCCAGAGTACAGTGTGGAAGAGCGCCAAAGATGTCTCCCACCTGCGGAAGTAAATTTTACACAACAGAATCTGTTATTACTCACTTAAAGTCAGATCCATAATTATTTGGGCGGTGACTATTATCATTATTATTATTATTTTATCTCTGTACACTACCACAGTGGATCAGAAATGAAACAAGTGAGATGAGTTTGAAGTGTGGACTTCAAGCTTTAATTCAATTTAGTTTAACAAAAACACCACTTTAACCACTTAGGATTACAACCATTTTAAGTGGATAATCTCCATTTTCAGAGGCTCATAAGTAATGGACGGACTAACAACCAGCTTCACGTCCAGATGTGTCCTGTTCAATGGTTATTTTCTAACAAATGAAGCAAATAAAAGGTCTGGAGCTGATTCTGAATGTTGAATTTACATTTGGTAGTTGTTCTCTGGAACTCTCACTATGAGGTCCAAACAGGTGTATCAACGCAAGTGAAGGAGAACCTCATTCTGCTGGGGAATAAAAAAAAAAACAAAAAAGAAAAACAACACTATACAAATCTGTGATAGGCTAAGTACAAAGGCTGAACCCAAAAGCAAGACCACAAAAATCCAGTAAGGTTTAGTGTTTTTATTAAACATTTTTACAGGGGTAAGTATACAACACAGAGATAATACAACTTCTGTGAGGCCACCGGATCCGGGGAAAAATGTCTGGGCTGCGGGTGGATACGGCAGTCGACCAGCTTGGCCGAGCCGGGAAAACCCCAACGGAATCCCCACTAGAGACAAACAGAGGGTGGTCAAAAAACAAGCCAGGTCATACACGGAAAAGCAGTCACACAAGCAACAGTACATGGGGGACAGGCAAACTCACGGTAGTAATCCAGGCGAAGGTCGAAGCACAGGTAATCGGTGGAGGCTGAGGTGATAAAGGGAGTAGGCAGAGACAGAGTCGGGTAACGAACCAGGTCGATAACGAGCAGGCAGGATAGGAACAGGCTGAATCAGTGGTCGAAGGACGAAAACGGGTCAAAAACGGCAGACAAACGAACAGGATCCAAAACGCTGGTTAGTGAACACAACAAGTTGTAGAGCACAAACTGGCAACTAAACAGGGGAAGACTGAGGGTTTAAATACACAGGAGGGCGGGAAGACAATTGGACACAGGTGGAGATAATCAGGGAGGAGTCAGGTAATCAGGGAAAGGTGAACACGATCAGGGAGAGGAAGTAAAGACAACAGACAAGACACATGAGGGAAACCTAACAAAATAAAACAGGAAATGACAAACAGAACAGACAAGACAGACAAAGTCCAGAAGCTGACATGACACAAATCCATCAAAATCAATGCTGGTACATTCCTAAAAAGAAAGAATCCACACGGCAAACCCAAAAGACCTGGAAGACCACGAAGGACCACTAAAGTGGATGATTTCAGAATTCTTTTGCTGGTGAAGAAAAACCTTTTTACAACCTCCAGCCAAGTCAAGAATACACTTGAGGAGGTTGGTGTGTCATTATCAAAGTCTACAATCAAGAGATGGCTTTGTGAACGTAAATACCTATTTAACAACAAGTTAACAACAAGTTGCAAATGTCTGGCATCATTCAAAAACAGGAAGGACAGAAAACATACAATTAAAAAAAAACAAAAAAAAAACCTTGCTGCAGATGGGCTGGCATTTTATAATCGAAGGACAAACAACATTTTCTTTATAAGCAGGAACATGTTAATCCATAGATAAAAAATATATTTTTGATTTGAGATTTCTATTTGCACATGTGGTCAATAATAATGGTCTGCTTCCCAAAACCTCTGCATAGTAAATCTTGGTTTTATCATAGATGCAGGCTAGTTCATCATTGGCTTACTAGTAAAGTTAGTCACCATCAAAGACAACATAAGTTTCACATCAGCACACAAGCATAACTACAGGAATCTTCCGTCGCACAACTTTAGTGTTTAGAATCCAAAGAGGGATTCACTTCCTGAACTTTTCAGAGTCTTTTGGCAGCAAAGATGTTTTCTTAAAGCAGCAATATTCTTCTGTAAGTACAAATACAAATTGTGCAAATGCATTTCAATCTGCCGATCTGGACTTACTGCACTTTTAATTGGACACACTTCACTCAGCTGTATTGGTCACCGGAAATACTCAGCCTTTAACCCATAAAAACCCAAAAATCCACCGGTGACCAAAATCATTCAGTGATCTAAACTGTTTAATACCTGTTGATCCACTAATCCTATCCATCCATGTAATTAATTGGTGTAAAATGCAGTTTGTCATCTTTTAATGGTCATCAGATATGACCCATTGGACGTTCAGAGGTTTCTGTAGTTACTGTGGAAACACCGTCATCTTCTACAACATTGACTCACTAATAAAATCCATGGAGTTGGATCAATGACAGTGGATGGAGACACTGGCTTTATGTTCAGTTAATGATATATTTTAGAGAAAAGGTTATCTTTTTTCTTCACTTTTCTCTGTTTTGGATATAATAACCCTCAACTTTAACCTGAGCTTTAAAGAACATCTACACTGAACAAAAATATAAACGCACCACTTTTGTTTTTGCTCCCATTTTTCATGAGCTGAACTCAAAGATCTAAAACTTTTTCTATGTACACAAAAGGCCTATTTCTCTCAAATATTGTTCATAAATTTGTCTAAATCTGTGTTAGTGAGCACTTCTCCTTTGTCCTTTGCTGAGATAATCCATCCACCTCACAGGTGTGGCATATCAAGATGCTGATTAGACAGCAGGATTATTGCACAGGTGTGACTTAGGCTGGCCACAATAAAAGGCCACTCTAAAATGTGCAGTTTTACTGTATTGGGTGGTCCAGGGGGGTCAGGAAACCAGTCAGTATTTGGTGTGACCACCATTTTCCTCGCACAGTCTTCTTCATGAATTCTCTGAAACAGCTTTGGAGATGGCTTATGGTAGAGAAATGAACATTCAATTCACAGGCAAAAGCTCTGGTGGAGATTCCTGAAGTCAGCATGCCAATTGCATATTCCCTCAAAACTTGTGACATCTGTGGTATTGTGCTGTGTGATAAAACTGCACATTTTGGAGTGGCCTTTTATTGTGGCCAGCCTAAGGCACACCTGTGCAAAAATCATGCTGTCTAATCAGCATCTTCATATGCCACACCTGTAAGGTGGATGGATTATCTCAGCAAAGAAGAAGTGTTCACTAACACAAATTTAGACAGATTTGTGAACAATATTTGAGAGAAATAAACCTTGTGTGTACACAGAAAAAGTTTTAGATCTTTGAGTTCAGCTCATGAAAAATGGGAGCAAAAACAAAAGTGGTGCGTTTATATTTTTGTTCAGTGTATATAATCAGTAAAATAAATAAACGGAAATACCAGATTTTCACTTAAAAATGCAAAGTGGTGATAAATCACTTAACAAAGGTTAAACATAGAGAAAAATGTAGTTGGGAACTGATGAAAAAGCAGCACTGAGGTCTTTAAGGGTTAAAGTGCAGCTGTGTAATGAATTACCAAAACTGAAAAATATGTGAAAAGTGTTTGCTGGGCAAGCATCTGGCTTCACCCAATTAATCTTTACGTCCAATCACACAGAATCATAAAATATGTGCAAAGGTAGATCCACATATCGTACACATACAGATCATATGTTTGTAACTGGTATAAATGGAGTCTCTGTTGCGTTGATTTTGACTTACTGCAGGTCCCCAAAACTTTATGGACATGCAGGAAATGACTTTGAATGCCTCTTTAAAGGTGCGGGAGACTTTCGTGGCCAAGTTTTCATTAAATCTGTAAAACCTCAGTCATAGCCTAAGTATCACGAATCTATAAGTCTTTCTGTGATTACTCACCTGAATCTCTTGCATTACGGTGAACAATTTCTTAGTGCCATCCACCATAAACAGTCCATGTGTTTACAAACAGAGCCGGTAGGTAACTTGGGCATCTTCGGAATTTTGTTGCGACATGCATTGTGGGAAGCGAAGGCTCGTGCAGCCACCTGCAGCGGCAGCTACAACAGACACGAAGCGGAAACAGCAGGAGCTCCCTTCCCTCTATGCATATTCCTCCAGCCGTTTCCGCATTGTGTTTGTTTCATTCATATATTATATCATATGGATGCGCTGCCGCTGTCAGGCAGCTGCACGAACCTCCTTTTCCCACAATTCTAAAGATGCCCAAGTTACCTCCCAGCTCTGTTTGTAAACACATGGACTGTTTATGGTGGATGGCACTAAGAAATTGTTCACCGTAATGCAAGAGATTCAGGTGAGTAATCACAGAAAGACTTACAGATTCATGATACTCAGGCTATGACTGAGGTTTTACAGATTTAATGAAAAATTGGTCACGAAAGTCTCCTGCACCTTTAAACTTCAGAGGCCAACAACAGATTCTATTTACACGTTAGATAACTCATGTGATTAAACTGTGGCGGAAGAGTGGTTTAACCCACAGAGCAAAAGAATATATTCTACTGAAGTGTAAGTGATTCGATGGGACATATTACAAAAACCCAGTTATGGATGTATTAGTACATGAAGCGCTGCAGAACATCGGTAAAGAGATGTAAATGTTCACAAATTCAGTTCATTTCAAAGTGAGTAAAAAGATACACACTGCAAAGAGTGTCATGATCAGCACATTGAAACGTACTATATTAATGGTAATGAAAGAGTTGTAGTAACACGATCACAATCAGTCCATCTACAAGTAATACCGCTCAGTCTTTTTGTGAGATAGATGATCTCCTCTCATACTGCAGAGATCAATAAGAAAAGGCCCCTCTACCCACAGGCGAATCTCTGCTCATCAGCTCAACACAATCTCAAAGTCTCCCTTTTCTCTCACTCAAAAGCAATGGCACAAAGGTTTTCAAAAGGAAGAAGACGGACAATGATGTTAGACTATGTGTAAACTGAGCAAAAAGAACGTCTCCTCAAAGTTTAATGAAATAACGTGTCTGAGGGAGCGTATTTTCTTCATCACATTATCAAAGTGGTGTCATACTGCCTCCACTGCTCTTGAATCTGCAGAATTTAAGCTTTTATTGGTTAGAGTTTTTCTTTTAAGACTTTCCATGATCTGCTGTCTTCTTTTCTACCTTTAGAAAAACTGACCTTGGATAAATATAATTGTGGCCATCTTTTTAATAAATGTTGGATGCCTTTACTCTCCGGTATGGAGAAAGTTTGAGTTTGTACGTCAAATGATGAATACTGCGTTACTACTATCGTTTATGCTACAGTATGCATTACAACACTTATGCTTATGTTGCTACCCCTATTATTATTATTATTATTATTATTATTATTATTATTATTATTATTATTATTATTACCTTTTTTAAAATTCATTTATATTTAGACTTTTATGTTTGTGGTATATTACTTTTGAGTGTGTTTAGCTGGCTTATTCCTTTAGGGGTGGAGGGTGGGAAGAGTGCAGGAAAACTGCAAAATGTAAGACCCAGTATCACTAAGTTTTTACTGTATCTGGATGATTTTCTTCTGTGAAATAAAATGATATATATATATATATATATATATATATATATATATATATATATATATATATATATATGTATATATATATATATATATATATATATATATATATATATATATATATGTATATATATATATATATATAAAAAATAGGAGTTTTGCCAATTTTGAGATGTTAACCCATGAAGACCCAGTGCTATTTTTGTGTCAGTTCCCAAATTAATATTTCACAATTCCCTTGTACTTTTCTTAGGTGACTAACTACTCTAATATTATGCTCTGTATTTTTGCAGTTCTAGATGAAAATCAGGTATTTTCCTATATTTAATGTACTGATTATGTAGATGTTCATTAAAGCTCAAATTAACGTTGAGGGTTATTATATCAAAAACAGAGAAAAACAAGTGGTGACAGGCACAACAAACCCCACCCCTTGCCCGTATTGTAGCTTATTTTGGCATCGATCCAGCTGACGTCATCATGTCTATGTGTGTGCTGATGTCAGCATATCAATTGTCTCTATAATTGTGCCAAGTTTGGACTAAACTGAAACAAAATTGATGTTTATACAGATGTGAAATCTCGCCCATTATAAATAAATGGGAGTAGAAAAAAAAGATGTAAAAATTCATACAAAATTCTTAACTTGACCTATTTTTCCTAAAATGAAACTATATTTATTCTGCATCACTGGCAATCTATAAACCAAATTTGGTATGAATTCAAGCTATGGTTTTGCTGCTACAGACATTTAAAATTTTGCCCATTATAAGTAAATGGGGGAAAAAAAAGATTTGAAAATTCATTAAATATTTGAACTTTGACCTACTGTTCCCAAAATGGAATGAGATCTATTGTGGGTCACTGGCAATCTATAAACCAAATTTGGTATGAATTCAATCAGTAGTTTTGCTGCTACAGTGTTAAAAAACAAACAAACAAAGAAACAAACAAACCTAACCAAAAACAATACCCCTTTCCTCCACTTCAGGGGCTGGGGTAATGGAGAAAAAGATAATTTTTTCTGCAAAATATATATCATTAACTGAACATAAAATAAGTGTGTCCATGTTCATCCACTGTCATTGATCCAACTCCATGGGTTTTACTGGTGAGTCGATGTTGTAGAACAGGGGTGTCAAACTCATTTCAGTTCAGGAGCCACATTCAGCCTAATATGATCTAAAGTGGGCCAGACCAGTCAAATAATACAAATAAGAGGATAAGAACTGATAAATAATGTCAACTCCAAAGTTTTTTCTACATTTTTGAGTGAAAAAAGTAAAATTCTGCAATGAAAATGTTTACATCTACAAACAGTACTTGAACATAACATGAACAAATATGAGCAACCTGAAAATTCTTACGAAAAATAAGTGCAATTTTAACAATATTATGTCTTAGTTTATCATTTATACACGTGCATCACAACTTAAAGATCACAGTGGATCTACAAACACACAAAACATTTAGTAACAGGCAGAATATTGGTAAAATTCCACATTTCAGACATATTTTGTAAAAGTCCAGTCTGTAAATTTAACCATTTTTTTGTAATTTTACTTCTTTTTTTTTTTTTTACACTAAAACAAAGAGGAATTTTTGCAGTTTTCATTATTTATAGGTTATTATGATACTATTTTACTGGTCTGGTCCACTTTAGATTGAAATGACCTAAAATGATTTTAATATCATTGATTGTTAATATCTTCAGAGTAATTTTCACATTTTACAAATTCATCCCACGGGCCAGATTGGACCCTTTGGTGGGCCGGTTTTGGCCCCGGGCCGCATGTTTGACACCTGTGTTGTAGAAGATGACGGTGTTTTCATGTTCACTACAGAGCCTCTGAGCGTCCAAATGGGTCATATCTGATGACCATGAAAAGACGAAAAACTATATTTTACACCAATTATTTACATGGATTAATAGGATTAGTGGATCAAAAGGTACTGAACATTTTATATAAGTGTATGATTTTGGTCGCCAGTGGATTTTTGGGTCTTTATGGGTTAACATTCAAATTTAAGCACATTTAAATCCATCTGAATCCTGTGTAGCTGCACCTCAAGGGATGAGGAGAGAGGAGCAGAGATGTGGAACAAAGGACGACCCTGTGTCTGTCTTTGTCTCGGTTTGTCTCCTCCTCTGTCCTCTCCGGTGGCATCGGTGGCCTCAGCAGTGTGGCAGCTTGTGAGTAACACCTGCACCTGTCCATCACTGCTCTGTTTCTGCAAGTTAGCTTCAAACTGTGCCCCCAAAGGCTACTTCCATCCATGGGTGATTTTCACTGACAACAGGAAGCATGCATTTCTCAGTGTAATCAAACCTGAGCTTCATTAGAAGTTCCATTTTTAGTCTAATGTGTTTTCAGAGTTTACGGTTAACAAGCTGCATGTGAAGTTAACTGCAGTACATTTACAACAATACTTATTATGCATATTAGATAAATAAATCAGTGAAAATACACTTTTGTCCATAAAGTTGGAATAATATTGTAACGTGAGGGTTCGTTGGTGGTTAATAGTTCATTCTTTATAAAATGAGACTGCAGGATGGAGACAGATTTCTTCTTACAAAAGTGCTTTACTTTTCACGTACCGTAACCGCTACCACAACACTTCCTGATACATCATCTCACTTGACCGAACCAGCCAATCAGGAGCTAACAGTACCTAGATCGGTAAATGTAAGTGATTTAGAAAGGCACATTCAACAAGTTATTTTTGCTACTTATATGCCACAAATGAAAATAATCAAATGTGTATATGTGTAAATAATAATTCTGCAAACATAAATATGAATAGTTAGTTGGGTAAACACTGTCAATGTATTTTTAACAAATACATGAATTAACTTATTCCCTGGAATTTATTCCATTGTTAAACCTTACATTCCTTCAACATAAACTATTTTAACTTCTGAGGCTTACAATATTTTCAGACACCTTCTTTTTATTCTTATTTATACAGATTAGTATCACCTCTGACCAGGTACAATGATCACATACTGAGTCCCAGTTACACTTTATCTTATCAAGAATAAATCACATTGTCACAGACAGCAAAAATATATATAGTTTTGAGGTGGCTCTCAACCCACCAGCTAGCAATAAAACATTGGCTACAAGCCCTTCTCAAAGTGATCTATCCAGAGTGGTCATCAGCCTGTACTAATAATACTAAGCTTAGAACTAGGGATGCACCGATACCAATACCAGTATCAGGTATCGGGTTTAATAATCAGCGTGTGTACTTGTACTCTTAGTTGTAAAAGTACTCCAATAAAACTGCACCAATACCACATATGGCAGTGTGACATTCACAGTTAAGTGCAGCAGGTACGCAGCAGAGGAGTAATATCAGCAGTGTGGAGATTTTTCATAATAAATGGTGGCGATAAAAGTAATGCTGACTTCAAGTGACGTAAAGACACAGATGAACGCGGGTAGAGTGTTTCATCCATCCTCTACCTGTAATTCATCTCTTTCTCAGGTACTCACATATGCATACCCAGAGGAATAATAGCACTAGAACCCACGGAAGTAGTACACTGTTGCATAGGAGGAGCCTTGGAAAGAAGATAATTTTGTTGAAAGCATGAATAGGTATTATGTTTTCAATTGTGACAAGTAGGAAGTTGGGCAGCAGAATAAACTCAACAGGATCACAGTTGCTCTGCCTATGGCTCTCACTCAGGGTGCAACTTTACAAATTATGAAAATACAAAAAAAATAAACAAAAAGGCCAATAAACATTGCCATACACATATTAAGTCAAAACTAATACTAACACAACAACCCGGCTGAATTCTTACACATAAAAATAACACATTTACAACAAAATGCCCACTACCCAAAATGCACTGCAGCAAACACGCCACAATATCTTTTCAAAGAGCGACTGTGTGTGTGGAAAAATTCTGACATATTTATGACAACTACCCTCATCAATATCAACCTTAGTATCCACATTAGTGTTACCTCTGTTGTATCAATGTGCATTATTACTGACTTTCTTCTTCTCAAAAAACTGTAAATGACTCTACACTCTCTATTATCTTACTATCCTCCACCTGAAATGAGATATCTTGAGTATTTTTTTTTTTTTTTTTTAAAAACACATCTTTAATAAAGTTTTAACACATTACACATCTTTTCTGGCATGAACTGGTAATATTGTGTGGGTGAGCATGAACCCCCAGAACCCCCCCTCCAGACCACCTCTGAATTTTGAAACAGCAGTGAAAGCAAATAACAAAATTATAATTTACAGGCAATATAAGTAATAGTGACTTGAATACTTCACAACATCCTTTTTTTTTTTTATTATTATTTTTTTTATAACTGATACATAATCAAACATCATTTAAAAAAAAAAAAAAAAAGCGGGTATGGTCTCACTTTGTAAGTTGTGATGATGAGATATCAGGCCTTGATTCTAAAAATTTTAGAAATTAATTCCATATCTTGTGGAAGATATGAGTTTTCCATTTAATTGTGTACGTGAGCCTTTAAACCTATGCAGTTTGAGAGTTCCGCAATCCATGAATTCAACGATGGACAATCACCACTTTTCCAATGTCTAGCTATAAGATGCTTCGCATGTATTACACAGAGGTTCACCAGCCTACTTTCATGAGTTCTACATGCTAAAGTTTCTGGAATAAATCTCGAGTCATTTTGTGCTAAGAACATCCTAGATCCTGTCTGTGATTAGCAGTGGATCTATTGTAAAAACAGTGACGCTATATGCTTGACAGAATTCATCGAAACAGTGCCAAATACAGGACCAAAATACATCTGTGTTCTGCTGCTGCGTAATGAACCATCCAGACCTTTCAGAGCTTACCATCCCCAGAGTCAAAACTATATACGGACGAGCAGGGTTTAGTTTTCATGCACCAAAAACCTCCAAGAAAACTTGAGCCTTTAAAAATCAAGTCATAAAACTCTTTTCTGTGCACTGTAAGCCCAGATTCTGTATTTACTAAAATGCTTTAATTACAATGTACTTAAATGATTTAAGTTTTATTACATTACTATGAGTATATTCTACTAATTTGTAGACATAGTCAAAAGTACGAAAAAGTTTAAGTTGAATGGATTTAAATAACTAAGTTTTTGTCACGACCACACCTTTTTATCTCCGTATTGCATTGTGGGTGTTGGGCATGTTGTTGAAAATGTGCTATTTTTCTGTGCAGGGGTTCAGCCGGTTTGTGGTTTTAGTGTTAATTTTGACTTAATGTGTGTATGGCAATGTTTATTGGCCTTTTTGTGTTTGTTTTTGTATTTTTGTAGAGGTGCACCATGAGTGAGAAACATATGCCAAAGAATCGCTTTCCTGTTCATCTATGTATATGTAATTAGCGTAATTTTTGGTGTCTTGTCAAAACAGATGCAGTTTTTGAATTGGCAAGTTACATTGAGCTAACTATGTGCCCAAGCCCCCTCCGTGTTATGATATTTAACACTGAATAAGCAAACAAAGCAATTTATATTGGAAAAGATTTAAATATAACCCTTTCATACATCAATTATGAGAACTTTAGTCAAGAATTTTTCCTGAGTGTTTTATTCCTTTTTAGGCACAAAAAAACAATGTGATTGAAATTGTTTTAATGAACCTATTTTTCATGGCGTTCCAAAATCTCCACTCAGCTGGACACCATGTGTTTAATTTTGGAAGCAAAGAAACATGTATTTAAAAAGCAGAAAGTGACATACGGTGTTAAAATGATATTTGCAATTTTTATTAGCAATTTATTTACACTCAAACATGTTACTGCAGATCAGGTTTATCAAGAACAGCACAGTTACAGTAATGTATGAATGTCAGTGTATTATGGGATGCTGCATAAGTGTCCACTGTGTTGGCTGATATGGAACTAAAACAAAGAAATCCATGAATATACAAGAGAACATCTGTAGAATAACTGTCCACTGTAGAGACCACTATGCATGAAAGGGTTAAATCAAGTTGGAATTGAGTACAATGAACTGATGATACTAAGTCTAATGATTATACAAAGCAACTGATATTGCAACAAATTTAAAGTTAAATCAACCTGGCATTTAGTGTGTTGTACTTAAAATAGCAATTCCATTCAAATCAAGCATTTAAGTTTAATACACTCAAGTTTTCATTACTCATTACTTACATTTTTTAAGGTAACCAGGTCCCTCAATTTTTTTAGGTAAACTCAACTTATCTGGTCTTACAGTGTCTCTGAAGTTTGAATCTTCTGACTATGGAGTAATTATTGAGCTCTACTTATATTGGACTACTTATATTGGATCATAACTTTTATTCCCCTGTAGCACAGTCTTACATTGGGTGCTTTATTTTAATTTAAAACACTTATTTATATTTCTTCTTTCACTGTACATTAGTGAATAAACATGGTTGTGTTTTTGCAGGAATGTTAACTGTAACTATGGCAGCAGTTAATCGTGAGCACCTACTGAAGCATCATGGGACGGAGCAGCATCTGCACTTACAGACTGTCTGTGTGTTTGCCATCTGCTCCTTTATCTCCCGTGATCAGAATTTTACTTGTTCAGCCACGGGCTTGATGTTTTTTCAAAGCAGACGCTTCATCAAGATGAGTGACAATTTCAGGTGCACGCTGTAAGACCGGATAAGTTGAGTTTACTTAAAAAATTTGAGGAAACCATTTGCTAAGGATGGGAATCGAGAACTGGTTCTTTTTGAGAACTGGATCCCAGTAGCTCGATTCCTTGGAATCATTTGCCTGCCTGCTTAATGAATCTGCTCATCGATTCCGCCTTCGTTTCTCATGTGCAATGACATCACGCGTACGCTGCATTGTTTTGGTCAGAACGTAGCCAACATGGCATTGAGGCAAAAACAGTCTAAAAAGACGACACCAGGTCCACTGGAACACTTGAAAAGCTTCCATTTCTTCAAAAGGGTGGAATCCCTCCAATCTGCTCAAACATTTGTCCACAGCATGTGATTTATTTGATTCACTACTTTGCAGTGCTTGTGAATCTAGCGGCAGGCCCAGTTCCGGTTCCGGTGCGGGCAACAAACGTCATACCCCCTCAAATACACGTAGGTAGGGGAAAGGAAATGAGGTGCACAACAACGGGAGATGGGCCGAGTTGAACTGATTCCACGTAGTGGAAATGCATCAATAGAGGAATTAGTAAAGCGTCTTTAGTTTCACTTTCACTGCCCCCCCCAAACCATGCCCAGCGTCATCTGTTATTATTATTTGGACATACTGTATATGCTATATTTTCTGTGCAGAGATATAAATATAAAAGACAGTTAATGCAAACACACCCGTTTGTACTCTTTTATTCCCTCACCCAATGAGAGTCGATAAGGAGTCAGATGGATAAGCAAAATTGATAATGGAATCGAAATCGTTAAATTCTTATCGATTCCCATCCCTATTGGTTGCCTTAAAAATGTAAGTAATGAGTAATGAAAACATGGGTGTATTAAACTTAAATGCTTGATTTGAATGGAATTGCTATTTTAAGTACAACACACTAAATGCCAAGTTAATTTAACTTAAAATTTGTTGCAATGTCAATTGCTTTGTATAATCATTAGAGTTGATATTGTCAGTTCATTGTACTCAATCCCAATTTGAATTAAATTAAAATATTCTGCAACATAGTTTGCTTAGTATAATTATTCAAAGCAATATAATGACGCATGGATAGAAATCAAGTAGGACATTAGCTTGAAGTACTTTACCAGTACAGGAAGAACTTTTAATTTATAAAGACTTGTAAGTACAAAGACTTGCAATAAACAAAGTAAATACGTAATGAACTGGAAAGCCATTGTTCGGCCTATGCTTCTCACTCATGGTGCAGCTCTACGGAAATACAAAAACAAACACAAAAAGGCCAATAAACATTGCCATTCACACATCAAGTCAAAATTGACAGTAACACCACAACCCCGCTGAACCCCTGCACATAAAAAGAACACATTTTCAACAACATGCCCAATACCCACAATGCAATGTGGAGATAAGAAGGTGTGGTCATGACTAAAACTTAATGATTTTAATCCATTCAATTTAAACTTTTTCGTACTTTCGACTATGTTTACAAATTAGTAGAATATACTCAACAATTTATAGTAATGAAATAAAACTGAAATCATTCAAGTACGTTGCAATTAAAGCATTTCAGTAAATACAAAGTCCAGGTTTACAGTGCATAAACTTTGACTGAAGAGGACGAGGGTGGGACTGGAGGTACACCTTGCTGACTCAAGTCAAAAAGTTGGATTATTACAACTTCAGCTCTCAGACTAATGCTGCCCCAGAGTATTGTGAGTTTATATTATGGAGTGTTATTATCTGCTTTCAATACAGTTCATTTGGCTTTTTGTCATTCGTTTGTTTGGCTTTTCATCTCCATTTTCCTTTATGGGATCTTTGAGTTTCTTGGCAGGAAAAGAAATAATGGGTTTTGCCTGCGAGAGTGTGTGTCTGTGTGTGTGTGTGTGTGTGTGTGCCTGTGTATACGGGAAAGAAATCTCATAATATCAAAAAAGCATCCAGATATTATGATATAGCCACTTGACTGAAAATATGTTGCAGCTGTTTGGTCAAGATAAAATATTTTCCACAAATAAAAGCAGGTGCAAAACCATCATTGCTTCACTCAGTACGCAGTGTAATAAAACTGAAACACAGCACAATTCTAAATCTCATAGCAATACGTAGAGGTAAATATAAAGTCAAACAAATCATATGGTAAATCAGTTATATATAAGAAAAGGAGATTTATGAGGAGTAGTGCTTATCTGAACACAACCTCAGCAACAAAACACAGGCAGACAAATCTATCTATCTATCTATCTATCTATCTATCTATCTATCTATCTATCTATCTATCTATCTATCTATCTATCTATCTATCTATCTATCTATCTATCTATCTATCTATCTATCTATCTATCTATCTATGTAAAAATTCTGCAAATACAGGCCCCCATTTCCTTTACTACAACCACATAATGAACATATATTTATATTCTGTTATGTGGCGATAAGTGTCAAAACAAACCAACAATATAAGATTAAAACTACTGTGTGGTGGTGTTTAACTACCATCAGCTTCAGTTTCCAGTCTGACAGGGCTGTCTGACAGTGAAATAAAGCAGAAAAATATTCCAAATACGAGCCACAAATTATCATTTTGGATGGATCTTCTGTCAATCACCATCTACTGCAGGAAAAAAACAGATGATGCATAAGTAGTTCATATAGTGAACTGGAATGAATTTGGGTTTTACTTCATAAACATAGACAATTGTCATTATCTGCTGCCATTAAAACAACTGAAATGGTCTCAAGTGGAACAGTAATCCCTCTAAATAAATCAATATCCTGACATAAATGAAACTCGGATGTTAGTCAAAATGTTTCAGGGTTTCTACTCAAAATAATAATGCAATAATGAGGTCTAAAGTGTTGAAGTCATTGTATTGAGTTGGAATGAAAGTGGCTGATGATAATTTGTACCTGATACATTTTTTAAACAGTAAAATGCAGCACACAAGACAATTTGACCCACTTAGAGCAGAGACGTGATAAATTTCACTCAAACTGCTATAATTAAATTAAAGTAATAATCATTAATTATATTTGCAAAGAGCGTGACATGGAACTACTCATTTTATTGCCAGGTATTTTAATTCAGAGACCAATAATTCTTCTATAAAAACTTATGAAAGTGGGTCAGATTGACCAAGGACAACAGAAGAACTAATAATATTAATTATGTCGCCCAATGATCTAATATGTAAAATGGTGCCAATAGCTCGTACACTCATGAGTTAGACAAGGACAAACAACACTACAAATGACTGTTATTGTTTTTCTTTTCTCTTTCTTGCTTTTTTTTTTTTTACATTTTCTCGTGGATCTCAGGTTCACAATAGTCTCTCCCAATTATTCTGCTCTGCTATCAGATGATAAAAATCTACAGCATAGAAGTGCATATCTGATTTTTCTGTCTTGTAAAGGAGCAATGAGTTGTGTAGAGAAAGGCAGATACATTTTCAGATGAGGTTTGCCTGGTGTCTTGACATTTAAACAAAGTGCGTATCCCCACAGAGCCAATTTAAAGAAAACAGAGGGTTGCTGTGTGACATACTGACACACTTAACCACTGTGAGAAGTGACAAACAATATTCACACTAGTGATCTAAAGGAACCGCAATCTGTGTCTGACATTTCTCCATCCTGTTTAAATCACACACACTTTCAGTGGGGTATACACTCATTATTCTGCTGTGGATTGTGACAAAACACACAACCACGCTTTAAACTGTGAGGCTGACATGACTGATCTATGAAGGAGTGTTAAGGCCACAATGTCATCAAAACAAATCTGATATTCCAACAATAAAGTCAGAATTTTCTGACAAACAAGTCATAAATATTCCAAGACTAAAGTTGTAATATTGAAAATTAAGACATTCAGATTAGAGCTGCACAATATATCGTTGGACCATCGTCATCGCAATGTACGTGTGCGCAATAGTCACATCGCAGGTCCTGCAATGTAGGAGGCAAATGAACTCAACATGTTCTCATCTAATCACCATTCACAATTAAAATCAGTATGAAATGAGTCACTGGTAACAACATTGAAAAATGAGCAACGAATAAGAGAAAATCCCCAAAAACAAAGACTTGGTGCTAAAAAGAAAAGCAATAGTTATCTGGAATTATTTCGGCTACAAGAAGGATGATATTGAAATGCGTATTCTGTGTCGACAGTGTCTTGCACCTGTTGCCACAACAAGAGGTAACACAACTAATTAGTCTGATCATTTACATCGGCTCCACACAGCTATTATATCCTCCTGAGTATTTTTTCATATCGCAATATATATGTCGCAGGGTTAAAAAAAATCGCAATGTCAGTTTTTTCCAATATTGTGCAGCCTTAATTCAGACGATAAAGTCATGACATTAAGCCAAAATGTTACTACAATAAAAACTAAACTGTAAAAATTTAGATATTACAAGAATATAAGTAAAAAAAATAAGAGAATATGTTAATTTATAAAGACCCAGTTCTACTTTAGTGGCAGTTTCTAAACGATTTGTCTCTATATTTAAGTTTTCAGAGGTAATTTGTCACCATTTATTATATTATTATTTGATCATTCTCTGTGTTTTGCCTTTTTTCAGTGAAAAATCAGGTATTTTCCTGTATTTAATTTACTCATCATGTAGATTTTCCATAAAAACTCAGATTAAAGTTAAGGGTTATTATATCATAAACAGACAAAACTGAAGAACAAGTTTCTCTTTCAGCAAAATACTGTATATCACTAACTAAATATACATACAAGTGTCTCTGTCCACCGTCATTTATCAAAGTCCATGGGTTTTACTGGTCAATCAATGTTGTAGAAGATGATGGTGTTTCCATGCTCACTATGGAGCCTCTGAATGTCCAAATGGGTCAAATCTGATGACCATGAAAAGATGACAAACTGGATTTTACACCAATAAAGTGGATCAACAGGTATCAAACATTTTAGATCAGTAGGTGCTTTTGATTGCCGGTGGATGTTTTGGTCTTTATAGGTTAAAATACAAATAATATAAAAATAGATTTGTTATATTGAAAGTCATAATAAAAGAAAAAAGTCAAAATATTACAAGAGCAAAGCTGTAATTTTAGAAGTTTAAATACTACAGGAAATTGTTAGAATATTACAAGGAAAAAAGCCAAAATAACAAGACTTATAAATTAAAATTACAAAAGAATAAGGCCATCATTTAAGAAAATAAAATAGTACTAATATAGTATAGTAGAGATACTACTAATTTAAGGATGTAACACTAAAAGTACAATCCTCAAAGTATGAATATCATACTATAAGAATAAAGTCATAGTACTACAGTTTTGAATACAACAAAATAAAAGTCAAACTTTTAAAGATATTTTCCAAAAATCTTAATAATGCAAAAATAAAGTCATACTATTAAAGATCAAAACATTATGAGAATTGAGTTGTAATACTGAAAGTGAAATTTTTTACATGAATAAAATCACAATATTTTGATGAAAATGTGAGAGAACAAAGCCATAATAATGTGACTTTGTGATTGTTTCCTCCTCTGCGTGGTCTGATTCTCCTTCATATCTTCAGACTCATTAGGATGTGATGTGGATTAAATCAGGGAGCAGACAGTGAATGCAGCGTCCTTTCTGGTCCATTCACAGCTGTATCCAGTTACCTCCACACACTCAGAAGATGTGGAAGCCTTTAAAAAAGTGAGCTGTATTTTAATCTCCTTTGAAAATCTTTCCCTCTGGCACAGATATTCTCTCCATGCTCCTTCCCATCGTCTCTGCTTCAGTGGGGCATATGATGGGAGAGGTTTCTGCAGTGTCCCAAGGTAGCCGATCTTTGAGAGATGACAAGCCACAAGTTCCATTTTTATTATGATTTATTCGAGCCGGCCCGTTTTCTGTAATGGAAATTCATTTGAATCAACGCCCCTTTTCACAGGACCAGTCGGGAACCGTACTGGCCATCTGTGAGCCAGGAGAGACTGAGACGGGCTCCATTTGGCAAAATGAAAGAAACCTTTTTTAATCTAAACATTCTCCGAGCATGAAGCACTGAAAACAGGCCTCAAGTGCCATTTCTAGATTTGTGGCTGATTTCTTTCCCGTGCAATACTGTAGTATTTCATTTTGCTTTTGCTTTAGGCATGTTGCTGACATGCTGGGATATTATTAAGCAACCCCATTCTCTAAATTCTGTGCTTTTTATAATATTCGTTATTTTTGCAGTAAAACAGTGTTTTCTTTTCCTTCATGCAAAAAGCTCATGTTAAGGCATTAGTTACATAACAGAAGACACATGAGCTACATCACCTCTAGAGAGCAAATGCTATCATTGAAGACTTATACTGTGAAGAATCAGATCTCTCAGCTTTTTTTAACCAATAAAGACCCAAACAGCCACTGGAGACCAAAAGCATCTACTGATCTAAAATGTTTAATACTTGTTGATCCATTAATCCTATCGATACATGTAAGTTATTAGTGTAAAATGCAGTTTATTGTCTTTTCATGGTCATCATATATGACCCATTCGGACATTCAGGGGCTCTATAGTTACCGAGGAAACATTGTTATCTTCTACAACATTGATTCACCAGTAAAACCCATGGAGTTTGATAAATGACAGTGGATGGACACACTTGTTTATATGTTTAGTTATTGATATATTTCGCTGAAAAAGTCACTTTTTCTTCAGTTTTGTGTGTTTCTGATATAATAACCTTCAACATTAATCTGAGCTTTTTTTTTTACTGAATTTGCGCCAAATTAATACACAAAAAGCATTTAATGTTGTAAGCATGATGAGTACAGGTACACTTTAAAATAAGCTTTGGAGTGAGTAAATATCTGTGATCAAAAATGACTACAGTTTTACATTTTCATCTGTGTGCATCTGTGAATGCTTTAAAAGGTGATAAACATGAAGACTACAGCAAATGCAGCGGTGAGGGCTGACATGTTCACAATTTCACTTTCAAAGAGCTTCCCCATTTTTATTTAAACTAAGATGAAATTTATTCATTTACTCCAATATTTTATTAGCAAATATGTCAAATTCTGACGCCCTCACTGACTGATTCACACAATTCTAAGAAGCATTTTTATTGATTTTTCAGTGAATATTTATGATATGCTAAACTCAAGCTGATGATGCCTCACACATTAGCCATATCCTTTTTTTGCAGGTTTTTCCTGGAAAACATCATGTACAGTAAGTAAAATTTATGTGGCAAACAAACCCACACTAGAGGCTGATCTGAGCTAAAAAGGATGAAAGTTTCAAAATGTGATTACTTAAATTTAACCACTCTGTCACACTGACAGCTGCTGCATCCTCCTCTGCCTCCAGTTCTGTGGTTCACCCACATTACTGTTTGTTTGTATCAGTCTGTGGTTTCGGGATTTAACTAATCTGCTGTCATTCAGGTCCAGTAATGGTGTCCTGTCCACTAGTCAGATAGTCAGTGCATCACACTATTTGCTTATTAAACTTGCAGTGTATAATAACTACAAACATGTCATTGTATGTACAAGACAGAGGTGCGAGGGATCATGAAACTCTGGTTTAGATCACAGATTAGACAGTGGGCGGTGCTGTGGCCCAGTGGTTAGCATTTCCACCTCACAACAAGAACTTCCCTCCAGGTGCTCCAGTTTCCCCAAACTGTTAAAAACATCTACACATGGGTTAATTCTACTGTCACCTGTCTCCTGAAACGCTGACGAAGATCTGGAATTGGTCTCAGAGGGTCTTCACTGGTAGCTCACTGCTTCTGATGTACACTATGTGCTAATTGCTAATGCTTGTCCAATGACCGAAGGGTCCGCGGTTCAAATCCTGCCTCTGACCGTCCACATGTCGAAGTGTCCTTGGGCAAGACGCTGAACTCTAAATTGCTCCCAGCAGGGCCTGGCTACTGATGTATGAGAGTGTGTATGAATGGGTGAATGTGAGGCTTTTAAAGCGCTTTGAGCACCATGAAAGTGTGGAAAAGCGTTATATAATGCTGCGTTCCAGGCTGTTTTTTGAGCCTGTAAGTCACGACTTCAAACCACGACTCACGACTTTGGTATGTTCCCAGTGTCAAACTGCCTGAGCACAAGGAATTGTGGGAGGTAGATGTAAACAAACCAGCATAGTGGACCATACGTTATTCTCGTTTACAATCATTTCTATTGCCAAAGGTGCTTGCTCTTTGTTTATTTGAGGAAAACAGAGAAGTAAAAACTGTTCATAAGGCAAGAAAAGCTGTTTTACCTTTTATGTTATGTTATTTGTAGATTTGGATACGTATTTGATATTAATTTATTCTTGCACTCAATGGACTGAAAACTAGCTAACGCTAGAGTAACTGCTGATTATGCCGAACATTTGCAGATAAATAATATCAGAGCAATACCTTGTTTTAATAAACAATTTTCATAAACACCACATCCATGGGGGCTGCCATTGGTAGGTGATGTCAGAGGTTGGAACTGGGAGTACATCAATCTAGTATGAGTTCACAGGTGGGAAGTCACAGGTTTGACTGCCATTCCAGTGTCTTTTCACAGGTAGAAGGTTGGAAAAACATGAGTTACGGGCTGCCTGGAACGCAGCCTAAGTACCAACCATTTACCATATAATGATGGGTAAAGTGCAAAGACCGAATTTACCTTACCATTCATAAATAAATAAATAAATAAATAAATAAAATCTTAAAATAAAATATTCACTATTTACTTGATCAAGAGCAATATGATACATGATGATACAAAAAATAAATACAGCAAGAGATTTCCTGATAGATTCAACAATGGCTGTTGTATCTTTTCTAAAATTCAATTATGTGTTTATGAGAAAAACAAACTATTAAAAACAGCCTTTTTTTTCCTCAACCAATAATCTCAAAGTAAACTGCTACTGGATATAGGTTTTTCCCTCAAATGAAATCAAGTTGTATACTAATTGTAATGGTTTACATCCCAGCTGGGGCACCGATAAGGGGGGGTAAACATGACAACTTCATGGGGCCCAGTATTTGTGGGGGCCCATAGAGCAGTGGAGGGGGCCCAGTGGACACAGAAGTTGTGAAAATTTTGTGTATGACCCACTGTGTATGAGAGGTGTAGAAGTCAGGAGGTGAACGTTGAAAGTGTGTTAAGTTTCATTTTCGTTTTCACAGTATCGTAAGTGATGTTGTTTATGGACCCCTCACACACACACACACACACCTCCCGTGCAAAAGAGTGAGAAGATAGTCAAATTCTGTAGGGTCCACAACAATTATGCTTTCATGGGGCCCATAATTGGTAGCAACGCCCCTGCATCCCATCTAACTGAAGGTGGAGGTAACATTGCATTCCCCCATATTTATTGGTCATTCCCTGCAGGATTAATGCTAATTGAGCTGATTTTTATTAAGGTAGGTGGAAAAATAGAACATGATCTCACTCTCTCCTCTGGAAGTCACACTATATGACCACCACCACGGCAGCAGAGGAGCTCATTTAACTCAAGTTTCCCTTAATAAATGTGTTCTTTGTGGTGTTTTCTCATGATAGTGAATGAAGAAAATAAAACTGTATTTCACACTTTGGTGATCAGTTTAGCCATCCATTACCTTCTGCTTATCTGGGTCCAGGTCACGGGGGCAGCAGTCTAAACTACGATGATTAAACTTGCAATTAATTCATGGTTGACCTGTATCCTGAACCATGCAGGGGGGTATCTGAACAGATAACAGATTGACTATGGTCCATCGCACCAGTAGTCCAAGCAAATACTAATGATGTATTTTCAGAAGTAGGAGAAACCGATTTGTTGGTTTTCTTTGAACCAGCGCAGAAAGGATTTATTAATGGCATTGGAAAGAACTTGACTCCGGAAACAAAAATTAAAAATAAATGAAAGAAAACACACTCTATAGTCGGCAAGAGTTTTTATGGTCAGTTTGATCTTCATTTCCAGCTTTATTGATTCATTACAGTCTGATGTTCAATGTCCTGGATTTATTTATTTATTTATAAAATTATTTAGTCAAAGAAACTTGCAACACTCTTGTCTTTTTATCCACTGATTAACTGGCTGTCAGCTCTTTCACGCCTCTAAGTATCACTATTGCACTGATCTTTAAAAATGCAATGTTGTTTGGTAATAAGAGCCAGAGCCAGGCCATGCATTAGCCAACTCAATACCTGCTTAGGACCCACATGACCACCAGAGGTCCGTGAAATGGACGTCAACTCAACTGTTGCAGAGAATCACTCCTCTCCTCAGTTTTGAGATGGAAAGAACAAAATAAAGTTGTAATACATGGATGTCAAACTCATTTTAGTTCAGGAGCCAGATACGTCCCAATCTGACCTCGATTTGGCCAGTAGAATACTTTACTAAATAACTTACTAAATAAAGGGAAATTCCTGTTTTTTTTCTCTTTGTTTTAGTGCAAAAAAAAGTTAAATTACTGTATGAAAATGTTATCCTTTTACAAAAAATGTCCTGAACATCCACCCGAAATGAACAACCTGAAATTTCTTCAAAAAGCTAAGTGCAATTTTAACAAACTTATGAGCTCGTAATGGTTCTACAAAGGCAGAAAACATTCAGTAAATGGCAGCTCAAACTGAAAAATACAGCTTTTAACTTTAAAACAACTTGTCAAACCTCAATGACACCTGAAGAATAATTATAGAATGAATAGTCTTACTCTGAGCTGTTCAACAATGCCACAGTAACCTCATGTATTTCTCTACTGATGAAGCTTGTCTCCCAGTAAACTCATGGGCACCAGTTCTGATAAGATTTAGGGTAAGTTCTCTTCGCTGAAGAAGACGTTGTGGCTACAGAAGCTAGGACCTTGCATTCCAATAGATACACGTCTAAAACAACAGTCATGACACTTTGCGTATCACATCCCAGCAACAAGACGTGAACTCACGGTTGGCATGTCACGTCAACAGGTGAGGTCCAATCAGAAGACGGGAGTCAGATGACGTCGCAAAGTCCAACCCATTGTTCGGGGTGGAGTCACCCAAGAAGATAATTGTCAACCACACCCGGTATTCAGGGCTCTTTGACTGGAGTTCCTGTGGGAGCTCTTGTCCAGAAAGACCAGCACTGGCTTTTATATTTCACATGCGATCAGAATAAATTCTTAAACTGAAACCAAGTGCATCCTGACCTCGTCTTTGGAGCTTCCAATCAACGAACACGAAATATCTTAACACACCTTTGACTGTCAATGTCTTCTGTGTACTTTTTTCACTTTGCAAATTCATCCTGTGAGCCGGATTGAACCCTTGGAAAGTCCGGTTTTGGCCCGCATGCCACATGTTTGACACCCCTGTTGTAATACATCTGACAGCCACTGGGTTTGGCTCCTAAAAGCTCTTGCTGCTATAAACTTTCAATGAACTTCTCTTAAAAAAAATGCTTTATGCTCTTTTTTCATCCATTAATCAGATCTCGGGTTAAATAGAAGCTGCGATATGTGCCACATCAGAGTTTGATTGACAGGTCTGCACACTTGCCGAGTTGGACTTTCAGAGTTTTGGTTTAATAAAACACATTATTTTCCTGATTGACAGCTCCACTGTAGATGTGGTTAATAGGTCATACTAACAAGACTGAAAAATTACTTTCTTTTGCAATACTTTAAGTACTTTACTGTTTAATTGAGTAGGCTGGACACTGAGGTACCATTAGTTCACCTTTGACCCCTAGGGCTCCAGTAGCTCCGCCCCTTTTGTGGTTAATAGATCACAGTAACAATGACTGTTAGTCAATATTTAATGTTTGCCATTTTATGGACTCAAAAATGCTTAAATATATGGTTGCATTTTGGGAGATTTACTCTCATTGCATTATTTTTTCTGTATTTCTTTAAGCATTGGTGTTTATTTTGTTACAAAGCCAACTACAACCAAATTGCTTCAGTGGTTTGTTGTTTGATATAAATGGTTTGTTTTTGCTACTTAATTAAATTTGTGCATATTTTGATGAACATGCCTCCATATTTTTGTTGTTGAGATTTTATTTAGAAGATTTTATTGTTATAATTATTTTACAGACCAAACAATATCAAGCACTCCTCTGGGAAAACACATCACACTTTTTATAGAACTGCTTTTTTCTAGAAGTATAAAACCTTCACGCGCTAAAATTTAGCACAACTATTCTTGTTTGTAGTGTCAGCAGTTTCAAAGATGCCACTTTTATAATTGCGGTCAATAGGGGATACGTTTTTGACTGAGAAAGCAGAAGTTGGAGAAATTGCTGTCGGCCCCATACTCAGCAATCTTAATACATGTATGCCTTTAGTTGTGTATTTATATCAGTTTCGTGTCGTGGTTGGGCTGTGGTTATTTCACCAACCCTTCAGTTTTGTTTTAAAAATAGATAAAAGTCCATCCACCTTATTACTTTTTGAAAGAACAGCTCAACAGGGCCCAAATATGGAGCTTGTGATATGCACCACTTCAGGCCCTCAGGTGCTGTCTGTGTCGATGTCCACGGAGTCTGGATTCGGTGTCAGCTGCAGTGAGACATCAGTGCTCAGGGCCGTCATAAGCCTCTCCGTAAATGTCAAGTGACAAAATGTGAACTCTAGGCGGCATAAAGAGGGACAACCCTTTAAAGGATGAGTTTGTATAGACGTGACAAATGTATCATCACGGTGTCACAGGGTTCATCCATAATTCAGTGCTTCGCCACTTGTTTGTGTCTGTGTGCATATGTGTTAAAAAAAGAAAAAGAAAAAAAGAAGGCAGACCATGATGTGCCAAGGGAAGGAGACGTATGGAGGAAGACAAAGTGAGGCGGCGAGTAGAGTACAACCTGGACATGTTCCAGCAGTTATGGGGGACATATTTTATACTTTGAACACTTCACTCTCTGACACTCGGGTGCTGATGTAAGACTATTTCAGTGTGTGTGTGTGTGTGTGTGTGCGCGTGCACTTGTTGCATGCCTGCATGCACGACCCGAAGAGAGACGAATATTAAAGATGATTTCTGTCGCTCACAAACTGATGTTTTCCTGAGCGAGAGAGGAGGCGGCGTCTGCCAGCCTGGCTGAGCGTACACTGTCATGTTCTTGACTGGAACGTCAATCACTGTTGGTGTGTAAGTTCACTGTGCCCGCTGACTGTCAGAGGAGCTCTGAGGAGACGTTCTTCTTCCTCTTCTTTTTTTTTTTTTTTGGCCTATTTCTACCAAATACAGTAGAGTACAATAGACACACACATGCAGTAATTAATTAGAACAGCTCAAACGTATGATTTATCAAAGAAGCCATTTCACAGTGAATTGTTCAGAGAATATCAATTATAATTGCTCTATTTGATCGAGAGGCCGCTCATTCAGGCATATGAGCTTTCACCCACGTAAACTGCAAACCAAATTATATGTTCGATACACCAATAATACATATCACTCTTTTTGACAGTTTATATGGTTTAAGTTGCAGAGGATATGAAAAGCAAATGATAGAGAAATATATGAATAAAACATCAGCATTGGAAAACATATAGATAGGGCAGATATGTCTTATGTAAATATGCAAAACAAATATCATTGCAGGGTATATACATAAATGGAATCTTCTCTAAGACTAGGCAGCGAGAGGATATGCTTTGAGAATGGAAATCTCATTAGTTTGATATCAAATAAAAGCACTCATCTGGAGGGAATGGCACCGACACTGCAGTGAGGGAGCACAAGACACAGAGAGAGAGTGGAATTTGTCTTTGAAGTCAATAGTGTATTTACAGGGGAAATTTTGGACTATTTCAAGCTGTTTTCATCCTGAGAATGCAGCATGTGTATTCTTCCAAAACTGTGACCCCGAGGTGCTGGATAAGGTGGTAGCATCGTGTATTTTTATATATAGCAGCTCCACGTCTGTTGTTATTTCATTTACCATAAGAAAAAGTTGTTCTAATACCTAAGAAACATTTCAAGCATCATGTGCTTCTTTGACTTTTTTTTTTGTTTTTACACCAACACTGTGTTAAACATCCACAGGGCGTCGATTTACATCCAAAGCACAGTTCCCCCCATGAAATATAATTCCAAAAGCATTATTCCAAATGAGTGTTTGACTAATGGCAACTCATGTGTCAGCTGTCAGATCTTTGTTTACCGCCGAGCAGCATCATTCATCCCATCACAGCGCCAGTCCAGTCTGTCGGGGATATGATCAAATAACATGCAAATTATTTTTGTGACATACAATCATAATTATGAATTGCATTTGCATGATGTAGATTTAGATTTAATTGTGTCTCAGGCTCATTCGCAACATGCCCTGTTGATGACAAAGCCATCTGACAAGTCATGCTTAATGAGGTAAACCGTGGCAGTTAATCTGTACAAAAACACCAGGCAGGTTCACACACGCCAAACGATTAGAATCAATAACAATGTCAGAACAAACAAGTGATCATCAAAGAAGTCTTATTAGCTTTTCAAGTCTGGAATGTGTTTCAGATACTTAACAGTGATGATGAGTGTTGGTAGATACTTGACTGAAATATCGTCCATTCAATCCACCAGCAGTGGACGATACAGTAACAATAGGAGAAAGAAAAAGTACATAGTGGAATTAATTGGCCTGGTTAATCCTTACCCGTCCCCCAAAAATTCAATTCAACAAAACATTCTACAAGTCTGAAATGAACCTAACTTACATATTTTCTAATTGTTCGATCTACGCAAAATAATAAATACTTCAATAAATATACTTGAATCACTAAACATGGGATATTTTGGATATTTACAGCTTAGAAACCTTAGATAATATTGGCCACGAACAACACTAACAATTCATTTTGTACAATGTCTTACTAATTATATATAATATATATAATAACCATGACACATAAAATGTTTACAACATAGAGTATTGTATCTTTAATTTGGCCATGTGCAATGTGCGAAGTAGATGTAGGCTATACTGTAGTGTTGACAAGCCAAAAGGCAGAGGATGGTCAGTAACCACAACATCCTTTATGGTCACAGTTTTTCATGAGGTCGTACAGTACAACTGAACCAAATGATTATGTTGATTTGGGAATGTTTATATATCGGCATATATGTATAGATCACATCATTAAATAAATGATTAAGTAAAAGTATCTCTATTAATGTACTGGTACTAGTGTAGAACAGAGCAGAATAGAATAGAATAGAATAGAATAGAATAGAATAGAATAGAATCTGTCATTGTATTGGCCTGTACAATAAAATCAAATTTGCTACATGGGCTCAATATAAAATTCATTAGTTTTTCTGAACCACATACTCCTACACAGGACCACAGGGGGGCTGCAGCTGACACTGGGGAAAGGTGGGGTCCATCCTGACCAAGTCACCAGTTCATCACAGAGCTGACATATACAGACAACCAGTAAATCTCACATGCACACCTAGGGGCTATGTAGAGGAACCATTGGACCTATAAAGGTGCATGTGTTTGGACTATGGGAGGAAGGAAGTACCTGGAGAGAATATATATATACATTTACACACATTTACATTATACAGAGTCAAGCAAATATGGGTGATTAGCATTAATGTCGCTAAGGAGTGTATTTAATTTCATTTATAGTGATCCTTTAGCTCCTTTAGCATTGCAAGTGTCTGATTAGTCTGCTTTAACCTGCAGGAGTTTGTGTAACCTCTTTTTGCATTGAGGAACTAAACCACAACAGGAAGTCCATCATGATAGCCCTAATCTGCAATTTTTGACAAAGACAAATGCACTACAATATACGGTTACAAATTAAGCATGTGGTGATACATTCACCGTACCTCTGCCTACAAATTACACACTCCAGACAGGCTGTTTTGGTATAAAAACCAACAAATACCAATACTAAATAGAAAAATGACCATTCTTACTTAAACTGTGGCTAATGCTGCTATTGCAGTGTCAAAATTCCAGCTGCTTTGGTGATTTTCAGCTCTAATTGCTGCTGTGTTTTATATTCTGTTGTCTGTTTTGATTTTATGTGCTATATTGTGGTTTTGCGTTTGAATCAATTTTCCGACTGTAAAATGTAATATGAGTAATCGATTTCCCAGCAGGACACAGGAAGGACATGAGATTTCCTGTTCAGCCGTCTCTTAAAATGATTATTCCTCTGTGCAGTAAATTTAAAAAGGCCTAGCTCGCTGTTGTCATTGCCTCAGGACATGCCTGCTTTTGTATAATACATTATTCACCCTGCTACAAGCATGACAAGGATCTAAATGATGAGTGCATCTATTTATTTATTAATCAGAAATACTGTATACATCGAACTTCAATAAAAAGTCCCCCTATCCATTTTTGAGACCACCGCTACATCATAATCATGGTCATCAGCAGCACCAGCACCAGCAGCAGCCACATCATCCACCATGATATAAAAAGCCCAAAATGGGGCGTGTTGTCACAGCTCATGATGGATTCAAGGGGCAATGCTGAATGTTGATCAAGGTGAGGCATGGAGGAGGCCCTGCTTGTCAGGGACCCGCCAGCATCCCCAGGCAATCTCTGCAGTCAGGAGATGGAAAGAGCACTGCTCTGAAATCCATCATGTGCCACCTACGAACGGAGCATTGATAGAGAGGAGCTGCTGTCCCCCAAGTAACAACATGTGAATGATTTGGGATTTCAGAGCTCTAGGCACAATTTCAGGAGGAATAATTCATTAATGCTGTGTGTTTGCTGATGCTGAATAATTTGGAATTTTTTTTGCTACACAAACAGAAAAAGGAAACATGTCTTAACCGCTGTACAAAATTAAGAGTTGATCTACAGATGATCTATACAGCCTCTGTAATACATAGCCTCTGTAATACATAGTACAGATGGTCATCAGATATGACCCATTTTGACGTTCAGAGGCTCCGTGGTTACCATGGAAACACCATCATCTTCTACAACATTGGTTCACCAGTAAAACCCATGGAGTTGGATCAATGACAGTGGATGGAAACATTTGGTTTATGTTCATTTGATGATATATTTTAGTAAAAAAGTCACTTTTTCTTCAGTTTTCTCTGTTTTTGATATAATAACTGTCAACTGTTACACTGGTCTACAATTTTTTAGAAATGATTTGCTTCAGAGATTAAATGAGCTAAATGTTATGTATTTTAATAAGATTAATTGGAAAATAAATGACAAAAGTGCCGGTTTGCTGATGTTTTCAAGGTATATGATGAAGTGTTATTACACATATATATTGGTTTATGTACATTTATATAATAGTTTTATAAATCTTCCACTGAATAGAACCTGTAAAGTGAATGTATTCTAATGTGCAGACAGTGTTTTGAAGTAGATCTTGTAGCTCTGAGACAAATATTCCTTTTGAGTCCAACCCATTCTCTCGTTAATTCTTGAATTTCACATTTTGACCCAAGGCTGTATCTTGGAAAGTTCAGCCAACCAGCATTTTTGACTTGATTTTTCTTTATCAGTGACTCTCATGTGGTAAAATTTCATTACTTTTATTCTGGAAGAATTTTCCTTGTAGACCAGTGTTATCTGAGCTTTTATGAGCATCTATATAATCAGTAAATTAAATACCTGATTTTCACTGGAAAAATGCAAAATTTGGAGGATTATTTTATAATAAATGGTGATAAATCACTTAAGAAAGGTTAAATATAGAGGAAAAAATTATGTGGGAACTGCCACAAAAGTAACTCTGGGTCTTTATGGGTTAAGAATGCCCTTGTAACTCACTCAATATATTATCAGAAATACATCTGTTACAACTGAAGTGTTTGTTATTTAGTATAAAATTGCAATGATTAACTGGTTAATTTTTAAATGATGGTCTTCTTTCATAGATTCATAACTTCTATATCAAGGTTTGGTTTTATCACAACAGGGGAACTGTTCTGTAAATCTAACCTAATCTAATCTAAATGTTTTAAAGTAACAAAACTGTATGTTATTTGCAGTTTTACTACAAGCACATCGGATTGCAAAAAATCTTGCAGGAGAGCCGACATTCCCAAATCTACACCTGTACACAGTTTGACCATCACATTATATATATACTCTGGAACATTAGTTTGAGTATGGGTTTTTATGCAAAAAAAAAGTAAAAAGTCTTTGATTCCAGCTTCTTGGATTTTAATGGTTTTTGGTTTCTTAACTTTTCTGAACAGCCTATCTTTCACTTGTGAACCAAGATGTTTGAGAACTTTTTGAGGAAACTCTAATTAACATTTTCACAATCTTATAACAATTTGCAAACCAAACAACTTGATGATCATTATTTCCAGCCTTTATTAAGGATCTCTCACTGTGATTTTTTTCTTTTTTCTTTGGCCTTTTAGTCTTGATTTAGCTCTGGTAAGAATTAAAAGACCACTCACTGACAAACTGAACCATCTGAATGTGATCAAGAGGAAGATGGATGATTAAAAACCGTCAAACAAAAATGAGCTGCTTGTATTTTTGGTGCAACAACCAGCCGATGTGAAAGACAGGTGGAGATTTTTCAGGCCAAGATTCATTATAAATCAGAGTTATTCCATTAAATATTCATTTCTGAAGTTTAAACCAAATGTTGTCTTCTGAAAGTAAATAAATGCTTTTCATGAGGAGATTTGATTTGGAATTTGAGAGGAATAATTGTAGTAATTTATAGTTCGTTGTGGTTGAATGCTAAAATTAGGAAAAATGTATTGTTTGATTCTTGTATTAAGTTAGTGATAAAGGTGTAAAAGCACTTGAGGGGTCGGATTAAATAAGTTTATACTTCTTCCTACCCCTTTTTGACCATGCAAAATTCAGACTTACACATACTTGAAGATCGATTCTGTTCACTTAAATGTTATTTTGTTTTTGTCTTAATTTGCTTCATTTTGTCTTATTTTTTTTCTTTGCAAATAAATAAATAGAACAAAATAAAATGAATAAAAATGGAATAAAAAGCCATTCTACTCCGGCATATATATACATATACATATACATATAGATAGATAGATAGATAGATAGATAGATAGATAGATAGATAGATAGATAGATAGATAGATAGATAGATAGATAGATAGATAGATAGATAGATAGATAGATAGATAGATAGATAGATAGATAGATAGATATTATGTATAAATTTAACTCTAACAATAACACAACTTCTAATTCACCAACTAGATACCTTCTACTCTGAGCTGTGTCTTATGGAAGTAAATCTGTGTCATTAGATTTTGAATTATAAAAGCCATTGAATTTCTAGCACTGAATTTTTTTTTTGCACTGAAATCAAGTATCTGAATCTTTTGCACCTGAATTTTTGTATCTGAATTTTTTAAATTCTAAATTTATGAACAAGGGTGAATTCAGAGACAAACAATTCAGATACTTAAATTTAGTGCAAAAAATCAGATACTTAAATTTAGCGCAAAGACAAATTCAGATACTTAATTTCAGTGCCAAAAAAATTCAGATACTTAATTTTAGTACAAAAAAAAAATCAGATACTTAATTTCAGTGCAAAAATAAAAAAAAAATAAAAAAATTCAGATACTTAATTTCAATGCAAAAAAAAAAAAAAAATCCAGATACTTAATTTCAGTGCAAAAAAATTCAGATACTTAATGTCAGTGCAAAAAAAAAAAATCAGATACTTAATTTCAGTGCAAAAAAAAAAAAAAAATCAGCAATGGCTTTTGTAAATCAAAATCTAATGACACAGATTTACTTCCACAGTGCCTTCTCTAATATCTGTTACTGAGAGAAAATATCAGACAAATGGTAAGCAAAAATGCAACTAGTAAATAATAAATACAAAATGAGTCATAAACTGGTCTGAAAGCTTTATGCATATTAAAATCAGTGATGTAACTCAATAACTACTGTAACCCTACACAAAAGTCTTATAGGGTCAAAACACAGCAATGTCCCGTCAGAGAGCGAACTTTAATTGATTGCCGTTCCAACAATTATTTCAATATAAAGTAGCTCCTTGTTTTGAATAATCCCTTATGGTTCAACTAAAGCAAAAATGGATTTAAAAGTAAAAATGTGGGCCATTTAGCAACACTAATCTGTCAAACTGTCTCTAAAATGTCCTGTCACAGAGATTTCGAATAGCG
This sequence comes from Sphaeramia orbicularis, assembly GCF_902148855.1. Classification (NCBI taxonomy): domain Eukaryota; kingdom Metazoa; phylum Chordata; class Actinopteri; order Kurtiformes; family Apogonidae; genus Sphaeramia; species Sphaeramia orbicularis. The sequence goes on along the minus strand of NC_043961.1, from coordinate 51,560,003 downwards.
TGTTTTGACCCTGTATTAAAATCTGCTGTATATTTGTATTGCTCAGTGGGTCTGTCTTGTGTTGAGTAGAAGTACTGTGGTTCCAGTATGGTTAAAGCCAGAACAGATGACAGTGTCTGGTTGTTACATTTAATCAGCTCTTGTACCAAGGATCCCCCAGAACAGGAGCATTAAGTGATGTAATGTACAGGGAGCTGGTCATTATGGGTAAATGTGCCCATAGCAGTGGTCTGTACTTATGGGCTGCAGCTCAACTGTAACCAACAAGTGCAGCTATCATCAGCCCGTCCTCTAGTGAAATCTGCTCAACAGTCTCAGTAGTTTCCTCTAATTATGTGGATTTGTAGTGACACCTAAAGGAAAGAACACTTTCTGGAACAGATGAGAAGATTTCTGGTTTTCTCCATTTCATTGAGACAAAAAAAAAAAAAAAAATTACGCTACAACTCAAAACTAGCTAAACACCATGGACTGTACATAAAATGTGGATGGGGACACAGATGTCAACTATTTACTTTCTGAACTGGCTCTTTGAAGCTATAAGTGACCATATTTGGACAAAATGTAGATGGGAAATGCAAGGGGTTGTTAGTATGGTCGTAGTCATCTTATTTTATGACCAATTAACCAAGGAAAAATTTTTTTCAATTAGTTTATAGATTATTTTCTCATTACTTGATTAGCCCTTTAGTTAAGTTATCAAAAGTAATTACTATATATCATCATTCTTTTATTTAAAGAATTCCTCCTTTTCAGCTATGATTCTTTTTAGTAATGAAAAGACATTAGTGCTGGTGAAATACTTAAAAAGTATTAAAAGATAATTAGTTTTAATTACACTAAACAAAAATATAAATACAGCACTTTTGCTTTTGCTCCCATTTTTCATGAGCTGAACTCAAAGATGTACAACTTTTTCTGTGTACACTCAAGGTTTATTCCTCTCAAATATTGTTCACAAATCTGTCTAAATTTGTGTTAGTGAACTCTTCTCCTTTGCTGAGATAATCCATCCACCTCACAGGTGTGGCATATGAAGATGCTGATTAGACAGCATGATTTTTGCACAGGTGTGCCTTAGGCTGGCCATAATAAAAGGCCACTCTAAAATGTGCAGTTTTATCACACAGCACAATGCCACAGATGTCACAAGTTTTGAGGGAATATGCAGTTGGCATGCTAACTTCACGAATGTCGACCAGAGCTTTTGCCTGTGAATTGAATGTTCATTTCTCTACCATCAGCCATCTCCAAAGGTGTTTCAGAGAATTCATGATGAAGACTGCGTGAGGAAAATGGTGGTCACACCAAATACTGACTGGTTTTCTGACCCCCCTGGACCACCCAATACGGTAAAAGTGCACATTTTAGAGTGGCCTTTTATTGTGGCCAGCCTAAGGCACACCTGTGCAATAATCATGCTGTCTAATCAGCATCTTGATATGCCACACCTGTGAGGTGGATGGATTATCTCAGCAGACGACAAAGGAGACGTGCTCACTAACACAGATTTAGACAAATTTATGAACAATATTTGAGAGAAACAGGCCTTTTGTGTACATAGAAAAAGTTTTAGATTGTTGAATTCAGCTCATGAAAAATGGGAGCAAAAACAAAAATGTTGCATTTATATTTTTGTTCAGTTTAGATAATTTAAAGTGAACTTATATGTATTTTTTTAATCAATTCCAACTCTGTTGTCTTGGTTTCTGCATGTTTGTGGTATAATTGTTTGTTTACCATCATTCTGTACAAAGTCCACTGGTCTCTGTTGCCCTGTCTGTCTATTGTGTTTATTTATATAACTGCTAAATTGAGTTTCGCTGCTGCCTTAGAAATCAGTTTAATGAAAAGAATCAAGAACATTAATAAAGCAATGATAATTACTATAATTTATTAAATCGGCAGTTATTCCCCCATGTGCTCATATATATTTTGAAGCACAGACAGTGACAGGCGACACGGTGGTGCAGTGGACAGCACTCGTGGGGGTGGGACCTTTCTGTGTGGAGTTTGCATGTTCTCCCTGTGTCTGTGTGGGTTCTGACTGGGTGCTCCGGCTTCCTCCCGCCATTCAAAGACATGCACTGATAGGTTAATCAGTTAATCTAAATTGCCCATAGGTGTGAGAGTGATTGCTTGTCTCTATATGTCAGCCCTGTGATGAACTGGTGACATGTCCAGGGTGTATCCCACCTTCACCCATAAGTAGCTGGGATAGGCTCCAGCAACCCCCGTGACCCTAGAGAGGATAAAGCGGGTTCAGAAAACAAATGAAGACGTGACAGCCTATGTAAAAATGTATGTTCCTTTAGAAATGTTTTATAACCAAGAACACAATTGTGTCTGATCAGGTTAAAACTAAAACATTCCATCTGAAACACTGATTCTCTGAAACTCGATAAGAAAAATTGCATATAAGTAGAAATGTCATGACCTGCACATTACTTAATGCTACTTTATCAGGTGGAAAAATGACATGGTCTTTTACGTTGGTGCCTTAAGTAAGCATTTGACAGAATTTTTACTTAAAGCTAAGAGGCAAATCTACTTCTGTGCTTTTATTCCTCTTTTCTCAGATGCGATGCCACTAGTCTCCTCTTCATGTATGAACCAATACAGAAGTGTGCAGTGGAAACATTTCATAAAATACTAAATACATATCATGGAAACTTTGCAACGTTTGATGATCATCCTCAGGTTTTGTCTTTATTTCTGCATATTCTGGAGAACAAACCACTACTACTGCACATGAATGTAAATTGTGATGCATTAACGCATTCTTCACAAATCAATATATTTGATTACCTGTGTATGATCAATGTAATCAATTGTGCAGACACATCTTTAAAACCCTCATTATGATCTAATGCTTGTTCACAGTAAACTTTACCAAACATAGGGCTCGATAGTAAGGCTTGCCTACTTGCCCAGTAAAATTTAAATGCCATGTTGGGCTAACCAGTCCACAAAGAATCAGGAATGTCCCGTCTCATTCCTGTTAAGATCTTGTAATTTGATCACTGTTTGTAAAAATGGTCCAGATGGGTAACTGAAAAAAATATCAACCCTTTATTGGGCAAGTGTCTATTTTTGGTAGTTTCCGCAATCATTATGGGACAATCCTGTACCTCAATGAGGTCAAGAAGCATGTTGGGTTTTATAAGACTAAGCAGTGATTCAGAGAGATTTTATAGAAATTTTGAACCTGTAAATAGATGTGTAAAATACTGTAAAATATTGTGTGTGTTTACTTTTTAGCAAGTGCTGCTAAGCAAAGGAGGGTGACTGTTGTCACACCAACTGCATAGCATCTTGAGATGTTCAGGGAGAGCACCTTCAGCCACAGACTGATTCCCTTCGGTCCAGGACTGAACGCAGCAGGAGGTCCTTCCTGCCAGCTGCTATTAGACATTTTAATATTGCTGAGCGATAATTATTGTATGCTGGGCATATTTACAGGTGTTTTATCCTAATTTTTCCCTTACTTTTACTGTACATATTATATATTTCATATCTTTTATTCTTTTTATCACTTCTTACCTTGTGTCTCCAATGTTGGTTGTCTGTTGGGATGGGTCAGTGTGTTTTTACTGCTGTCATGACCAAATAATTAATAAAGTATCTATCTATCTATCTATCTATCTATCTATCTATCTATCTATCTATCTATCTATCTATCTATCTATCTATCTATCTATCTATCTATCTATCTATCTATCCATCCATCCATCCATCCATCCATCCATCCATCCATCCATCCATCCCTCCCTCCCTCCCTCCCTCCATCCATCCATCTATCTATCTATCTATCTATCTATCTATCTAGGAGGTAGATGATGATGTCCAATAACACACTAAGGTTTTCAGTGAGTGCCCTATAAAGTGTTAATACTGAATCCTGTAACATTTGTGTAAAAAAATTATTGGTCTTGTCAACAAAACTTATTAACCATACCTTCAGTCAAGCTGTGTCTCAATAAATCCCATTTTAACAAACAAACAGAAGCTCTGAAAAGTCTGGCAAAGTCAGGCAGGTGAGCTGTCAATCACATCTGTCAATCAAATGTCAATACAGTGGAAATACAAGTAATTATAAGAACCATCACAGACAGTCCAAGTAAAGTGAATGACCCCTGTAGAAATACTGCAAAAGTATATTGAACAGAGAAGTTCATTATTAAGGTGGAGCCAGAAGCCAGTGGTCATCACTGGTATTAAAGTCTGTACAAACTCTGTAAGAACACAGAAATGTGTTTGTTTTCTCAAAGTGGAAAGAACATTGTTAGTTCTGGTCAGGATACTTCATACATTATGAGAAATTCACATGCAGAACTTGTGGGAAATCATTTGCTTTTCTGCATTAATCGCACCCACTTCCAGTTTCTGACCAATCACAGGGTTAATGTCAGACACCACACTTGCAGAGTATTTACAGGTCTTTACATTTTTAGATATTTCTGCAGTGACTTCACTTTCAAACTGTGTTTTATGCAGAAATAACAGATGAGAGACTGTGGTGATTTACTAGAGAGTCAAGTATTTAACAAAGCTGTGTAATAAGTTTAAATAAAATGAAATTACAGTGAGTAACATCTTTATTGTCAACATAATTACTCCAATTAAATACAGTTTAGTTTAATTTACTATTTTGTTCTGAGACACACATTTATAACTTACAGACCATCACAGGACAGTATCAGCTTAATGTTCAAAACACTGCCTCTTACCACTGAAAAACTGTAGCTCTCATGTATTTTAATGGTAAACTTTGGTAAGTATTTTGGGATGGATATTAAAGTAGTGTACGCTGAATGTATCCCTCTCATGTGTCCAATAAATGCATGTGGTTGAGGGAACAGTTAAAGAAATTGTTTCTGTGATGGTAAATTAAATTTTCTGTGGGTCCATGGAGATGCTTCCTTTTGCTTCCAGGTCTGTTATTCTTACATTGCTGGTGAATGTGTTGCATTCTGTATCTTGATGCAATTTAAAGTCAAAACACTTCCTAAGCCTTAGACACAGACAAGCCTCAACCTAAACCAAGATGAGCAGAGCAGGTTGGCGGCACAGATGACAGACTCTGTGAGTATTCACTGCAATTACAGCACGTGAAATATCACGCAGATGGAACAAACCCAGATCAAAGCATGTAATTAACCATCAGAGGACAGTTTCTAGTGAGGGAGGAGAGTCAGAGATTAAGGGAGTTGGGGAGGATTGCAGCGATCATGGCCGCGAGAAAAGCAAGCATCCTGCACTCCAATATTCAGCGTGCGTGGGTATATGAGCATCTAAATATGAGTGCAATCTGGGTGTGTACATTTTCTGACAAAACTCAAGATTTGCTGTGAAATGTATTTTTCAAAGAGTCGATATGAAAATGACGATATGGTACGGGCAAAAATACTTTTCTGTGAGTCATGAATGAGTGATGAATTATCAAATGCCACCCTGCAAAATTTCCCAGGTGAGCTGAGCAATGACTCACTCATTTCCTGCATAAAAATAACAAATTCAACCTCTACACTAAAAGTGTAACCTTAAACGGGGGGGGGGGGGGGGTTAAAAAAAAATGCATCGGGTTTGGGACTAGCGCTCAAGGTTGAGGTTGTCAATAGAGTCGCAGCATTGTTAGGCAGAGGAGGGAGAGGAGCCGGCCAGAAATAGCATGGAGTCCAAACCATTGTCATGAAAGTCGTCTCCATTTCCCATGGGTCGCACAGACAGATAGAGATCTGAGAGGCAGCGCCTTGATAAAGATCACAGATTGACTGGGAAACCTCCCCCACGATTTAATTGAAGTCAAACCAAGTCACAACATCTTAGATCTAAAAGATGACCCCCAACAACACTCAATTTTTCATTCCCCATTTTTATCAGTTTGCCTCTCCAGCTCATACTTAGAGTTGAAATTCAGACTAATTCCACTGACATTGTGTATTTCAATAAATAAACGGATAAAACTCCCAGAATGCAGCTGCTCTGCCATTGATCTGCCTGACGAGTGCCTGGAAACTCCAGAAGTGAAATCATAAATCTCCACCATTACTGTAACAGGTTATGTTTTGTTCTTTTTAGACGTGCCTCTGAAAATCTTTTTTTTTACAAACTATGTAATACAAAGGATCACTCCACTGGTTTGGCATTGAACTTAAAGAGAGAGAGGCCTTGGGCGAGTTCAGTCAATGAGGCTCAGGCTACAATATCCCAACTTTAAAACAGTCAAGCTATGGATGTTTATTTCAAAATTCAAGATTCTTTATTGTCATTCAACATATGACATGTAGAACAAAATTCGGATCCACAGGATTGATAGTGAACTAAGGTATATTTAAATAGACACAAATACGCCTTTTTTTTTTTTTTTTTTTTTTAATAAATAGAAAACAACAGAAGCAAAGTGCAGACAATATAATAATAAATAATGGGCACAGAGGGTGAGGAGAAAGTGACTGTAAAATGTACTGTACATGTAAAAACTAGTGCTGGGCAGTGATTAAAATTTTTAATTGCAATTAATCGCGTGGATTACTGTGATTAATCATGATTAATCACATAGTTATATGGGGGGGGGGTTGCTGGCATCAACAGCGTGTATGCCTTTAAGTGATATTTCAGACTGGAAGTACTCCAGTGATAAAAAATAATTCCGCATTGCAGTGCTTACAAACAACTTTGGCCTTCTCAACCCCACCATCTGAAGACATTTAAAATGAAAATGTCCATGTAAAAGACCGGTTCTTTTCTCCATGTTTATGTCCACACCAGTTTATTTCCGGTTGTGAGTGATTGACAGGAGGCTTAATCCCACTAATAAGTACTTATACTAATAAGCCCAATAATATGTGATGTTCAGTTATTCAAAGCAAGCAAAGGGGGCCCTCTAGTGGTCGGAATAAATTGCACTAACGTATGTTTTGTACTTGCGGTGTTCCCGTAGCCAGTTCGGACATAAGAAGGAACTAACAGACACGTTTCTTTCACTCTGTTTGTATGGCCCGAAAAACGTTTGCCTGTGAGTATTTTATGTTCAGTTGTTGTAAGAATGAATAGTATAAAATATCTCTGATGTGAACCTTTGTTGCTGGATAAAAAGACGTAAATCTTAAGTTCATCTGTAAATGCTAATCGTTAGCGTGTCTATGGATTTTCCCATTCAAGTTAACATCAAGCTAGCAATCTTTTTCCCATTCATTTAAATGTATAATGCCATGTAAATGTACTAAGGCAATGAACAGAACTGAGACATATTTTGTTTGTATGTTACAGTTTTACAGTGAGTCTCAAGTAAAAGATTTGGAGAGAAGTTTTTAGCGTCCGGCTTTTCTTGGGAAACCTGTTGTCTATCTGCCGAGCTAATCGCTGCACACACACAAGCAGGGGCAGAATAATATGAGTTAGCATAAAACGGCATTAACGTGAGATTAAAAAATTGTCAGCGTTATTTAATGAATGCGTTAACGTGGTATTAACACATTAACTTGCCCAGCCCTAGTAAAAACATATTATTGCACATTGTAATTGTGATAAAACTGGATGAATTTTGCTCTGTGTTTTTGTATTGCACATAAATTAATGAAACGGCGCAGTGTGAGTTATTGTTCAGTTATAGATTGAGTTGTATCTTATTGCATCCGGGAAGCAGCTGTTTCTAAGCCTGGTGGTTCTGGCTCTGATGCTGCGGAGTCTCCTGCCCGATGGCAGGTGGACAAACGGGCTGTGTGCGGGGTGGGTGGGGTCCTTCATTATCCGTGTAGTCCTTCTCCTGCTCCTGCTGCTGTAAATGTCACTGACTGTGGGTCGGCTGCTGCCGATGGTCCTCTGTGCAGACTTCACTACTCTTTGCAGAGCCTTTCTGTCTGCAGCTGAGCAGCTGCTGTACTGCACAGTAATGCAGCAGGTGAGGATACTTTTTGCTCTTAACACAGACCTGTTCAGTCCGGCCCACTTCAGTCTCTGGAGGAGGACAAGGCGCTGGTGGGCCTTCTTTATAAGACAGGAAGTGTTCGTGTTCCAGGTGAGACAATCAGCGATCTGGACTCCCAGGTATCTGAAATCATTTATTTATCTTATGTATAAAAATTTAACTAATTAATCCAACAGTTTGCTGTGCTTAACTATTTTGCCTTCTAGGCTTGACTTTATAATAATGGATATGACTGAATTAACGAAGAATCAATGAAAAGGAAAAGGGAAGATTTACAGGGATTTAGAGGGATCTAATTACACAAATGGAATATGATATTCATCATTATGTTATCAGTAGTGTGCAATTACCTGCAAATTACCTTAGAATGAGCCATTTGTCTAAAGCAATAATCTTTCAGTTTCTCACAGATGTCTCTACTGTAACTAAGAATGGGTTTCATCTTTTTCCAGTTTATGTTACATGGCATAGAGCATTAAGGTAGATTATCTTCACCTACTATGTAATAGTGTCGACCAGAGTTAATATACCCTGAACTCTAAACCACAGAATGGACCAAAACACTGGCTCTAATCTGGGACATTTGCATTGTTAGCATTTATCTCACACACAGTCACAGTGAGATGAGGGCAGAGCAGTGTAATCTAAATGCCACCATTAGATGTCACTAATTATTACACACTGAACTGAGGACATTGTTTCCTAAGATCAGTGTACAAAGGATCAGTGCAGGTCAAATGCAACTGCAGCTAAATGTATGTCAGAGTACGATGGTAGTGTTCATCCATTATTTGGTTTCAGAGAACAGCAGAATATTCCTTTGGAAAATGTAGCGCATGTGGATTGTACTGTAGCTGAGCAAAGAAAGAATTCTGCCACTCTTCTAAAAACAGGTTAGCAGCCACAGGAAGTAAATTGACTTTTTTCCCAAAATACTCCAAATATATATAGTGTTTTGAAAAAAAAAAAAAAAAATAATAATAATAACACAAGCATTTGATGGTCAGTGAATTTGTCACCTCACAAAAACTCACAAGCACCACATTAAAATGTTTATATAATAAAAGCTCTGTAAAGCGATGAAGAGATTCTGTCCAGTGAAATGCTAAACAGATTTTATTTTGAAACAGCAAAGGAAGTATTGTGTTTGTAGGAAAGCTTATTGTACTACTTTTAACATTGGGAACACAAAGGGTTTAAAAATGAGGATTTTTTTTCTAAATAGGACCATTTCTACATAGGCCTGACTCTAACACCAACCTCCTTCAAATAAAGGCTTGGTACCTTCTGCAGCTCAGCTAATATTTAAGTAAATTCATTCATTCATTCATTCATTCATTCAAAATAAAAGCCCCCAGTCTTGTGTTTTTATTGTGGACAAATACAGTTAGTCTAAATGAAGACCCTGGTGCTAAAAGAACTGAAGTCACAATAAAAGTCTGTTAAAATATTTATAGGGTGGACTTAGCTAAACAAAAACAATGTTACATACACATGTTTATGCTCAACTTGAATTGTCCAAAAATGTGACTTCAGTATTTTCAGCCCCAGGGTCTTCAAATAGTGGAGGGATATAAAATCTACAAGTATGACCAAGTCATAAAACTGTATCTTTATTCATTATTCTCTTTGAACTATTCAGTATTTACCTCTGGCCTTTCAAAGTACAATGTTCACGCTAAAATCTATGCCTTTGCATTTTATTGTCCATGGTTTGAAAAATATGTCAGTGACTGAATATTGTAGAAGACTGTCATAAGATAACCCTGTAGGCACCCTGTTTTTTTTTATAATACTCAATTTTGATATACAGATTTCAAAAAGCCATCTGTTTCATTCAGTTATGTTGTTTGTCGCAATATTGCGACTTTGGTGCTTAAAGGGTAACTTGTCCTAGTTGTGCATTTAGCATAAAAGCTTCCATATTTCAGAGTGCTGTGATGCTTACAATGAATTACATTAAATGTAAAGTTAGTGATATGAAGTTTATGAAGACAGACTGTTCCTTTGTGGTTCTCAGTTTGCAGTATCCGATCAGACATGTCTGTACTTTACTCACTTGACTGCTTTATTTATCTTCTATGCATCTTTTGTTGCGATGTTTTTCTCTCCTGCTGCAGGGTCAAAACACCTGTCTCTGCTCACGCTTTTCTCTGACAGTTATTCCTACTTTATCCATCGATGTTGTCAAACAAAGTAACGTCTGACATCCAGTCAGTCATGTATTACTGCTGTCACATATTCAGTCCCTAATCTTAATTACTTACTGTACACAGCCGGAGCCCACTTGGACTGACTGCGCTTGGGTTCAGGGGTGTCCTCATGGTGGGACACAGCTCCCGTTGTCTCTGTTCAGAGCTGTCACGGTGGGACAAGCAGTATGTGATTGATGCATTTCCCAGAGTGTCGGATTGTTCTGCTGAGTTGCCTCATGCACCAATAATGACACATGATGGAAACCCCTGTCAGTGAGCCATGATAGGAAATGAAGATGGATGGCGTCTTGGATGGGCAGTGATTTTGTCGAGCGGGAAGTTAAGTAACGTTTTTGTAGTGATAATCTTGCACAATAACTGCCTGCAGTGCAGCATTTAGAGGTACTATGACAAACATTCTTGGCAGCGCTGAAGCAAAATTCTGAAGCGCTGGTTATGTTTTGTCTGTATACTGTGTGTATTTTTTCCACTTTTTTTTACTTAAATGCAAAGAGAAACATGAAGTTCAACACAAAAAGATACAAGAAAAAATTCTGTACAATAAAGCAAAGAAAAAAAAACAGAACAGAGTCAAATAACTGAAGAAAAATTAAAAATGGGATGCCACTGGAACATTAACATCATCGTTGGTCACATATAGTCAGACCAATCTCTAACTTCAGTTTAACTGGACAAAATACAATAATACAACACCTTGAAATACATTAAAAGTATACATGTACAATAAAAAAAAAGCAATACATAAAGTAATGTAATAACAAATACCTTCACAGTGTCACAACAATCTTCTCTCCACATTGGCTGACAGCTTTGGGTGGATCAGCCAATGGCAGAGAGAGTGTGACCTGATAATAGCACATCATGACTGGTGACGAGGAGGACGGAAAAAGATGTGACATTCAGTTGCACGCCGGGCATGGACATTAGTGAAAAACACAGTCTCCTCTTAGAACTGCATTTTGAATCACTTATATATATATATATATATATATATATATATATATATATATATATATATATATATATATGCACATACCATATACACTCATTTATATAGAAATAATCAATGTATAACCGTCCATCTACATTCCTACAGTTACATATTTAGTGTTCATTCATTTTTCTAAATTTCCTCAAGCTTGCATGTCTATTTGATATTCCCAGTGACTACATTTTATTCTCTGTACTGGTTTTTATTTGTATGTTTATACTTTTACTGTATTTCGAGGTGGGGAAAGCATATTTTTAAAATAGATCTCTGGGAGAAACTAATTGATAGTCGTCCTCAGGACTGAGGAGCCTGCAGTAGCTTTAATATGCCTGTCACACATGTCAACATATTTTATATTCACAGGATTAATAATGTTTCTCCTTATAAATGGATTATTTTCTTAATGTGTGTTATGCGCTTGTCACCGTCACACACATTTCTTCCCATTATAAGTCTCAGGAGCCTGAGTTGTTCATCATCTTACAGGAAACTCCTGCACAACCCAAAGCCACAAGAGAGAGGTATGAGATTAATTAAAACAATTTAACATTTTTAACACCACAGTGTTATCTTAGCATCCTCACGGATGACACATTTTGAGTGGGCAATTGTCATAGGCTTATACTGTATATGAGTGAAATGAGTCATTGTGTAGCTACAGTTCAATGACTAAAGCCGTGAGCACAGTTGGCGAGTACACAGTGTGTACTTGAGCTGGCCTTGTCATTGGAAAACTGAGCAAGCGCCCTCCTCCTTCCCCTGGTTTACAGCTTTAGTCTCTTCACTTGAGCTGGGTGATTTTAATTTGTCAAAACTGTTTACCAGCATGCCTCCAAGGCTATTACTGGTATGTCATGAGGGAGCAGATAGGTAATGAAAAGCATACAAATGGCAGATGAAAAAAAAAACATTGCAGAGAACGGGGAGAGGGGCCGGGCAGATAATGTAGGTGGATCTTTAATGTAAAAAGAGGCCGGCAGTGATTTATTATTCCATCTTTTCTTGAGAATCAATTATGCTAAAATGCTAATCGGGGACATTATGAATTTCTCCATTTGTTATGAATAATTCAAATATTTATTGGGCGCGGGTAGACAACTCAAACATCTTTGTCCTGAATACAATGCATAACCTACACAACCTAATGAGGCGATGTCAGGCTGTCCTCTTTTCACACACACTCAAACACTCTTTACTTTTCATAGCAGTGACTCACCTTTACCTGGTTCAGGTAGGGTCACAACACTAGGAATTTTTAACAGTGTGGTAAATGTGTCCAAAAATATCACAGTTTCACAGCACTACCTCATATTATTATAACATTTACAATTACCCATAAAGGAATGAAAAGGATGAGTTAGATTTTTCTTTTTTTTAATTGAATGTTTTTTTTTAATTTAAACTTGAAGTAATAATAATAATTAAAAAAACTACGTTCATGTAAAAATGTTTTGCTCATTAAAATGAGACGTTAAGGTATATACTGGCTCATATACACAGAGTAAAATAAATATATTAAACATATATCACCTGTTTGAATAAAAAAAAAAGGGGAAGGAGCTAAGTAATTTCGTTCTACTTCAAACTGTTCATCTCACTGAACATAGATAGGAGAGAAACATGTGAATATGACAGACACAGGTTCTCCAGGAGGATTTTTATTTTTTCAATACGATAAAGGTGTAGATGGTAAACTGCAAAAAAGTTATTAAAAACCCATGTTTATAGAAAATGTGTCTTCTAAACTATGGAACGATCTGCCTCTCCATATCAGACAGGCCTCATCTTTTCTCCTTGGCTTTTGAAACCACGTGAGATATTTGAAAGTATTATTTTTATTCTGTTGTTTTATTTGGTATTGGTTTATTGTTCTTATATATTCGTTTTTTGTTTTTAAATTGTACAGCTTTTATGGGGTTTTTTTTAATCTATTTTTGTATTTTATTCTTTTATTTAGGTTCTATTTATTCTTCTGTACAGCACTTTGGTCCACTGCAGTTGTTTTAAAGTGCTTTACAAATAAAGTTGGATTGGATTGGATTATTTTCTCCAAAAAATACAATAATTTTATCAAGAAAAGCTTAGTTAAATCTAATTTGAGGACAGTGTGTCTTTGCTGTTCCAACTAATATTGAGCTACATTTAAGTAGTAAAGCATAATATTCTAATAGAGGAAAAAGAGTGAGACCACTTGCACAAATTTTAATTCTAGAATAATAAGTGTACATAAATTTGCATACCCCAGCGGGAGACATTTTGCTTCCAGAACAGGATCACCATCAATTTTTATACTACAGCATAGTGTATTGATACAACATACCACTACAACCTTAAGTTCAATATCAATAAAAGAGCTGAAAAGTCTTTCCGTGGCTGCTTTAAACTAAATCCAGCTCTAATACGCAGCCTATAAGTAAACCCCGGCTGGTGGCACAGAGCTGTGTAGGCATGAGAAGGGGAACAGTTCACTAAATGAGAAGAAGAGCGATCCAGCAGAGGAGGAGGAGAAGTGTCAGTGGCCACAGAAGTAATGAGGCCACAGAGACACAAGGATGACAAGGACACGTCTGGCTGGCTGTCGTCATTTAAGTCCCACAGAGCGGACCACCACACAGTCAACCCACATTAATGTCACACTGGCCCATCATGAGGAATTAATTACACACCTGCTAATGACAGCCTACTGGAACGCTTACCTCTAATATCCATCTGGGTGTGATACCCCATCACATGACGTTACGCCACTTGTTACGTCTCCTAATCAAAACACACCAGTGTTCCTGTGATCAGGCGAACAACCACAACATATGCCATTTCTGGACATGCTTTTATCTTAAGTGCCACAGAAGCACGACTGCATACATTTTAAGCATCAGTGCCCAAGCTGGGAATCAAAGTTCTCATCAGAACAGTGAAAGCAAACCTCCCCAGACACTGAGGTATGTGTTACTGCTGTACCCAACTGTTAGTCACACTGCCTATTAATCTGTTTTCTTTAGGTATGTTTTTTCTGATGGAAAAAAAATGAAAATAAATGTGTTGTCACACTTAGCTTTTGTAAGGCAGCACAACGATCCGCCAGATTATCACTTAAGGAGAGGTCGTCTCACTTCAGGTTAGATCTACAGGGTGGGGAAGCAAAATTTACAATATTTTGAGGCAGGGATTGAAAGACAGTGTATGACCAATTAGTTTATTGAAAGTCATGAGAATTTATTTGCCACAAGAAAATTTACATAATAGAAAATGTTTTTATTCTATGTGTCCTCCTTTCTCAATAACTGCCTTCACACGCTTCCTGAAACTTGCTCAAGTGTTCCTCAAATATTCGGGTGACAGCTTCTCCCATTCTTCTTTAATAGTATCTTCCAGACTTTCTTGTAATAGTTTTGCTCATAGTCATTCTCTTCTTTCCATTATAAACAGTCTTTATGGACGCTCCAACTATTTTTGAAATCTCCTTTGGTGTGATGAGTGCATTCAGCAAATCACACACTCGTTGACGTTTGCTTTCCTGATTACTCATATGGGCAAAAGTTTCTGAAAAGGTATGGATAATAGTGTTAGGTATGATTATGACATCAATATATGTTTGGTTTCAAAACAATTGACGTAGTGCCTGCTGAGAAAAAACAACTAAATGTTCATTGTAAATTTTGCTTCCCCACTCTGTATATGTACTTATAATATATGGGAAATGTACAATAACACTGTGTTGCAACTCATATAAAATACAAGTGGAGCCAGGCATAACAAACCCCGCCCCTCGCACATATTGTAGCTTATCTTGTCATCGATCCAGCTGATGTCATCATGTCTATGTGCATGGTGATGTCAGCATATCAGTTGCCTCTATATATGTGCCAAGTTGGAAGTAAATTGAAACAAAATTGATGTTTTTGTAGACTTTTGAAATTTCGCCCATTATAAGTAAATGGGAGAAGAAAAAAGATTTGAAAAAAATTCATAAAAATTTTTTACTTCGACTTATGTTTGCAAAAATGTAATGACATGTATTCTGGGTCACTTGCAATCTATAATCCAAATTTGATATGAATTCAACCAATAGTTTTACTGCTAGAGTGTTAACAAACAAACAAACTGAACTAAAAACAATACCCCTTTCCTGCCCTTTGGGGGTGGGGTATAATTAAAGACACTTCACAGCCGCCACCAAAATGCCCCAATGAATCTGAGAGCAGCTGACGTAGCACAGTGCTTCATTAGGCCAAATGGTGGGAATTGAGACCATGTTAATCCTGGTTTTCATCTGATAGGTGAGCTCTTTCATTTCCTATACTCTATATACCCCCATTACGATCATTGCACTGACTATGTATGACCCCATATATACTATATCTGTTTCTTTCATTACTGGTACTATATGCAAAACTGTATTATCTGTTTTTCTATTCTAAATGGGTTACTAACTACCCCTTTTAAAAATAAATCATTGTAAATACTGTAAATAATACTCTCTTTTACCACTATTATGGCTTGTTATGTGACTTTGTAACTTGTTTTTTGTTTTGTTTTTGTTGTTTTATCTGCCTACTATGCTGCCTCTTGGCCAGGTCATCATTGTAAATGAGAACTGGTTCTCAATTGACCTACCTTGTAGAATAACGGTAAAATATTATTATTATTTTTTTATTTATTTATTTATTTTTTTTTAGATCTGTTCAACAAAGCACAACATAAAAAAAGGTTTTCATTTTAATTTCTGAATCAATAAGAAGTAGCCTCAAGTGTACCCCTTGATCAGTAGTAAATCACCATAAAAATGCATAGAAGCAATGAAATTAATCTGAGAAAAATGGATGGGAAACAGTTAAGAATTCTGACTAAACACACTAATGTTAGACACAGACCTGTCTACAAACAAGGTAGCAAATATAAGGAAATACAGACCACATAGGTGATAGACATAGAGGCATCACAATTATTTAATGTAAAACAGTCGTCTTGCATTAGCAGATGTATTCCCACACTTAGATAGGGCTGGACCCCCTAATATCATAAATAGGGGTCAAAGTTATCAGGACTGTTTGGCCTCTTCATGAGCACCACTAATTTTAGGATGTCGTGACAGTGCATTTCCAAAAAAAAGTGTTGATAGAAAAGATGTTTTGGTGGAATGTGTGAGAAAGTGTGTTGTGGAATTAAAATGACAAATCCCTTCACAAGGAAACACCACATAAAAAAGGTCATATGTCTTTGTCAAAACGTGTCATTTTCAGGGTGTAGTCGAAGCTTGGAGGTGTTTGGACTTTCATGTTGAGAAGCAGAATTTTTAAATGATAAAGCACAGATAGTGGGAAAAAAGGAAGGAAGGAAAGACATTATGTAATAGACAGAGTATATTTTAGTTTTTTCATATGGATATTTTTATGAATTGGACATAGTTTATTTTTGATATGTACTGCCAAGAAATGACAGGTTATTTTTGTGCATTATTGTTATGAAACGGATCGTGTACTTTTGTTTTTAATATGTGTATTATTGTCATGAAATGGACAGAGTTTATTTTTTGTTTTGAATATGTGTACTATGCTGCAAAAAGGACAGAGTTTATTTTAATGTGAAATGCTGCAGCAAAATGGGCAGTCTGTCCTTGATATGTACAGCAATTTTGTGTTTTGTGCATAGTCAGAATTTAGTCTGATATGTGAGGATTTTGAGTTACTTAGGGAATCTGACATAGGAACTTAGGGTCAGTTTCTATGCTCCGTATATCTGAAACAAACTACCAGAAAATATCAGGTCTGCTGAGAGCAAGGTTATTATCGTTAACGAAAACGAACGAAATGACGAAAACTAAAATTGAAAAAACATTTTCGTTAACTGAAATTAATAAAAACTCTAATTAAAAGAAAAAAAATGATAACTAACTGAAACTGTATCGTGAGCTTACAAAACTAACTAAAACGTATAAAAATTATGGATACAGTTCCCTTCGTTTTCGTCTTTGTCAATGTCGGATTGATATGAAATTAATTTATTTCGCTCCAGCAGTTTGAGCTGGTGACACCATACGACACTTCACAGTCTGTCATGTCTGGTCACTGGTGGTTTCCAGTTGTCTTCTGGTCCTAACTCTACCTGGAACATACAGACTAAAGCTGGGACACAGCAGCACAGTCCTGTCTGGGGTTTACTGTAGTGATACATGGGTCGGTTTTTTTCTTTTTTTTTTTTTTTTTTTTTTGGCGTACCGTGTGTGTGCGCATGAGTGACAGAGACAGAGCAGAGCTAAATGACAGAGTCAGTGTTGAACTAGCATCTAGGTTAAAATTGGAGAGTTTATCACCATGAAAAGGCCTTCCAAGCCCTGAACTGCACAGTTTAGAAGAGGAGAAAAGAGGAGGATGAAAACTAATCCAATTACAGAGGTATGGAACCTGTTAGAATGTTAAAAAACGTTTGATGTTACTAGCTACAGCTAGCTGAACTGAAATGAAGCAAAGTTGGCTAATAATGGAACTGGAGATGATTAAGAGATGAGAGATCTGTTAAGGTGTGGTTTACTGATGAGGAACTGGGTTATATATGTTTATAAGTGGTTTATATATGTTTCTGTCTGCTTTAACTGCTGGTTAGCTGGTTTATAATAGGTTCCTATCTGCTTTAACTGCTGGTTAGCTGGTTTATAATATGTTCCTATCTGCTTTAACTGCTGGTTAGCTGGTTTATATATGTTTCTATCTGGTTTAACTGCTGGCTGCTTTGTGCATCTCCTCTCATGCTTTGCACATCTTCGCATTGTTTCACGTAAGTGACGTTGTGTATGGATTGCACCCCACCTCAACCTGCTATAGGGAATTTATACATTGTACGGTACATTGTGTCTCTGCTCAGTCCATGAGCCGCCCTAACCCGACCCCCAAATAAAGTGTCCAGGGTAACCCATATCCATGCCTCACTAATTTCTTTGAATAGGATGATGAGGAAGATAAAATATATGAAATAACTAAAAGTAATACTAAAACTAAACTAAACTAAAACTAAGCATTCAGAAAAAAATGATAACTAATAAAAACTAACAAACCTGCTCTAAAAACTAATTAAAACTAACTGAATAAGAGAAAAAAAAGTCAAAACTAATTAAAACTAAACTATAATTAAAAATCCAAAACTATTATAACCTTGGCTGAGAGTCTGAGTTCTATTAAGTCAAAGTTAAAGACTCACCTGTTCACTGCTGCCTTTGACTAAGAGCCTTTTTACTTTTTAAATTTTATATTCTCTTTCAAAACTCTGCACTGCAACTCTTACTTTAATGTGTGTATTTCTATTTTTTATTTTATTTTATTTTTTTGATTTTATGTGTTGTTTTCTTACTTGCTGTTTTTAATCACCTTTTACATGTTTCTTTTATAATGTTTTAAATATGTTTCTTTTTATTTCAATGTCCTGTGTGAAGCACTTTGAATTGCCTTGTTGCTGAAATGTGCCATACAAATAAACTTGCCTTGCCTTGCCTAGGTGAAGAATGGGGTAAGGGGGCAGGAGATTATAAATTCAACTTCATCCCGCTCCTCTTCGAATGTTTGACTTTCTTTTATATAATTCTTTTCTCATTTGATTCTAATGCAATATTCAAAATAAATGATGTAAATATTCACCCTTATTCCAGCAGAGTACTTCCACTGAGGCAGGCTGAACAACAGCACACCTTACTTAAAATAGACACCCCACCCCAAAATGATATTAATGTCTTAAACCAACAGTACACAGAAATTCCATGATTCCTTTTATTCACTGTAACAATATGTTTCATCTGGTTACCTGTTGATGGTCTAACATGCCCTTTTCTAAAGCTAAAATTAAGATTTCATGATATTTGCAACTATTTTCGTTGGAACGAAAATGCATAACATGAATACACATCATTAAATCTAATGTGAATGACAATGTGAGTTATTTTACTGAGTTGCCACAAACTAAAATGCTTCAGATCAGTTCAGTCTCAAGATGTGCACACTCAAAGAAATGATATGCTGGCTCAACGTAAAAAAAAATTGATGTAACAGTTTGCATGCATTTATTTAAGTTATTTCAACGTGGCCATAATTCCGTAAATACCACAAGACTTCTCCAGT